>NC_069712.1:22551436-22903936 GCF_027358585.1 Pangasianodon hypophthalmus
GGTCATATCTTCTGGTTCTAGTATGGATTCTCATTGCTGCATTCTGGACTAACTGGGGTTTGGTTATGCATCTACTGGAACATCCAGATAGCAAGGCATTACAATAATGCCTTATTATTCTCACTCTGCTCTGTTCTCCCTCTCTCTCCCTCTCTCTGTCGAGTTACACATGCTGATCCTGAGATATCAGTGATCCTGACCCCTTCTGCTCTCCAGACCTGCCTGATCCATCCTGATGCCCTACTTCTGGTTGGAGGTCTCATTGGTTGGAGAGCCCTCACTGCTGCTGGGGGTGGCCCCACATGGAAGATCTTTGGCCTGAAGATCATTGGGATTGCTGGGGATGGTGCCACTTAGGGGCCATGGAGATGGTTTGGGGATCTCATATGGGAAGTTGTACTGTGATGGCTTGGGACTGCGATTGCTGTGGGGGCTTTGGGGCAGCTTTGTACTCAGGACTCCATCAGTGGACAGTGGATAGGTTTAACAAACCAGACTTCTTGTGAAAACTGTGATGAATTTACTGGTTGCATAATTGCACTATTTGCCCATGTAGTACACAGTTACAGAAGAGATTTATTTATAATCGCACTATCCGTTATCACCCAGGTGAGGATGGGTTCCCTTTTGAGTCTGGCTCAAAGTAACTGCACAGAAATGTAAATCAATGTGTGCACATTTTTATTTTCAGAGCAGGTTTAATTGAAAAGTCCACGTGTCTCACTCTGATTCTGTAGGGGCCATGGCCGAGTGCAGCCGCTTTGAAAGCCTTCATCATTGCGCACAGGAAATGGCTCTGGATGTAAATGAGCCGTTTGGTAGTCAGCAGTTTAGCCATCGTCCCCAGAGCCTATTAGTTCCTCATATGCAATTCAAATGTTCCTAAAGCCTTGCTGTGGTGGTTCTCTTTTGTTCAACGTGCACATGGCTGGACAGTGCTTCCCGGAAAAGATGGGAAATTGTGGAGCAAAATTTAAATGAGGCTGCTTCACGTCGTATAACGGAATCAGTGAATCAGAAATGACTTCGGTGTGAACAGGTTGTTAAAGCTGAAGTAAATTTAAAGCCATATTGAATAATTTGTACAATTACTGTATGTCTGTGAAATGAACATAGGGTACTCAGTACAAATAAGTAATACAAAAAAGATCTTGTTCACGAGTCATTTCTTTTTACATACAATACTCACGTATGGCTGAACAGAGTGCCAGCAAAACAGTAACAATGCTTTTAGAAAACATGTAAAACTATGGTGTAAATGATTTTTGTATTCCATGTCAACAGTAATAGACTATGTAACCTATTTAGTATTTAGTATAAGGAAGGAAAACACTTTTGATGTAAATATATAATACTATAGTTCTATTTGTTACTGTGAATAACAATGGAATCAGTCAGTGATTTAAAAGAACTGACAGTATAAAGCTATACTGTATTAAGTGTATTGTAGAAGAATTTATCACAATATTGTTATTATGTCATCATACTGACCAGCTCATATGTTATTACATTCATATTCATAATACCTTTTAGGTGCTTATTCTGCCAGGAATAACTAACTACATCTTATTGTTAGCATGTAACACATACATAAGCTTGTTTTTTGAATTCCAAGCTAAAAGTATGAATTTCCTAAAGTGATTGTCACTCTTCACTTTTGAAAAACTGTAGTAAAAAATGCAGTGCCCACGCGTTTGCTTTTCTGAAATTCCTGGTTGTGGGTTGAAGAATTTCAAAACCTCTCAAAGATTACTTTATTCCACATGAGTAATAGATTTTAAGAGGCCATGACAAATTATAAATTCAGAGCTGCCTTTTTTCACACTCACTACAATCAAAATTGAAATTTATCCCAAAGCCTTTATGATTTGGACTCCTGGAAATTCAGTCGCTATTACTGAGATGTCAGGAAATGGAGCAGGAAAGTTAACCTGGCAAATATACTTTACAGAATACCGAAGTATGTGTTGCAGAGGTCCAGTTTCAGGGCCTTTAATTTGAGAAACATTAGGACTGGCAATGCAAAGCCATTCTCGACCCTGAAAAACAATCGGAGTGTTGAGGGGCTGACGAGGCCACATTGAATTCAGTGTGAATTGCTGTGCTGAGTCATATACTGCTGTGATGACACATAGATGAGTGTGGCGCACTCCACTGAAATGCCTGCTGTGTGCTTCCGCTGCAGGTTATGTGTGTGTTTGTGTGTGTGTGTGTGTGTGTGTGTGTAAAAATGCATGTCAATCTGAATCTACAGCTTTATACATGGACAAAAATAGTGCCAAACTGATCAACCAAATGAACCAAACTGATGAACTCTTGATATGACATAGTTAAAAAAAAAAAACTGGAAGCTCTAAGATTGGTCAAAAACCCACAAAACACAGTTTAACAATTCTGCAATGTCAATGCTGCAAAGTCGATTTGTTTTTGGATGTTCCACAGCATTAAATGTAACTATAAAAGGATAGGAAAGTATGATATGTAGTTCTTTAATAAATATAATTGTAATCTTTGGCAAAATCTTGTGGTATAAGAGGATTAAAACTGTTCAGAGCATGCTATTGCTGAAAAATAATCAACTTCTGGTTGGTAACAGTAACTCTTCTTCACGTCAGCCTACATCACACCACCACATTGTTGATTACAACAGCTTATCCCAAAATTATAATATGGATTTTATGTATTATAATTTACACAATATAATATAGCACTATAAAATTATAATATAGAGCTAAACTAAATGGCAGATAGTGCTTTATAAATAGAAGTAATTGCTGTAGAGAGAGATGCACTGTGCTGGGATTTTATACTCTGTAGCCAGTACTTAATTCCTCAACAGGAGCTTCACTGGTCACAGGAAGTAATAGGAAATTAATTTCCTGCCTTGCAGTAGTGAGGGCAAGCTGTAGGGTCAGCTGGGTGATATCTATGCCACATGTCAGGAGGGAAAGGATGTAGACAAGGATGCCACATGCTGGATCTCAGCCGCACTACCAGAGAACTGAGCTGAACTGAACTGAGCTGAGCAGAAAGCACAGGACAGAAACCGAATCTCCGTCTCACACCGCAGCCAGACCCGACTTTACACAGCTAACTTACTGCAACTGCACTTAGTTACATCTGCATATAAATCTAAGACAATTCACATCAATCTGTCTGCATGCACCTCATCTGCCTACACAGTGTGTCTGATTGCGTGTTCGGTTGCCGCGGTTCAGTATGTACAGTATGAGCAATTCCCTGAATCCCCTCCCACTCTTCCTCCTACAGCAGACACACACTTGATGGAATGTGTGATATGGTGCAGACGCAGAAACACACTCACTCTAAACCGCTCTTCCCAGGGTGTCTGCAGCAACTGGATCATCTCTAGAGGGCTGCCCAGCTCCGTGATAGCTGTCACCGTGTCCTTGATATCATTGCTGTCCTGGTAGCAGTAGCCATACAGCTGTGGGCAAGAGAGATAGAAAGAACACAGGGTGAGAGAGAGAGAGAGAGAGAGAGAGAGAGAGAGAGAGAGAGAGAGAGAGCAGTGATATTAGACTGTCAATCTGGTGAGATAACAGCACTGTGTAGAATTTCACTGTTTTGACTCAGACAGAGAAGATTTGTGTGTGTGTGTGTGTGTGTGTGTGTGTGTGTGTGTGAGACTGGTGAGGGCAAACCAGAGGAGTGAAATATCAGATTAGAGATAAGAGTAAATCAGTACCATGCTTTAGAGTCAGCAGCTGGCATGAGTGAAGTACAATGAGCCAGTAATATTAGGTATGGAAATTTAATTAGGAAGCTAGATCATATGAGTGTGTGTAAATCGAGTGCATGGGGTGGGGTCTGGGGGAGTGCAGAGTCACTAAGTGTCCTTTTCCCCTCATACTGCTGAGGTATGCATGCCGCTGCATTTGGCGCTTTGCTTACAGAAACATTTTCTTTAGCTAATTTGAGCCAAAGAAGCTAGTTAAACTTAAACAGCATGAAATTTCATCTGGAAGCAAAAACAACCTGTGGCAATGTGACCGACCCATACCACCACCAGAGTCTCTGGCTACAAAGGGGAAAACGCCGACCATGTTTATTAGCAGATCAGAGCCAGTCTTCTTCCTCACTCGTTTTTTTTAGCGGCTAAGTTAAGTTCACCTGGTTTGTAATCAAATCCCATTAAAGCATATAGTTCTCTCTTACACTTGAATTATTAAAGGGAACCCTCTGCAGTATGTGTGTGCGCGTAATAGTAGTGGTAGTGTGTGTGTGTGTGTGTGTGTGTGACTAATTTTAGGAGGGAACACATACACAGTGCTATACTCTCACACCAGGCTGGATAACATTCTGCATACGTACTGACACCTGCGAACAGAATATAACATCTATTCCTGGAGTAACACTCCTCTAAACGCGAACGATTCCTGCCACCGCTTACATCTGATACAATAGTGAAGATGCTAAAAATGACAGTGGCAATGCCATGTATCTTAGTCTTGCTTAGCGAAAGCCATCCTTCCACACATGTTCACAAAAAACACACACTGGAAGGACATCCACTGCTACGGATAGGGCGTGCCTGGCACACTCATTTTTAGCCTGGGAGAAAGTTATAGGTGGCGTGTGTGTGTGTGCGTGTGCCAGCCATGTGGCTTGAAAGGAAAGCACTCTGGGCAGAGTCTGGTGGAAAGCTCTTGTCATACCACCCTGCTCCTGGTGTTGAAAGAGCATGCACTTGAGGAAGCACACAATTTCTCCCTCATTTCATCTTCAGCTCATTTGAAAATTTTGAGTTAGCTGCTATTGCAAATATTGTCACTGTTGCCTTGATGTGATGTTTGATCAATGCTTAACGGTTTACCGGACCTGATAAAGTATCATAGTTGTGTTGTGACATGATAAAAAAAAAAGTGCTGGAAAGTGCTGAAATAAATATGGAATGAGTCTGATCTGATGTCAGACCACTGCTGCTAACAGGCTGGTGGCAGATGCAGAACCAGAAGCCAGGACTCTATTTGTGATTAGACACTTTCTGTCTATTATCAACATGCTTCATCTAAGCAGTGTGTGTGTGTGTGTGTGTGTGCGCATGAGTGCATGCGTGTGTGCGTGCATGCGTGTGTGTGTGTGTGTGTGTGTGTGTGTGTGTGTGTATGGCAGACTCCTCGGCTGCTGGGACTCCACAGTGTTGTGTAAGGAAGATAACATGGAGGAGCTGTGGTTGTTTGCTCGACCACATGGTGCCATTTTGTCTGAACTCAGGTCAAAGGTCAACCTGCCTGTCCGGTCTGTTTACTATGAGTGTCATTGCATTTCTCCAGTCCTGCTCTGTGTCTGTGTTTTTTCACAACACTGAATTAAAATGCAAGAAAGCTTCATTATGACAATTTTAAAGATCCTCTTACAATATATTTGTTGCTCTGTGAAAAGATTGCAAGAGAATATTCCTCTAATCCATTTTTTTTTTGTTTCCATCTGGTACACGCAACACTCTAGGGAAACTGTCATGAGCACGCAAGACACAAAATGACTCATGCACACTAAAGCTATGTCTTGGTTTTAAACTAATTTACATTTGTGGTCCAGAAACTCCTAAAAGAAACACAAGGCCTCGTCACGGGTCTAATCCAATTTGCACTGTTAGCTGTTAGGATAAAATCACCAGCATTAAATGGAAAGAAAATGCAAAAGCAAATGGCCTTTATTTCTGTTCTGTATGTTTAAAATAATGCATTAATGTTTTAGGTCTTTCCAGGACTTGATGTAAACAAGTGTCAAACATATGCAAGTGTCAAAGTGTTGCCTGTTTCCCGGTCCAAAAGCAAGATTTCTTTTTATCCATAATGCATTAGGAAGTTGGGAGCAAAAGCAACATCTTACAATTGCAAATGCATAGGAAATCCATGGTAGGAAAAGTTATAAATATGTAGGGTTAGTGCTTGGCGCTTTTCTTACAAGCGGATTTGTGAGAAATCAAACACAATCACGCTCACACTTGTTAAACTTCCTGTAAATTTTGTGTGACACTAGGTTGGAAAAACACCTGCAATCATTGTACGTGTTATGACATTTCCACATTTAACAGAATGGGCAAAAGTTGTGACATGTTAAATCAACTTTGTAGTTTTTTCCAGTCTTCTGTATCTCACTTTCCACAGTGCACAGCCAGAAAATGTCTTGTTGCTGTATGATCAATACAGTACACGCATTCATCCTTAGTACAGGTGCTAATGCTAAAAACCATGGACAGTACAGAGTGCACAAGAAGCTCACTTCATGTAAAGCAAATGAGAGAAGCCAAGCATCTATCTATCCAACTGCCAACTGTACCAACCCAGACTGTACGCCAACGCTCCAGGGCCTGTACAAAAGCATTTCTGTATGAAGTGTTATTAATTTGTAAATACACACTTCGCCTGACAGGCTCAGTGCACGTGCAAACACGGACACGTCTGCCTCTGCCACAGTCTTTTAACGAGGGCACCCTGGCAGCGCATCAAAACGGCCACAGGGATGGTGATGTTTGTGTAATGGGACAGGCCCATGTTAGCCAAGTGTGTACGGCTCTGGGTCACTGAACGAGCAACTGTCCAATAGAACAAGAGGGGCTCAGAGACGTGAACGTGATCCTAATCACACGACCCATGTGGGTGGTGAATTATAGCTGGGATGAGATTCAAGCCTGCGTTAAGTGTGTGTGTCATGTGTGTGAGAGAGTGAGTATGTGAAAGGGTGGGTGTGAGGGTATAATTTAGTGCCCTATTTTCATCAGAATTTGGATGGAGCGCTGCTGGAAAAACCTCTGAGTCAGTTCTCCCTCACTGGAAAACTAAACTTTACATATCACTGACTTACTGTGCTTTTAATAGAGAAATTAAAAAAATCATTAAAACTTATTTGCTGAAGGATGCAAGTGCTTGCAAACGTATTAAATATGAGCATAAACACATCATGCTTTCCCGCTGCCTCCCCTTTATATCTGGATTCAGCAAGATTTTCTAATAGTACGAACCTCCGTAAGGACAAATCCTTAACAAACGCCACTTAATAAAATCCAGCAAAGCTAACGCCATCATGATGACAGCATCTAAATGAAATCTCTTTACCTATAAATATTTGCACAAAACCCCCCTCCCTCCTTTTTGGAATCTGGAGCTGTGAACTGAACCACTTAAAATAATAAAGATCTTTAAGAGTTTGTGTGCAGCAGAAAGAGTGTAGGAAAGTGTGAGATAGAAATCAACTTTCTCCTCAAGCTGCCTCTGTAGCCAGAAAGTCTGCTCAAACAAACAGCGTGGAGCAGAGACACAGTGCAGGACAGGACCATAACGCCTCAAAGGAATTCAGGCCCGTCCTGAGGAGAGCTCTTGTTGAGTAAGCACTTTCATTCGGGAATTCCAGGAGGTTCAGTCGTTGACAGTGCCGTAGTCAGTGCATCTTTGCTTATCATGGAATGCTTATTGTAACTTTAAGGACCTTTTGCAGTTATAAGTCAGTAGATTTGTCGATGTTCAGACTGGCAACTTAAATATGATTTATGGTGTAGAAATTTCAGTGGGAAAAATAATTCTAACATCCAAAATCAAATAAAAAAATAAATAAATAGTTAAATAAATGTTACAAAAATTACAAACAGATTTCTGGACATACATATCAGTTTCAAATTTCACCTGAGTTTTTTTTTTTTGAGGGTTTTTATTATTATTTGATTTTTTTTTTTTTTTTTTTTTTGTGGGTTTTATTATTATTATTATTATTATTATTACTCTTCTCTGTTCTGGCACCAAGGTGGTGGAATGAACTTCTCCTAGATGTCCGAACAGCTGAGTCACTGGCAGTCTTCAAACGACGTCTAAAGACTTACCTCTTCCTAAAGTACTTAAATTAGCACTAAAAAAAAAGTTTTGTCTGAGCGCTTGTCTCTTACCTCCCCAACAGCGTGTTTGGACTGATTGTATTCCTAGCTTGTGACCTAGCGAGCCAGTAGAATGTATTTTTGATAGACTTCAAAGCACTTTTGTAAATCGCTCTGGATAAGGGTGACCACCAAATGCCGTAAATGTATTATTATTATTATTATTATTATTATTATTATTAAGCATACAGTACTTGGTGACAAAAAGTAACGTGTGTAAAATATAATCCACAGTGAAATACTAATGTGCAGTATGGCCACTCAGTGTACACAATCAGATCTAAGAAATAAATCCTATTTGATCTGTTATGTGAAGGAAAAGGCTTAGGAGCAAAATATGTTAAGAAATAAATTCCAAGCTTTTTTTAAGAAAGTAGTTTTTAGTTAATGTTTTTTAAAAAAAAAAAAAAAAAAGCAAGTTTACATCTGATTAAACTGTTCATCTGATTAAAGGGTTTAAACTGAGATTTATCAGTGGGGTTGCTTTACTTCTTTCATGGGTGCCAACGTTGTGCAACATTCAATTTCTATTCAGAGTTTTAACATTAATATCATTGAAATAATGACTATAATTTCTTTTTAGATAGGCTATGTGTTTCTACCTTACGGGCTTAATTTAATTCTGTACAATCAAGTGGCCAGAGTTTTCAGTTTTGGCATCAGTATAATATGAAAATATATTCTAATTCTTTTCTGGCAGGAAAACCTTTATTAGAGCAAAATAAAGAAATGTTACTTTACTGATATATACAGCAGTTAATAATTTCAGTCAATTTCCTTGACTGCAGGAATGCATGTATCATTTTATACTGAAAGCTTTCCTCTGTGAAGTACCTTTATATTAGTACATTATTATTATTATTATTATTATTATTATTATTATTATTAGCACCATTATATTTTAATGTAACTGTGAATTATGTTATTATTTATTATTAAAATATTGTGATATATATATATTCCAGTGTGTGTGTGTATATATATATATATATATATATATATATATATATATATATATATATATATATATATATATATATATATATATATATATACATATGTGTGTGTGTGTGTGTGTGTGTATATATATATATATATAGTACATAAAACTCAGAGTACATCTGGTATTTTTGAGGCTGTTCTCTTTTTTTAAACTTCCTTCCTGTGGAAGTGGGAGGTTAAAGTGTTAACCCATGTTTAATTACAGAAAGGGCTCAGGCTCAGGCCTTGGCCCCTCTCACGTCCTTCTCCCTGCAGAAAACAACCCTGGGGGTCTCTGTGTACAAGACATCTAGCTTTCACATTAACACTAGCTGCTGCTTAATGATTATCTGTCTCTCAGTGAGTGGGTAGGTGTGTGTGTGTGGGTAGGTGTGTGTGTGTGTGCATGCATGTATACTTCACAGAGGAAATAACATAGATATAATCTGATATAAAAATGTAAATATATTTCCAGTACAAAACTCCTGATCAGTCCACCAAGAAGTGAAGTAGAAACACCTCAACCCATTATCCTGCATACACACACATACACATACACACACACGCACAGACAGGTAACACACACATTCACCAATGATGTTCATTCATCTTTTGCACTCCAACATGCACTCAACCCTACACACACAAAGTTTCTCTGAGCACACTCAGGCTGCCTCTGGCATTATCTCCATCTCTGATCTCCACCGATCCGTCTTGTTCACACTCACGCAAACATGGCAGAGGGCACGAGAGTCACTCAGCTCTGCCTGAGGCATAATCACCCCCGACTACTAACCCCCCACCCCCGTATGCAACCCACGCCACACTCACATAGTTCTGCCAGTATCACATACACCTATTTATACATCAGGTGTACAATTCCATCAGAAACAGAAAACTTATAGACACTTCACTTCTGGATGTGCATTAGAGATGTTAACCACAGACATCACTACACTCTGTTCTACCGATTACAGAGAAAGACGAGGTCCGGTTTAGTTCAGAACCATGCTACGTGCACTCCTACTGAACCCCAGCCTGGTTTTAATCAAGCCATCATATCAGATCTCACCTCTGACCTTTCGGACTGCACAATTCTGTCTAACATGCTCCTGCCAAAGAAAACAAAAAGCAACACTTGGAGCCTTAGTTTGGTGAGG
This sequence comes from Pangasianodon hypophthalmus, assembly GCF_027358585.1. NCBI lineage: Eukaryota > Metazoa > Chordata > Actinopteri > Siluriformes > Pangasiidae > Pangasianodon > Pangasianodon hypophthalmus. The sequence continues at coordinate 22,561,469 of NC_069712.1, forward strand.
CTTTAGCTCAGGCAGCATAAATCCAGTACTGTATTTTAATGCTTAATGTAGATGATAATACTTTAATTTTAATGCTTATATTATGGAGGTATCACACTTAAATCCTGCTTATAATTTTAAAAGTATTATTCGCAAAATATTGCTGGTGTATTTAGTTGATGTGTCAGCAGCCACAGGCTCTGCTCTGCTTGGAAGCACACGGTTGCAGCCCAAAGACGTGGCACTTCAATCGGAATGCGTGCTCACTGAAGTTACATCTTAACTATTTATTCCTTAGATGCGTCCCTGCATGCTAGTCAATCATTTGTAATATTTCTGCCATTTTGTTTGTGTCAGTGCGTGATTAAGAGAGACATAAGGACTATTTCCAAACAAAACAAACAAACGTATAAGCATTTCTGCAGCAACAAAAATGTTTTACAATCTCAGTTATAATCTAATGAATAAAATACAATTTTAAAAACACATCGCGTATTACAAACAGCCAGGAACAAAAGACTTACAGTTGAGTTACAAAAGAGTTACAGTTGATTTTTTTCCATCTCTTGGAAAAAAAAAGGAAACAAAGAAAGTGTGACTAATGGTCTAGAAGTTTCAGCTAAGCATGTCTTATCCATGTAATCATTATTGATTCAAACAAAAACCTTACATTACAAAAGAAGTGTAAAATTATAAACAGTACACATCCACTGAAAACAAATTAGAGGAAGGGCATACAGGCTTTGGCACAAACAGAGCTTAAGACTATAACTAATAAGCACCAAACCTTGTTTACAAAACAGATTTTTGTGTGATTGCCTAAAAAAAAAAAAAAAACTTCTACCAACACGCAGCAAAATCCAGCTGAATTCAAAATTCCAGGGTTTATTTCAGCCTTAAAGCATATAACAGTGAGAGTTAATTTACTTAACAGAAGTGTCAATTCAGCACTGTAGGTGTTGACTCAACTAGCAGAGGTGTTAATTCTACACTGTAGGTGTTAATTCTACACTAGGTGCTAATTCAAGACTGTAAAAGGAAATTCAACATTTAACGTGTTCAGTCAGTACCAGGCATTTTGGCTGTAATGATAAACAGAAAATGTGCTCAGAAAAGCTGTTCAGTGTACATTAGATATCACAGCCAATATGACTCACCAAACTTCTTTTAGAAATAGATCTCATAGACTATGACATTCATCGTTTTTGATTACATTTTTTTTTTCATTTAAAATTGGAAATAAACAGAAGGTTTTAGAATTTCGAAATATGTCAAACAAAGTACATGTGTAATATCTTCAATATTTAATATTTAAGATTCTGCACTATTTGTAGCTCCCTATTTAAATGTAAGCAAATTTGTGATACTGACCATGTTAACTGCTTTGTACAAAAGGTCAGATTTTCCTCACGTCTAATCTCTTCTACTGACGCATGTGTTCAGATGACACTCTGATGGATTTGATCTAAAATGGATCATAAGGTTTTGCACAAATTTGTAGAGTCCATGCCGTCTCGAGTGCACACAAATTCATGTAAATATTTCAAAGATTCTACTTTTCACTCAAGTTGTTGTCAATAATATAATTTGTCATGAAAATTAAATTGTATCAAATTGGAACAGAATGCAAAATAGAACCATTTACATCATATATATATATATATATATATATATATATATATATATATATATGCCTCTCTCTTTCTCTCTCTCTCTCTCTGTATATATATATACAGAGAGAGAGAGAGAGAAAGAGAGAAAGTAAAACTCTTCATGACCTACATCAATGAATCTAAATTGATTTGATGGAAAAATCAAATGCATACAAACAGAATGTCTGAAAATGTCTAATTTAATTTCTGCAGTGCTGAAGCTGGAGCAATCCTAGGTTTATATGATTTACATGCAGCTCCTCATGCAGTCTAAAACGCAAACCCTTTGAGAGAGCAGCTTATTTCGGAGTGCTGCGGGGTGTCATGCGTGTTTCTGCTCTCATCTCATCAGCGCTGTGCTTTTGGGATTTTAATTTAGATGGACATTCTTTTGTCTGGGGATTTCCTGCTCTGTGGGGCTCGTGCTGAAGCGATAAGGAGCAGCTGATGTAGACTGTGTGTGCACCTTCAGGAAAAAGAAATCCCTCAAACTCCTGCAGTGTTGCATTCATTTATCTGAGTAGAAATAACGCCTGTAGGTTTTAATTCAGCCCAGGTTTTAGCGCATGCGTCACACACACACACACACTCACACACACACTTTTTACAGAGACACGAAACGCCTCACCGACTCAAAACCAAACCAGTATCCAAAACACAGCCATGGATAAGGCGAGGAACAAACCACTCCAGACCAGCAGCTCAACGATCTGTAGCCAAAGCAGTTATTCCAGTTATTAGAGATGGCTGATATTGGCCTTCAATAACACTATAATCTTAAAAAAAAAAAAAAATCATGAAATATTTGATTGCGTAGGCTACTCATTTTCAGGCGTGTGTGTGTAGAATATGTGATCGGATCTAGCTATAATTGGTCAAGATAACCAATATCACATCATCAATCCCTCAACTACTAAACCCTGTAGTGTTCACGTGATTTATCCACCTTTATCCAGTAACCAGGACTCATTCATTTACTCCTGATCTTTTTTATCTATTTAATTTATTTAAGTCGAGAAAACAGACTTGACTGAAGAACTCATTTTCTTGTTGTTTAAAAGGCCTGAGTTTCTCCAATTAAAGAACCATTTCAGCTAAAGCAGCTTCACCTACAGCTCTGTTATTAACAGTATTAAATACACAAATGGCAGTGTGTATTATCCACAGGAGCTGAATACACACACTTAGCTGAAGTGTTAGAATAAACCTGTGTGCTCATCTTCACACTCCGCGCGTGAACATTCACACCTCCAGTGCTTACTCAGCAAAAGAGCTGAAAACAAAGCGATTTATGACGCAATTCACGCAAATAATAACTTGTTTATTTTATTAGAAACTAACTGCTAGTCTTTAAATTTTTTTTTTTTTTTTAATGGGGATGGTAGTGATTTTAAAGTGGTTTTAAAGTTGAAGAAAAAATATTTCATTAGACTTCACTGAGCTTAGGTTACTGGAGTTATTTAGTTCTTTATTTGCTTTATTTGAGTTATTATTTATATATGAGTTATTATTTATATATGAGGTCACTACTAGTCTGTGTTCGTTGCACTGCTCAAAAAAAAAACAACTAGATTTGAAGATTACCTTAAGGATGTTGGGATGTTGCAGTCTCTCCATCAGTGTCATCTCCTTGATGATCTTGAATGAAGCGAGTCGGTAACAGTCCTCGGCTGAGCTGTACCTTTTCACGCAGCTCTCCATGTCGTGGCCGCTGAGGTCCACGGATTTGAGAGCCACGGAGAAGCTGGTGTTCAGCTCTGCTCGGTACACGGCTTTGGTGTAGCCCGAGCCCACAAACTGCACACTGCTGGCTCTCTCCAGAGCCCCGCAGCCGAGCGCCCCGCCTGCCCCGCCTGCCCCGCCTGCAGCAGCCCGCCGCCTGGCCCCGTTACCGCGTGCGTGATCGCCGTCGCTTCTCCCCGCAGCTCTGTACTGATCCCAGCTGCTCGCCCGCTCCAGATCCATCAGCCTCCTGCGTTCAAGCGGTCGTGCGGCGGCGTCTTCGACCCGAGTCTGGTATCGGAGCACCTCTCCAAGCCTTCCTCGTATCTGTAAGCGAAGATCGCTGAGCGCCGCAGTGGTGCTGGTGGTAGCAGTGGTGCTGGTGCTGGTGGTGCTGGTGGTGGTGCTGCTGCTGGACTCCGGAGCCGATGCGGTTCCAGGCTCAAAGTGCTCGCTGATGTGAAGCCGAGATGAATGCGTTTCTGTGAAGGAGCGCTGGCGCGCCGCGTCGCGGCTGTGCTGGGGCTCGAAGCCGGGCACGAAGAGCACGTTCATGAGCGTGCCGAGACAAAAGGAGAAGCAAAACGCCGCCGCCAGCACGGTTTTCCGCCGCTTCATCTTGTTCGTGATGATTATGACGAGCAGCAGATAGCTCGGCTTGCCTCCGCCGAGCAGCCTCGCAGCCCGAGGCAGCCTCACAGCTCGGTGCTCAATGGTGTAGATGTGAAAGGGGGAAAGAAAAACCCCACTAAGACGCGGCTCTCTGGATTCGCTCTCTGGATGATACAGTGCGCAGGCTATATACGCTCTCACGTCTTCATCTCGCAGTTATGATTTAAGATCCACCCCATTTTAGGACTGATCGCAGTGACACTTCGAGACCCCTCGGCATCGAGGGTCTCCCCTCATGGGTCCGTCCCGCTACAGCAAGCCTGCGCGCCGAGGTGCGACTCAAACACACATGACGTCAGCGTGACTGACAGCTGACTCCGGCGCGCGCTGAATGCTGTAGTTTCGTCCGCAGTTCGCATGCCAATAGACCATTTATAGATAGTAACGGCGCAGGACTACGATTCCCAGTGTGCATTTCTACCTTCCAGCGAAGCAGCGACCAGAGCGAGGGGCGGATCTACAGATTTCTAAAACAGGCTCTGGTATTAACCAAGTGGCACCAACACACACACACACACACACACACCCTGTATCTTTCTATCAGTAAATGAAGGTGGTCAGTCATAGGCTACCACACACTGCTAGGCTACTTTGCTTTATGCATTAACTGAGAGATGATTTCACATTATACATTTTCACATTCTGATGCATTTCCACTTTTACACGTAGTCCAGGTTCAGAATAATGGTTTCTGATAGCATTTTAATAGCATATCTGAATTGCTCTATTAAAGCAATCACTGTGATTGACCTGTGATATATACCCAGCTCCCCAAAGGCATTTTTTTTCCCGACTGATCCTTGGACTGCATTAGACTTTCGGCTGCTATTCTAAATTAATAGTCCATTCCGTTTGGACTGAAGTTTTGTGAGCCCTTTTGCCGTTTGGAAAGAAAAGGGGGGGAAAAATGTGTATAATTATGTCTCTGGGGTCGGAGAAGTGAAAGTCTAAATTAAAAACAGACACAAGGCAGGGGGGCAGCGAGAGAGAGAGGGAGAGAGAGAGAGAGAGAGAGAGAGAAATAATGAAATAATGGCACTTCGGCTTTATTTAACTCAGATGCCCAATATCCAAAATACTGTTTATAACAGGATAGATAGATAGATAGATAGATAGATAGATAGATGCCTGGGTAAGTGCACATTGCCTCTGACAGTCGCAGGGCCGCATGGTGCCTGAGCGCGTGCTAATGAGCAGGTAGAGAGGCGCAGTAATAGCGGAGTTTGCGCTGAAGGCCAGTGACGCGGCCATCCATCAGCCCGCATTACCGCGCTGTTAGCGACTAATTACCCAAAGCAGCGAGGAGGAAAACGGAGCACAGCGGCCGCCGGTCAGCGGGGTGGCACATGGCCTTGCTATTATTTATAACACTCATTAACATCACTCACATAACTGATGGCAGTTCAGACGAGACGCGGAAAATTCGCCAATTGAGAAATTTGAAATGTCTGTTGCTCTCAATTTGTCATGCACTTATGGGTTTACACACGCTTCTAGCAACACTCTTCTGAACATATCATAGCCATTTATTTTATATATTATATTATATTATATATATTTATTATATTATATTATATTATAACGGTAACGGTAACATGTGTCCTTCCCACCAGCCTCTGATATAATTTTATATTTAGGCTAAATGTATAGGGTATTCAAGACCTATATATCCTACTGATCAATTAAAGGGCAATTTATTATTATTATTATTATTATTATTATTATAATTAATAATAATAATAATAATAATAATAATAACAATGATAATAATAATGATAATGTATTTATATTTATTTTATAAATATTTATAAATAATATTAATAAATATTTATTTATTTGTTTTTATTTATTTATTTTTATAAAAGCCTAGCCCATAGAAAGAAGGGTGAGGGGTTTAGCTCCATCTTCTGGACATAATAATAATAATAATAATAATAATAATAATAGTCATTTAATAACAATAACACTAACTTCTGTCCTTAAACCTTCTTTTATAAATAAATGGGATCCCCCCTGTGTGAGAATGTTAGTTTTGCTAATGGGATGATGTGCATGATAATGATGCAGTGTTATCAGCTCGCATTAGAATAGAGCTCCAAGGGAGCTGTAATCAGGAGCTTCCTTCTGTGCCATACAGCTACGAGTAACATCTATCGTAGAACTAATCATGCCAGATTAATCACAGCATAAAAATAATCTGTAGATTTTAGTCTATTAAAATCTAGATTATCTGGCAGCAGATGGTGGTAAAAGGTGTCTGAGAAAGGTGTCTACTAGAGCAGTTTTTATTATTATAATTCTCTATTATTTTATTATAAGTCTTTAGTATTAATCTAGAATAGGCATTTCATTCTCAGACTCACTTTAAAACTTCTCGGTGTTAGTTTTTCAGCATTACACCCTGCACCATGAAGTTAGCAGCAAACCACTATTTAATAGCACTAATGCCACTTAGATTAAAAGACTTCCGCATTATTTTACACTGTTTTTCTATTCTAGTCGGATTAAGTCATGCGGTCGCTTAGGCAACACGCCACGCCCACTTATAATTAGAAGGTAAATAAAAAGGGAGCTATTGGGTGATAATTATCGGTCTACATCCCGGTTAATATTTCCGATGTCCTCCATTAGCATTGTTGAGCTCAGGGCGGACAGTGAACACACCACAGGAAACCTAAGATGCATTAATCCCGTTTAAAGAAGGAGGACTGCTTCAGCGACAACAATGAAATCAACCTGTGCGCTCTGAAAACTGTGCGCAGAGCCTCAGGTCGCCATTTACAAGCAAACCCAGGCGTTTAACATGTGAATTCATTTGTGGGAGAGACTGGAGGATTGTGGGACTGAGGATCTACAGAGTGACTCAGTCCATGCCTTTGTGTTTTGGCCAAACCACTCTGGCCTGGGGGGAGGAGGAGGGGGGGTGTATTTGTGTGTGTGTGTGTGTGTGTGTGTGTGTGTGTGTGTGTGTGGGGGGGGGGGGGGGGGGGGGGGGGGGGGGGGGGGGGGTTTGGGTGTGTGTGAGGGGGTGTGTGTGTTGGGGGGGTTAATCCTTTTACATTCTTTACTCAGTGGGCGTTAATTAGACACCGTGGGTAACCACTCTGTACACATTCATTAGGACCGCAGGGGGTTCACTTCATTACTGTAAGAATGCGCCTCAGCCAGAGGCAGGGACTGAAGCCATGTCAATCAGCAAGCTACAAGTACACAAGGTGACTACAGGTTTTACTGGACTTTGCACATCTAACTGCATATGTGTACCTTTTTTTAATTTATCTACACCTTTACTTGAAATTGAGTTGTAGTTAGTTGTTCAATATTAGGTGCGTCTCCAGAGTGCCAGTCTGGGACACCGTGTCCCAATGATCCGTATCATAGACCACCTTCTCCATTACACCTAACTCAACTAGGTTTAATAAGGAGCTGAATCAAGGTTCAGGTTTATAATGGTGTTGTGCACATGCTAACCTAAACAGTTAAACAAGCATTTAGCATTTAAACAAAAGTGTGCACAATGCATCACTATGTACAGCATTTAAACAAGTGCAGAAACATGCATAAAACACAGAGTCATTTAAAAGCACAATGTCACTTTTTGACAACAACTCTTAGCCTACATCAGTCATTTGGATATTACTGGTTGTACCTTGCCCTGTTTCTCTAGAAAATTTGTGAAAACTTTTATTACATTCTCTCTCTCTCTCTCTCTCTCTCTCTCTTTAAGAAATAACAGAGTAATGCCATGTGATTAGAAAACATTAAACAAAGAACTATGAAAGAAGTTTAATTAATACACTGAAAAAAAATTAATGTATCAACATATTTAAATTAAGGGCAGGATTTCCACTTAAGTAAACAAACAATTTACTGTGGTAATGTTGACATTATATAAATATGTAAAAGCTACATATTGTACTTAAGTGGAAATTCTGCCCTTAATAAAAAATACTCCATTAATTTTATTTTTTTATTTTTATTTTTTTTCAGTGTACCATGTCTTATATTCACAGCTTGGCACATGCATGATCTCAAGTAATAGTAGGGAGATAGGAGATGCTTCTTACTTCATTAATTGTCCTCGCTTACATTCTTTCCGTCCTTCCTTACTCCTTAGCTCCTCCCTTTGAGGATGCAAGGAAAGGGGGCAAGGACAAAGGAATGGACTTAAAAACACATTTGCAAATGAGATGTCACTTTAAAGTACTTTAAACCGACCGTAAAGTGTCACTTTTAAGGAACACTATTTATGATGATTTGTTTTCCAGCATAACATATCTGCATGTTTGTGAGATTACACAATGAATTATTACTTTAAAAAATTGTATGTATAAAATGAAAATGAAAGTACATTTTATAGTCTTTGATCCAAGATTTTCATTTTACACTTTTTTTAATCACAATTGTCAATTTTGTATTTGTTGTTTTTATTATCTTAACATAAAAATAATGAAGCATCTATGTGTCCTTGTTCTAGTAAATTAGAGCCCCCTCTAATTACTATTTAGCTAAATTCCAATTCTCAGCCTGAATAACATAGAAATCAGGAGTCAAGAATGCATGAATTAGAGTGCGCTTCCACATATTCAGATTGATGCCCCATAGCTTACTCAGTCCAAGGTCCTTCACCCTTTGCCCACTATTAATAAGGATATTATAATTTTATTAATTCCCACCCACACAAAGAACACAAAGTGCAATAAATGATAACATAACAAACCACAAATTAAAACAATGGGTACAAATAAAAACATAAGATTAAAAGTTAATCAAAGTGAGTTTGAATTTCAAAGAAAAAAGGGTATGCTCGTACAAGAAAAATGATAAAGTAGAGAGTACAATCATGTATATGCTAAAATATATATGTGCAAAAGAGCTATGTTCAGTGATGTTTTAAAGTGACACTTCCCTGACTTCTGAAAGATGTCTCATTTGGCAAATACATTTGACGTCAGTTCTTCTTCAGTCATATCCTGTAACCTTTACGCATGAGGGCAGAACTAAGATGCGAGGGAAGCAAGAAAAGGAAATGGGTCTTATTCATTCCTATGCTCTCAAAGCAAATCTCTGTGCTGGTCTATCAGACTCTCACACACTCATCTACCCTAGACTAGTGGGAGATCACTGAAAATCAGGCCTTGTAAATGTATAGATTTAGAGGTCAGGTAGTGGTGAGAGGTTTACTAGTAGGCTATAACTGAGAAACCGGAGAAAACAATAAGGATTTAAAAGTAGGTATTTTAGAGATTTTTTTTTCATGTTTCTACCAAGGTAGTTCAATGGCAACTGATTTATTTGTCTTTGTACGTAACTTCTTGCAGAGCTGCTGCACATGTGGCTGTGGTTTCTGAACAGCTTTTAAAAAGTTTTTACATTTGTTTTTTTGCTTCCCTTTCATAGTTTTCAATAGGTTTATTTTTGTTTTCCTGAATGTGGCACATAAGAACCCAGAAGTATGCTTTGGCATTCACTGTGGAGTACAACTCCTTCAAACACATTTAATATCAACCAAAATTCAGCACCTCACAAGGAAAATGAATCATTCCATAAACTGAGTTGTAATATTTATTTATTGTGAAGTTAAAGCTTTTTAATTCACACTGACTATGATTCATTCATTTATTTCACACTGGCCGGGACATCATTCATTCAGTGGAGCCTGGAACTTAATTTCCATACTTTCTCACTATGAGTAAGTAAATATAGTGTATAATGTAAATCGTCTGTATTGGAGCGTCAGATTTTTAAAATGCATTACGACTGTATATGATCAAATAAGGTTTGTTAACTCAAAGAAACTAATAAACGCTGACATTTATTAAAGTGGCACCAGTTATAACGCTTCAGTGAGCTGTAAATTTTTAACTTCTCTTCTGTACTCCATTACCTCACATTTAAACACATGCAGAGCATGTGACAGACATGAGAGAGACAACACAGTCTGTGTTACAGAACAGCCAAAGACTTGTTGAGGGGACAAACACAACAGTTTTGTTGAGGACACAAACTCAACAAGCTTTGTGAAGTCATGATCAGTTCCCCAAGAATTAATTTGAGCTGTGAAAATAACCAAAATAGTCTCCTCTATATAGCTTCTACTGACCAAGAAATAACTGCAAATAACTGTAGGTGACCCCCTCACCAGTGATTAAATCAATCATGACGCAGATGGTCTTTTCACATGGTTGTGTGACATCAGGTAAAAAAGCAAAAAAAAAAAAAATTTAAAGCGTCTAACAACTTTAGAGAGGTGCATGCAAGGAATAGTTTAAGCTAATTACAGAAGGTATGAGTGATGAACAAGACCTGGAATAATGCTGCATTCTACTTACCTCAGAAGTGGGAGTTCAGATTGAGGTCATTTTCAACCTCCTTGCATTTGAGTTACAAAGTGGGAAAAAACATGGTCTCCTCCATGTTTGTCTTTTGTTAGCAACAAAGTAGGCAGCTAAGGTAGGCAGGTAGTCGTGGCCTAATGGATAGAGAGTCGGACTTGTGGGTTCGAGTCTCAGGTCCGGCAGGGATTGTAGGTGGGGGGGAGAGAATGACCAGCGCTCTCTCCCACCCTCAATACCACGACTGAGGTGAGACCCTTGAGCAAGGCACCGAACCCCCAACTGCTCCCCGGGCGCCGCAGCAAAAAAAGGCTGCCCACTGCTCCGTGTACGTGTGTGTGTGCACTTGGATGGGTTAAGTGCAGAGCACAAATTCTTAGTATGGGTCACCATACTTGGCCACAAGTCACTTCACTTCTAGCTGTGAATTGTCAATCTTGTAGATTTAACAAGCAAAACATCCAAAGCATAATACTTGTAAATACAGCATAACTCATGTGAAGATAAGAAGTGCTACTTTGTTTACTGCTGATGCTCTGGCAGCCATGTTGATTTGATGTTTTCTAAAAGTTGATAATTTACTGCTCTCTGGTCTACAGGTATAAACTTGTGATTCAGCCTCAGTTCTGAATAATGCTTGAGGTTTACTTGCAAACACACGTTATATGTAAATGAGGAAACCCTTTAGGTATTAATTCAAATCTCAGACCCCTATCTACAGCTCTTAATGGCTTCAAATGAATAGTTCAGATAAGTAGTAATTGAGGTAATTAAGTAACTGTAACAGTCAATGGAAGTCTGTCTGTGTGTGCGTGTGTGCTTGAGCTTGATAAACTTGTGGAAGACACAAACTACAGGAAAATAGTAAATGTTTTAGTATGGCATAATGTTTAGCAATTTGACTTTATGTGCTTGACTGTTAAAACATTATGGACATCATTACTACCCCGAATCACCTGAAATCCATCTGCCACAGGCACACAACTGATCTATTGTACTTCTAGGGTTTCATACTGTTGAGCCAGAAATGACTTAAACTCATATTATCCCTATTGCTAAAGAAGCTGTTGTTTGTATATGGCAAAGACTGAGCGCAACATCACATACAGTTACACCAGGAGAAAAGGAATTCCTGTCTCAGCATGTTTGCAATTAGGCGCATTTATGAAAGAGGTCTGCTCAGGTCACTGTATCTGCACGCAGCATCACCTCCTGCTGCTAGTGAGCTGGAAAATTGAAAAGATGCTCCTTCACTCTGCATCTTCCCTCTGTTCCAAACCTCCAAATCCATGACGTGCCAGCAGACTTTAAAACACATTGTGGTCTTTTCTATGCAAAACTTCATATAAATGAATGAATGATCTCATGTTGTATTATAAAATGCTGCGCTTCCATCTTGCAACTATAATCATCTAAATTGCAGTTTTGTCTTTATTTTAGCTATGAAGTAACTTAAATAAAATAACCTCCTTAAGTGGCATAAATCATATTTACATTGATGCATTTGGTAGATGCTTTTTTACACTGACTAACTTCAGTTGAAGTACAGACCTGATCACTGAAGAGTTGAGATTTTGATCTTACTAACTTTTGTTCACTATCCCAGAACCTCAATCACTCTTTATTCATTTCCAGATGTCTTTTCAACAATCAAGACAGTAGTAATCAAGATGGCATTTAAATCACTCTTAGCTTTTTCAGAAATGTTTATTACTTTCTCATAGTTCCAACATATTACATAACGGCACAGGAGAGCTGTCCAGCTCCTCAGCAGAAGAACGTGAGGATGGTGAGCACACACCTCATTCTCTCCACACACTTGATTATTAGTTTTATCTCTATGCCAGAAGCTTGTGGTCAGGGGTGTGTCATTCACATAGCCCACATTTTCTCTGCAGCACAGCCATTGAGGCATACGGCCCCACCAATTCTGTCCAGCCATTGACTTGTGTTTACAGATTCTTGCTTTTTATAATGGCCAAAATTGCAACTCATTTCCTGTAATCCTGGCTGCTGTCTGTCCAGCACTTTTTAAAAAGAAATGCAGCATGATTGGTAACACTTTATTTGGTCTGCTTTAGACACTCTACAAACAGTTAGGAAAACACTTACAGAATGACATGAACAAGTCTATTAACAGATTCTCAACATATTTATATATCTTCAGCAAAATGTAAAAGAAATTGGGACAAACTGGAATATCCAAATAAAGTGAAAGCAGAAGGTTCAACATGATAGTCTATACAGGGGTGGACAAATCAGAAATTTATTAGCTACCCCATCAGACAAATAAAGCCTCCAGTGTGCGGTCCAGTCCCATGCTTTGGTTTCTTGGAAATGTAATTGACTAGGCTAAAATGCAGTAATGTAATAATGTATCATGACATCATTATTATGAAGAAGCAGCCTTTATTTGTCACTTAAACATTACAGTACAGTCAAATTCTTTTCTTCACATATTCCAGCTTGTTAGGAAGTTGGGGTCAATGTGCATGGTCAGCCATGATATGGCACCCCTGGAGCAGTAAGGGCCTTATTCTAGGGCCTAACAGTGGTAGCTTGGCATTGCTGGGGCTTGAACCCCCGACCTCCTCCTCTCTCTAAATATTTTTTTTAAAAAATTGAAATTTCCATCTCCAAACTCACAGATAAACTTTTTTTAATAAGGTTTTATAAGGTTCTATCTGCCAGCCAATCATCATCCAGAATGAACATAGGTTCAACGCAACATAAGTGGCTTTGACCAATCAGTATCATAATTACACTCTTACATAAAAGATCAGACAAGGCAAGAAATTAACTTTTAGCTGATGAACTGTACACACCAGGTATAGCACAGGACTTCTGTCCTCATTGGTTTTACAGTGTATATACATTCTGGCACATTAGAAAGTTTTCTCTGCAGTAGAAATATAATATTGTAGCTACCATCAAATAGTACTGACATTAGCTAGCCATATTCATTAATAAACTGAACTTTCCAATGTAACCAGGGCTGAAGGTCAGCTGGCATGTGTAAGATGTCTGTGTGTGGTTGCATAGAAACATGTAGATAGATAGATAGATAGATAGATAGATCTGTATAAGAATACAGTGTAAGAGTGCAATGTGGTAGTGCAGTGGGGTGTAAACATTATAGATATAAGCAGCAGAGTGGAATTAAAGTGGCAGTGCAATGCAAACATTGTCAGCAGTGTAAACATTGTTAACACTGATAAAATGAATAGGGATATACAGTATTGTATAGATTGAATATGAGAAAAGGAAAGAAAGGGGAAAAATTAATAGAAGTAAAGTGGCAGTGCATATGGATATGAATATTTGATGGTAGTAAAGTTCAACTATTGTCCAATGAGCTTATCCTAAGACTGGCTCAGTGCAAACTAGTGTCCCAGCACAGAGATGAGCTGTTGTACAGTGTGATTGCTGTTGGTACAAACGACCTCCTGTACTGCTCCTTTCTACAACGGAGCTGAATGAGTCTTCTACTAAAGGAGTACTGCTGTTTAACCAGTAGGTCATGGAGAGGATGCTGTTTATTGTTCAGAATGGCTGTAAGTTTATTGAGTGTCTAGCTCAGATGCCACCTCCCCAGCATACTGCTTCAAAGAAGACTGTACTGGCTATCACGGACTGGTAGAAGATCTCTAACATCTTGCTGCAAACATTAAAGGACCTGAGCTTCCTCAGAAAATAGAGTTTGGTGGTTCCTGTACACAGCCTCTGAGTTGACCTTCCAGTCCAGCTTGTTGTTGAGATGGACACCAAGGTATCTGAAGGTGTCAAGCAGCTCAACGTCCTGACCCATGATAGTAATGGGGCTGGTTGTGGTTCTCTTCCTCCTGTAGTCCACCACCATCTCCTTGGTCTTGGCCACATTGAGGAGCAGATGGTTCTTCCCGCACCACTCCATGAAGCTGTTGACCAGGTCCCTGTACTCCTTTTCCTGTCCATCCCTGATGCACCCAACCAGCACGGAGTTGTCAGAAAATTTCTGAAGGTGGCAGAGATCTGACCTGTACTGAAAGTGTACAGGGTGAAGAGGAAGGGTAGAGCACAGTTCCCTGTGGTGCACCAGTGCTGCTCAGCAGGCATTCAGACAGGCAGGTTCCCAGCTGCACAATCTGAGGTCTGTCCAACAGGTAGTCAGTGACCCAGGAGACCATAGACATGCTCACCTGCATTCTTCTCATTTTCTCTCTCAGTAGGAGAGGTTGGCTGGTGAGAAATCAAAGAAAGAGATGCTCATTGTGGTGTTGTTGTAGTCCAGATGGGTGTGGTCCTTTTGCAGTAGATATATGACTGCATCGTCCATGCCTAGCTCTGGCTAGTAGGCAAACTGCAGGGGATCCAGAAAATAGCTGACCTGAGGTCTGATATGGAACAGCACTAGGCTCTCCAAGACCTTTATGACATGTAATGTGAGGGCTACTGGTCTATAATCTTTCAGGGAGGAGGGAGTCATCTTGTATTGTATGGTCTAATTAATTTTATTATTGGTAAATGTTTTACAGTGAAATTTCAAGGTAAAATATCTTCTTTAAAAACAATGTCCATTTTAAATTTTTTAAATATACTGTAATTTAAACACTGAGGAGAAAAACTACCTAAAAGCATTTATGATCATAATGTAGTCTTAATAGTCCCAATGTCTTTCTCTAATGACCATTTATTAGTTATTTAATGAGATGAAGCGATTGCTTAATAAGAAACAGCCAGAACATTACAAAACCAGTTCTATCTGTGTTTTTCCACTAAATATCTCAGAATTTCCATATTCTAACTTTGAAGTAACCTTAAGTGTAGATATTGTTGAGCTGTAAATATAAATTTCAGGAGTAAATATAAATTTTTTAGAGTTTTGCTAGGTGGAATGTCAAAAGGTCATGGTAGTTGGCTAGTAAAGTACATTAACACAGACTAAGGGAAAAATGAAGGAGCATTTGATCACACAGAAATGTGTTTGCAGCCTCAATAAATAGATAAATAAATAAACCTGCCCAATGTTTAACTACAAGGTGACTGTGTGTTGTGCTAGCAGGAGAGTTATATGACAGCTATGTACTGCATTTTGTGTTATGCAGTTTTGTCAATGTTTCCACTGCGTATTTCAGATCCTGAAAGTCATTCATTTCTCATCCATGCACATTGATTTATCTGCCTAGTAAACATTGTTTTACTGTTAGACAGACCATTCCTCTGACAAAGTGTGTAGTGTGGGAGGTGGTTGGGATTTGGAAGTATGTGTGATAGTTACAGTTATACCATGAAGTGCCTTACTTTTGAAGATACATACCAGATGAAAACATTTGACAAAAATTTTTAAATGTACAAAAACTTTCCATGCACGTCCAAAATCATAATATCATATATAGAACAACAAATATAGAGAAATATAGACCTATAATATACAGTATGAAGATATAATATTTCCATAAAGTTAATCCAAAATACAATTTTACTTTTAATAATTAGTCAAAAAACTATTCATGAGCCTAAATGCTCAGCATCTAAAACATCTGCTCTCATTGTAACTTTATAATTCCCTGTGGCCTACAGCATGGCATGGACATAGAATTTGCCATCTGTCCTGGTTATTGAGAGACCTCCGGGTTGGTGCTTTTTTCCTGTCATATGGCAGGGTCGCTGATCTGTGTCCGCTACGCCACAGTGCTCAGAGGATTCAGAGTGGGCGACTGGAAAGCAGAGTCCAGCCGGGCAGGGAACCTGATCCTCAGAGTGTGGAGCGTCAGAGTGGACACCCAGAGAGCAAGAGCTTACAATGGAGCCTCTCAGCACAAACACACACGCACACACACACACAGAATAGAGAGAAGTTATAAAGAACCAGGTGTGAGGAAGCTTTTCATAAAATATATAGTATAAACATCAGCAAATGTCTGGCTCAGTGTCTGTTAACATATGGTACAGAAAAAAGAGATGCAGCAAGAGAGAAACTTTTGTCATCACACAGGTGTCCAGAGGTGAAGGTGTTGGATAATAACAAGATAGGAAAAGTGCACACCTGGAGACTGACACAGAGGCTTAAAGAGGGAAAGAAAGAGAGCAAAAAAGGTGCACTCATTACTCTCAAGAGATCTGCTTATGTGTGACAGAAGAGCATGTTTTGTTAGGCCTCGTCTTACTATTCAGAGCAGATATAATGAAGTTCATTCTATGGGTGTAAGGTCAACCCTGTCACTGCCCACTGCACTACCATTACACACACAGGTGCAAAAGTATCCCCATAGTACTCTATCCCTGGCTCCTAGATTCTTCCCGTAGATACGAAACTAAAGAGAGGCATTTATTTTCTTTTTTCCTATGAAGTCATCTCCCTGATCACTACAGTGACAAAGCTTTTCATTCAAATGGACTTAAACACATGCGTTGCCGAACAGGAAGCAGTCACTGGCCCTTCTCCAAAGCAGCTTTGTGATAGTTTTATGTAATTACGCCCTTGATTAAAATGTACTTAATGCATGTTCATGGGGTTTCACTTGTCATCCTTAGGTTGGCAAAGTCCCACAGTGTGATTGACTGCAGCATCAGGGTTAAATTCAGCCAGATTTGACCCCTATCGTTTGCTGGAGTCTGACTCCAAGGCTCATCTGTTGCACATCTGGCCACAATGTGCTGCCCTGATCAGGCTAAGCCATCACAGTGCGAGCTGTCAAGGCACCTAGCATGACAACATTCCTGCTTCAATCCCCAATTCCACGATTCAACCATGTCCTTCCCTCTCCCTTTCTCTCTCTCAGAGAACATATGATGATGGTAACCTACTGTGAAACCTCAGAGACAATAGGCAGAGGCGCCACAGACTGTAGGAGCCTGGATGCACAGATGGCCATTATCACACACAACTTGTGCCTGTCAGGTGATGATGGAAATATGTATGACTATAAAGTGGATTTGGCATATGCAATATAATCAGCCTGTTAGGTAGACCAGGCCACTGTAGTGCACATGATATGAGGTATTCCCTCACTTTGAATACTGCTCTCTATGCTGTGAATACTATGGAAGATTTGCCTAAAACACTAACAGAGATAAGTTACACATTCTGAACACTGTTCTCCTCACATCCTGGCAGCTGTCCATAAAATATGTGCTCAAAACTATCTGGTCTCTTTGGCTGCCCTATGCATTATAAATGAGAGAAAATACAAATGAGGTGCATTAAACACATCCACCCTATCAGTCCAAAGAGGCGTCTCTATTTGCCTGTCAGTTGGGATGCCTATCAATTCAAAAAGCTCCTCCTTTAACATTAGAATTTAAGCAGTCTATCCCAGGCATGTGTTTTGCCAGTAACACTGATGGGAGAGGTTGCATTTGTTTGAATTTGGAATTTCAAAACAGCTCGCCTCAGCTAACTTCTACCAAAATTTCTGTATGATTTGCTGCATATACAATTATGCTATGTACCAACTCACTGATTAGTCCTGACACAGGAGACAATAAAAATTTTGAGGGAAATGTGGACTGACCCAATAAATAAATCCCTTTCCATCTCTGTGATGAGGTTTAACATCTCATGTCCTTTCAAATCTTCAGGACTGCCACATTACACTCTTGAATCTTCAAAAAGAGTGTCTGGCCCTCTAACACAAAGCAGGAGCCACTCAGAACTACAGTCCAAGTACTTCAAATTCTTTCCCTTTTCTGCAATTTCACATACACTAAACCACAATCAATTCAATGATGCCATGGGCTGCACTTGCAAAACTGCTTTTAATAATGACTGTACAGCAGAGACAAAAAAATAAAAGATCATGGCCCAGATCTAAGCAATAAGCTGACAGGACAATAAGCCAACCTGTGCTGAAGGCAGAGGGACAGAGATGGATGTGGTGCAGCTGGCATAAAGGCGAGGATTAGGATAAGGGAAGTGAAAGGGGGTAGAGGGATAAGAGTATGACACTCAGCAGGGTTAGCGGTTACAGTATTATCTCCATTTAATGCCCATGGGTTGAAATTACATGCCTCAGATGAGTACAGTGTCTCCTGCTGAGGCATGAAGAGAGATGTCCAACAATGATGCCCTAAAGTGTTCACAGCATGCATACACTCCTTGGCAAAAAAAAAAAATGGGCCAAGCCCAAAATGGCAAATATTAAGCGTTTAATAGTCTTAAGAACAAATCACTGGTCAGAAAATTAGCAAGAATTAAACAAATGCACTCCTGAGAGCTCCTGTGCCACCATTTGCTTGTTTACTTTTGCTGTATTGAATTGTTTGGGGAAAAGCTAGAAACAGTGAAATTCACTTTTATAGTCTTCTTGTATGCAAAGGTCTGGGATATTTTTTTCTTAAACGATTAGTCATTATTTGTCATTAGTCATTATCTGCCATATTACAGGCCATCAAGAGCCACAAGACTTAAACATTTAAAGAAATCAAAGGGAAAAGCTATCCCATACCTAGTTCCTTTATCTATTTGTTTAATTCTTGCTCATTTCTGATCAATGATTTGTTGTTAAGACCATTAAAAGCTTAATATTTTGCCATTTTGGCAAAATACAGTATTATTATTATTATACAGATTAATACAGTATACACACATGCACAAGCATGAACAGCAGAAGCGCTGCACTGAAGTGCACAGATCACCTACAAAATGGCCAAATGCTGAGGCACATGTATGCCATATTCTAGTCATAACTTTTTTTTTTTGCTTGCGTTTTGGAAGTGACTTTAATAGTCTGTGTAGATACCATACTTTATTGAAACTGAGAATAGCTCAAAGTTGATACTGCTCCCTACTGAGGATGAGAATGACTCAGTGCTGATACTGACAGAACGGTAGCTGTATTGCATCATTCTGTAAGATGGACTAGCAGCATAGTCAGTTGGCATGGACATGCCTGGTCACACTGATCTCACACAAATAATTTTTTATGTTCTGGGCTTGAGTGGTGGCAGCAACGAGACTCATGCTGTGTCTTTCATAACTCTATCCATCTGCTGTTTCTGAAACCAGCCTTGGCAGGAAGACTGTGCTGGATAGATATGTTTCATTTATGAATAACTCACTAAGGTAAACGAATTGGTATTGGCCGCCGCCATGTGCTGAGTTTAATGAGTCCCGTTCAGGTTCATCTGAGCTGGAGATTTCCAGCATTTAGTTTATGCAATAGCAGTGTTGGGCTGTATGATCCGGCTACACTTTTGGGCAGCCCAGGCAACTGATTTAAGAATGTTCTATAACCACTTTCCCCCTGGTTATGGGAATTGTCAAAAGAAGGTCCAGGAGCAACTGTTCCCTGTGTTAGGGATAAAATTCATCGCCATAGCATCATATGCATTGTGAACCAGCATGTCAGCTCATTTATATTCAGCTGCATGTTGCATGGATTTACACACAGGACAAACATTTGACTGGTGCACTAGTAACAGCATTGATATCTGACTTTCACTGATGCATTAAAAGGTCACTCCAGCCAAAATCTAAAATTTAGCCATCTATACAGTTCAATTCAATTCAATTTTATTTGTATAGCACTTTTAACAATGGACATTGTCAAAAGCAGCTATAAAGAAAGATATAAATTGATCCCTAATGAGCAAGCCAGCTGTTGTAAACATGCCTGTTTGTGTCTTACAGTGATGACATAGTGGGCTCTGTAGTGAGATTTTCTGGATTGAATACCAGGAAAGCCCCCTCCTCATTACGTATCTTGGATGGTGGATGCAAAATTTGAAAAACTTCAACAGTTATTGTGGATATTTGGGTGAGAGGGTAATTGGGGACAGAAGGGTGAATGGTGGGTGGTTGCTCACGAGGTAATGGTACTGTATGTTCAGGGAAGTGAGATAGCTAGCTGGCTACTGTTAATAATCAATCACTTTGCTCTGTAGGTACACTAGTGCGATGGAGGGAATGAATTGCTCAAACAAATTCTTGCTTGCATTTAAAAATCACTGAAGTCCCACTATCTTTCTTTTCTGGATATCGCAACACAAGTTGTGGTGTTTTCTTCCTGGAATGGCATCACAGGAGATGTCAGAGTTACCTGTCTCACTCAGAGGTCTGGATTGGTTGATCACAGGAGGGACTTCCAATGCTTGAATTACATATTGCCATATTGCATGCTGGGTATTGTAGCATTCAGTTGAAAACAGAAAAATGTAAAACAAAATAATCATGCAACAGAATACTACATACCATGACAAATGATATATTAAATTCTTGCTTTTATACTGGAATTCTCCTTTAATATCAACTTTAATATTTCTGCATTTGCCTTTGCAGGTCACAGCTTCAGTGCGGTTTGGAGTGTATATAAGGACTCTTTAATGAAGTTGATACATTGTGGTGTAGCCCAGTCCGTGGAATACAAAATTTGGGAATGTTCAACAATTTGCAATAAGCAATCAATTTATTAATTCATAAAAGTCATGAAATTAGTCATCCTGCATTTTCAGCACAAATGCTACTACACAAAGAATAGGTCACAGTTAACTGTAGTGAAAAGAGTAATAAGTAAAACATTAGAATTACCATCAGAATTACCGAGCTGTTTGTCATGCACACTCATTTGACAGTACAGATTTAACAATATTATTAATAAATTAGCAAGAATCAATGGATAGAGCACTATATGTAGCATCTTGAATCCATTCCTTGACAAGAATGGGAAAGAAGACGAGTGTAAGCTAGGAAGGTTAAGAAAGGAAAGAAATCAAACAAGTTTATTCCACTATGATGGTGGTCTGATAGTCTAGAACAAAAGGAAGTAGACTCTCTCTTAATTTCATCTTGTATTTCTTTTTTCATAAATTCTTGTAATATTCAATGGGCTTGTACTGGGTCCTCTTTGATCCTCTGTCTATATTCATTCAACACACACTTGTTAACCAAAAACCTGAACTGTAACTACTGATAAAATGTGTCAGTACTGAAAAAGGTCTTAGTTGTTTTAGTAGTGACATGAATGTTTCTGTTTATCTCAAGAAGGTTACATAGTAATACACCTAACAGCCAGTGAATTTGATAGATGCATTTAATGAAAATCACTTTTAGGCTTTTTTGTAAATACACTGTGTATCGATTATGTATGGATAGCAAAATGCTGCTTTTTAAACATCACATCCAGATTTTCTTGCTTTCTACTAGAGGACATCTACTCACCATGTGGTCCTTATGTGGAAAAATGTTTTACATTTTTTCCTGGCTTTAGAATTGTGGCAAAAATTGCTGTAGTTCAGAGAGAGTTTGTGTTTCAACATTGTCTAAAAATTAGAGACTAATTATTTTTAGTTTTTTAAAACTAGTTGAAATGGGACAATCACAGTTCAACTTCATTTCCGAAGTAATTTAAAATAAATACTAGGAAAAAGTATCGACAACATTTTTAAATATATGTTCAGGTGTTTCATTTTTCTATGTAATTTTAGGAGTTCAATTTGGGGATATGAATATGAATGTATATATGAATATTTGGGGATATAAACCTCTCTTTTCCATTATTTATTATATGAATCAAGATTTGTCAAATTTATTAATCCATTGTTTTAATACTTGTGTCTAAGTACATATGTATATGTGCATGTGGATTAAATGACTGATTTGTTGTTGTTTGTCTGTTTTTGTTGTTTATTTTAAAGAATTCACTTCTATAGCATATAGATTATAGATTTCAGCTTTAAGGTCTGGATAATTTCTAGAGGCAAACCTAAACATAATCTCTTTAAATCACTGTCAAGAAGCAGTCCCAGTTTTTTCTTCTAACCATCTGACTGTGTGTGTGTGTGTGTGTGTGTGTGTGTGTGTGTGTGGTTCTGATAGTCAGTGGATGTGGAAGCATTTTATTTGGATAGTAGACAGGTCTGTAAAAAGTCCAGCAGTGTCAGTTACCATATGTGAAATGTCAGCAGTGTTTCTTCTCACGGGTAACATTTGGAACAGTTGGAAGGTTGAGCTAAACAACAACAAAGTGTTTTATAAATACAATAACAAAGCGGAGACGATGTTTTCATCAAGCGATAATTTATCCTGTGTTTAGAGCCACGCTATTGAAAAACGCCAGAATATTTAAAGTCTGGTTTACTTGAATGTTGAAGAAGGTGCAAAGAGATAAAACAGCTTAGTGACAGAAGATCCACAACAAACAAGAACCAAACAGAAGTAAAGCTGGCTCTGTCCACTTACATCAGCAAGATTCTTTAATGAAGACAATGAAAAGGGGGATTTACATAAAGAGCAGGAATGATCAGAAAAAAAAATAGCACATGGGGCTCTTCCACAGTGAAATGTAACTGACAGTGGCTACGTGTTTTTGTAATGTTCTTGATGACAACATGTCATTGATTAAGCTTTGTTAAACTTTATTAATCATAAGGTCTATTACGAAACAATGTTATATTTTAAATAATATAACCAGCACTTTACATTTTACAATGTAATATTTAATTAACCTTTCTCTTCTTATTATTATTGTTATGCATATAACACTAATGCAAATTATCATTATGATTATTGACTTTCTATTAGTTATTTTCAAACTAAAAAGTAAAAGTAGGGAGTAGATGAGCCTCTTTGTAACAACGGTAATAGTTAAGCCAGCAGCTCTTGGGTGCATTCGACTTGTCGGTTTTTTTTAATGGCTGGAGAAGGACTTGAGCAGTACCACGCAAACAGACAGAACAGCACAAAGTAAACAGTCATTAATCCAGAGGCTGACACACAGGCCTCCTTCTCCATTTATAAAAACATGTGCATGATAGCCCCATACAGCTTCTGTACACAGACTCTCTGTTGTCTGAATAGCAGATCCTAGACTCCTACATTATCAATCTTTACTATGTTCCTCTACCATGCTGTGGGAAGCATTAGCACTGATGAGGAGGTAATGATGAGATCCAAATAGACTCTACGCTGAGAACGAACCCAAGATGGGTAGGGCTTATAATATTAGTCTCACTGACACACAGGAATACACATAATCACATGACTGAATAATGGAATGAGATCCAGAAGACACACACACACAGAGAGAGAGAGAGAGAGAGAGAGAGAGAGAGCTGCCTGATTCTTTGGCCGTCACACTCACATCTCCTAAGTGTAATAGACTCCATGACCAAAGAGTTTGACAAGGACCTGGACGAAGATCTGAGTGCACACCAGTTTGTGTGTGTGACTGAGTTTGTGTGTGACTGTGATCTGCAGAATTCCTAGAAATCGCTGTGACCATTTTGATTCCAGTTAGACATGCCACGCCAACACAAAGAGAGATGCTTATTAGGAAGCATATACAGTATTTGATGTCCAGTTATGGAAGATGGCAGATCATCTAAAGCATGCTGTAATGGTGCTTTTATACCATGTGCTCAACATTCCTGGGTTAATTAAAGGCCAGTTATTAGAGTGCATGTCCAATAGCTTTAGCACAAAGTAACCAAAGCATGATTACAGAGGTGATTTGATTTCAATGGCTGCACGCATTCTCCGCCAGGTTGCTGTCAGCGAGGGTCAGGAAAGGGTCAGTGCAGATACAGGAAGCAGGGTGCAGTGAGGCCCAGTGGGACGTCTGATGTCTCTTTGAGCCATAACGCAGACACAA
This sequence comes from Pangasianodon hypophthalmus, assembly GCF_027358585.1. Classification (NCBI taxonomy): domain Eukaryota; kingdom Metazoa; phylum Chordata; class Actinopteri; order Siluriformes; family Pangasiidae; genus Pangasianodon; species Pangasianodon hypophthalmus. Next base: position 22,585,397 of record NC_069712.1, read on the forward strand.
AGGAAGATCACACAGCAATGAATAACATGTAGCATGCCATTCTCCTGTCAGTCCACAACTACATCCCCACTCTGATTCACTACATGCCCTTATTCTAGGATGTACACACAGTCAGTAGGTATAGAGTCAGCCCCGGCTCTGGGTGCTTACATACGTTTCCATTTCTCCATGGAACGTGAACTACTTGTGTTTTGGTGACCGCTGTTATTGCATTTACCTTCCCGTCCTGTTAGTCTGACATCGGTGTCAGGTTTTCTTGACAGACTTGTTTGAGTCTTTAAATTCACAGATGGCAAAGGGTGCCAATACCTCTGACCCGGTTAACAAAGTTTGGGTCCTGCAGTGAGCACAGTGAGAGCTGAAACACTGACCTGAATGTTTTTAAAGTGCTGGCAGGAAAGCTGCTTGTAGAGCTTTAGTCTCTACACAACATGCTCTGTAATGTGAGGGTCTCGTGGGGGGCTTTTACTGGCTGCCTGAATGCTCAGAGGCTTCTGCTAAAACTATCAGAGCAAACGCTGACACAGGCCAGCCTGCTAAATGGCTAGCCGTAAATATGAAATCAACAACGGCAACTGAAATCCTCATCCCCTCCACAAACTGCACACACACACACACACACACACATGCTGCACAGAAAGATAGCCAACATATCTAACCTCCAGACTCTGTAGCTTCAATTACAGCAATTAAACTTACAGTCACTCTAACTCACTTTCAGTAACCACTTTATCCTTGTCAGGGTTGCGGTAACTTACAGTCGTCTTCATGAAAATACACAAAATAAATATCTGCCACATGCAATAGGTGGGATTTAAGCATAAAGAAACCATATATATATATATATATATATATATATATTTTTTTTTTTTTTTTTTGCACATTATCATTTGTTTAAAAATTTGGTACCCCTACAATTAATATTTGGTGACACCCAAGCTAAAATGATTAACATCATTGGCTCTCTAACTGTAATATGCAACAAGACAATTGGAGACACATGTAGAGGGATCTTGTACACTCCTCCATGCAGAACATTTCAAGCTCATTTATATTCTTAGATATTCTTTATATTCAAATTACAGCTTTTCAACACGCTCTTCTAATCCAGAGATCGCAAAACTTTGCAAACAAGTATTGTCATGTGTACCCTGTTGGATCATTTCTACTGTTTTTGAGAGAAAATCTAAAAAAAATATATCCTTATAAGAATGTTTTTAGTTGAAGTAAAGGTAAATAAATGAAGATAAATTTATCATTGTGTATTTTATACCTGTATTTGACCTTCATCCTTTGGATACACTATTCTAACTGTCTACGAAAAGGTTATGATTATTATACAATATGTGTGCTCTAAAAAAGCCAAGCTCAAAATCTTTCCCATAAAATGAACAGCAATGAATGAATGAACCAACAAGATATACTGTATTGTAGTAAGGCACAGTAACATTCTTTGTAAAGGATTAAAACAAACCAGTGCTGTATAATATTAGTAGCATATATCACATCAGTGCATATTTTTTAAGACTTTGATATGTTTGGAGCTGAATACTAGCTATGTGAGCATCAGTGATAATGCTCCTGGCACACTGATGGTGAACATAAACAGCCCAATGACAGAAAGCATTCCTGAACTGCTAAGCAGTAGCTACATGGGAAAAGCTGCTTGGGGACAACAGTCATGGTTAATTAACTCAAAATTGAAATCTGACTAAAATAAATAAAACTAAAATAAAATGCTCTGCAAAGGCAATGCATTTTCAGTTCAGTGTATACCAGTCTCATATTAGTCAAGACAATTTTACACTGGGCATAAATTCTATGAAACCAGTTCTAAAACATCCCCAAAAGCCAACTTCACATGTTTTAGTGTTTATATAGAGGCTTCTATTTGACGTGAAATGATTATGATGAATAATGTATTGGGCATTTAGTACTGGTGGTTTTTGTTAATGGAAATGTGTTTAAGTTTTGTCATTTATGTTTTGGCTATCTACATACTAAAGCTAAGGCTTTTAGTCTTAACACTAAGACAACAACATTAACGGTGTTCCTGTATGTGCGCATCTGAAAACTCGTACCTACAGTGCAGAGGCCTGGTGTGGATAATCCGGTAAAAAGGATAACCTGATCCTTGTGTTGACCCCTACACTCCTTTCCTACTTAAAAGCTCACACGTATGCGGGTGCTAAATTGTTTTCGCCTGCTTTTTGATGGTGGACAAGTCCAATCTGTCTAGCATTCTGGAGGATTTTACACACACACACACACACACACACACACACACACTATTAAGGTTGCAATTCCTAATAAACTGAACTTCAAAATGTATGTTTGTGTAAGTTTGTTTCAGGCAGATGTAATTATAGTGTTCAACTCATGCAGCTGATCACTGTGTGCTTTTTGTGTGTGATTTGTCAAGTATAGTGTTTGAACAGCTTGACAACTTGAAGTGTTACATGAGACATGTTTAAGCATTTATAAACTATAATCCTTCTACTAAATTAAAAAAAAAAAATCAGTTAATTGCTAACAATTGCATGGATTATGGATTATTAACTGTCATCATGGCATCAGAGTTGAACTGCTATTAAATATAACCTAAGACCTTGGTGATTGCAGTAATTAGAGAAGTTATATCTTGTAACCGATTCATTCTTTTTCCATCTCAAACCTACAACAGTTGCTTAATTATGGTATAGCCAAGGAGCACTCCTCCCAGATAAACATCTCTGTAGAATAGTCACCATCACATTTTTAACACTTAGCCCGAAGCACTCTGTTTGTAATAAAATGGATGTTTGAATAGTGCCATTCGAGCAGCCGCTAAATCAAATGACCGCTGAGCACCAAAGACTAAAACTGGCTTTCATTATAACTTAATAGTCTGTTTTCACGCCATTCACATTCACTTTGGGTCTTATTGGATCCAGCTGAGGTTAATCATCCAACCATGACGCTTTCATGGCCAGATCACAGTTGAGCCATGCCACCATACCAGACACTGTGGCATCACTCATGCCTGACTGCATTACAGTCATTGTGTCTGTGTGTGTGTGTGTTTCTTTACACATCACTGAAGATTAAGACACTCGTTTAATGCAAAGCTTTAATATGGTAAAAGTTTTTGCCTTCATGCATTTGTTTCCATTTAGTTAAGCACATATTTCCTCCAATGCCTGCATGCTTCAAAATTCTCCATGGTGTTTGTGTTCAATCATGCAAGAGATAGTCATCAAAGGAGCTGGGCCTGAATCTCAGAGCATACTTATATGGGTAAGTAACTGGACTGTCTTTATTCTCACAGTCTCTCCTATCTGTCTCTATCTAAAGATGGGTTTTCCTGTGAGAAATCCCTCCGTTATTAAAAAATGATTCGATTACTAAGTTTCCTAACACCCTACATACTAGCTACACATTATAAGCTGAGAAACAAACAGTGCAAATTAGAACTAGGTGCAGAAAAACTACATTTCATGTGCTTATTAAAGATTCTGCTGATATTTTTGAGGTGGATAGCTATCTCCTGAAAGAGTGAGGTTTCATTTCTCATGGTGGTCTCTAAGGAGGACTAAAACCATGCTACATGCACTGAGGTTGAGATACAATCTTAAGATGTATGTCGATCTGAGATTTCCCATTGGAAAATATACCCAGTTGGCAATTTGTTTCATAGAGTTAGTACCAGACATCAAATTAAGATTTTGTTTGACATATATTTGTACATTTTTATGATGTTTGACTACATTTGATTTTATGTTTCAGCATATATAACTGGATGCCATCTACATCAGGTGCAAGGCTTTATATGGTTAATCACTTTCAATTACTTTTAATAACAACGTAGCTATAAAACATGTGAACCCTGATGAATGTTTTTATATGTATTTTATTTCCAAGTCAAAGAAAAGAACAGATAATAATGATTCCCTAATGCATACCATAACTGTAACTGTGTTGTACAAAATTTTGTCCTGTGTGGTAGGACTGACACAAACCCAAACTCTATCATACAAGTGTAAACAAATGACATCAGATGAATATTTCTTAGGCCTGACTGTTGCACACACTTTTAAAAAGTGTCCTGTATAAATAAAATCCCATTGTACAAGTAGGAAAGTGGTGCAAAATGTAACAGTGTTTAATCTACAGACAAGGCACAGAGTCAGCTTGGCCGAGATATGTTTCTTCTCCTTTAACTCTGAAATGTCAGCATGAACAGAGAGAAAAATTTTCTCTCATTTTCTATATCCTTAAATGGTGCATTGGGAGGCCCCTACAAACTTTCCGCTAGCGATGGAAGCTGAAGAAAAAAGCAATAAAGAACCTTATGACATTCAGCCCAGTTACTGCCCATGGAAACAAAGAGATGTTTTCTTTTGCTGTGAAATAGTGTGCTGGAAATGTGTCACTTGCCCCAGTGTCTGTCTCTGCTTCTAATTTCACCAAGCCTCACTACTCACATGCTCTCTCTCTCTCTCTCTCTCTCTCTCTCTCTTCTCTTCTCTTTTTTTCCTGTCTCTATTTCTATCTAATTCTCTCACACATATGCACACATAATACAATCACACATGTTGGCTAATATCATTCCAGCATTCAATGGGATCAAAGTGCATTCCTGTTGCCATGGCAGTGCCACGTTTGAATAAACACAGGAGTCTCCTTTCCGGCACTAGGTCTCACAACCTCTGATCTCTTGACCTTAGGTCACTGTCATGACCTCACCTTAACCACTGAGGGTCTGCTCTGTCCAGAATCCAAACAAAAAAGCCAGGGCTACAAATGCCACACTGGGTATGGGCCCTGTTCCTGTTATTTATAATGGCTGTCCTTAAGTTTAAAAAGAAAAGGAATTGGGATTGGTTTTCATTTAGTTGCTGAAGCCTTCTTTTTGCAGCAAGATCTTTTAGCTATTCAGTACATTTAGCTATAATTGTTATATCTAAAGATCTGATATAACTGTGTTCAGGATCTAGAAGAATTTTGAATTATAGACAACTGTTTTATATCCAGGACAGGATTATAGTGAGAAATGCAGAAAAGTGTTATAGTTAATTTATCACAATGCAGTTTGTCTACTACATAAAATACTATTTTTTTTATACCTCTGTTATGATCCTTTCGTTTTTCCATAAACTTCTCTGACTCCTGTTATACCATTAATTTTATTGAGTTAAATATTTTAGTTACCAAAAAAAGCCTGAGTTACCTGTAATTTGTGAATTATGTTAGAATACTATGACATCAATACAATTCTTAATACTTAACTTTATTATGCTTGTGGTATGTTATTAATGAGTAATGTTACAAAATACGTTAAACATCTTAAAATTGAGCTAACACTAAGTGTTTATTTATTGCCAAATATGGAGGTAACCTAACACGATCAGCTAACATTACTGCAGTTAGCAAACTCATGTGACTAAAAATGTTACGAGCAGTCTAAAGTCATATATAAACCACCAATTATATATGAACCACCAGTTACCCTCTAACACTTACACTTATATAATAGGTTCTTGCATAAACTCACACATTTACTTCATAGCTATGTTAGCCTATATATGTGCATTGCATACCTTTCAGCAATAAGTTAGTCTGGTAGCATCCCTTGAGTGCTAAACATAATGGACAATTATGTCCATTGGCAAACCTAGAGAAAAACACTCGTTACTGCTGATAGGGTCATGGAATGCAAGTTTTTCCCCACGAAGTAGACTACATTCTTCTATCATATTATAAGAATGTTGCTGTTTCCATACTGAAGTGGAGAAACACATTGATATGCTGATGGCGTTTACACTGAATATTTGGATTCAAGGAGTCTCTAAAAAAAACACCACTTGTTTGCACTGTTAAGAGGTTTGTTTTCTTACCACTGATGACTCATTAAGCAAATACTCTCACAACGACTCCACAAACCACATGAACACGTAAGTATATACTAGAAATACTACTGATCATGAAAAAAAGGTAATGTAGTATAATGTACAACGTGCTATCAGGATTTATTTCTGTATAGCTATCTGTCTGAAATTCTTCAGGACATCTGTTGTTACTATCATATTAACATTCTCAAAACAAATGCCATCAGAGACTGAAGCCCTTCAACAGCAGGTAATGATTTATTATCTACATAATGCAGAAGGAAGTGTTTACACCTAATCCTCCCTAATGGAATAACAAAATTTCTTGTTGCGGCTATCGCTGTCTATTTAAACTACAGTTCATTGGCACAATTTAACAAATAGTTTCCACATTTGGAAGACAGTGAGATCCTGGCCATGTTGCAGACAGTTCACCAGGTGGACCGCTGTAAAAGAACTCTGGAAAGGAAAAGAGTTTTGCGAAGTGCTTGGCCAACAAAGAGACATTGTACTCTTTACCATAATGATAGTAATTTGGTTCTGGCAGCTGCCTCATATCCAGGAAGATCTCCAAGAAATGTGCAATTTTAGTTTGTAATAAAATATATAACAGATGATATTGGGGGGGAAAAATTGATAGGGGGAATGTGGTCATCTTTAAATAAGTTTAAATAAAAGAAGCTAATTTTCATTACCAAATGAAGTATTATTCGTGGGGTATTGTGTGATGTTTTAACAATTCAGAGACAGTGTGTATCACCTTAGTGTATAAGTGTGTATAACTACAGAAGAATGCATGTCAGAAACAGTGACCAATCCAACAACACAATTATAAAATTATTTCCAAATGCAATTTCTACAAAATATTTAACTAAACTATTATTTATTTATATGGCCATGGATCAGCACAGAGAGTTATGTTTAAAGTAGCAAACTTGCATCCAGCCCTGTTCTCCGAATTACAAGTCAACTCTGTACAAATGTTATGCTGCCTGGTCTTTTAGTTGTATGTGTTCTAATTTTTGTGAGACCGGTCTGGTTCTTCTCCATCAGTTACGTGGTTTAGCTGGTAGAGCTCCAATAACTGTTTAATCTTTCATTTGGAAGTTATACATTACAAAGTGTGTGCTTCAAGGATTATTATATTTTATGCATGTTTTGCACTTTGAAAAACGTCTGTTGATACAGGGGCATGCGAGCACACACACACACACACACACACACACACACTGTTGGAGCATCTGTGAAACTCTTCTGGAGGCTGCAGCATGTCTTTTGTGGTCTGTGTAAGCCCTAAACTCCATCCAGGGCTGACAAGGTCAGCAATGATTTCCCTCCCAGGCATTTAGCCTCTGCGCCTGTGTCTGCAGCTCTGAGGAATGGAGGCCCTTAGCATGATGTGAAAGGCATGATGGGTAGGTTTTGTGGAATGATTGAAATAGATGATATCGCTCTGTGGGTCATGAATGGTATACTGATGGAGAGATGCTTCTGGTTCACAGTACAGCACTACTGAGGATACACAGTTCCAGTCAACTGGACAGAGAGAGAGAGAGAGAGAGAGAGAGGGGAAGTAAAGAATGACTGTGAGTTAAGTGGTTAGGTGATAGCATGCTGAGTGAGTGTGCGGGGGGCCTCTGTAGGCAGGGCACATTCAGGGTCACTCCAGATCAATACACACAGCTACCCAATACTCCCAGCTCTCTCTGGGCTTTTATTACTCAATCACAACCTCTCTCTCTCTCTCTCTATCACACACACACACTACCTCTTCCCTGCTTACATACCAAGCTTGCTCTGCTGTGCTCTGTCTATGGTTTGTGGTTGTGCCGGACGCCGGGGTTCTTTAATTACAGCCATTAAAGTTCAAGGCATTATCAAATGCTCTGCAGCTTTATAGCTTCATAAACACTCAGCACTGTGGTATCCACCTGTTGCTTAAGCCACAAGCTAGAGTCCTACTAGACAGCTGTTTAGACTAGATAACACTGAGCAGAGCTCATCCTACTGAGCAGCCATATTTTAGCCTCCACTTTTTAGCCACATGTGTGATGTCTATGCAGGTTTGTTCACCAGAAGCAGCCGAATGCTTAAAGAAGTAAACAGTTTTGCGGATTGTAAGAGAAAGTAACCTGACATTTTTACCCAGAGACAAAACCAGTGCTTGTAGTGATCCAGTGCATACTGCTAGATCTTTTCCAAATTTATCAAATACTCACCATTTTTACTAGTCAGAACATGGCAACCTCAAAATTAAAAACAGACTTAAAAAAAAAAATAATAATTTAAAAAAAAAAACCAAACAATTTTATTTATTTTTCTACTTATTAATTTAGACTAAGATGTTGGAGCAAACATACATTCCATTATTTTCATTACTGTATGATTTTGTGCAGTTTTAAATGCCGCTAAATTGGATGATATACGAGATGCTAAATTCATAAAACAGATGACAGGCTGCAACCACAAATGATGTGCGGCATCAATTCACATCCCTCTTCAAATTAAGCCCTATTTTTACCTTATGTGCCTGACAATCTTGCCAAAAAATATGACTGTGAGCTGGGTTATCATACACTCTTAAAAAACAGGGCAGCTCAAGGGTTTTTTGGATAGTTAGGGATTCTTATCCTCCTGCTCAGACCCTCTCTGATAGGAAAACCATCTGTTGTAATGTTCTACAGAGAACCTTAAAGAGTTCCCCACAGGGACAAAACCTTTAAGGGGTAGATGGCTCCTTTTGTCCAAGAGTGTACTCAGTTCTACCACTAGAAATTATTGTGTGCTATTTGTCCTGTATCTATTTGGCCTAGTCTTTGCTTACCCACTATATGTTGCCTCAATGGTCCTTGCTGAGCTTCCATGATGTGAGAATACACTTAAAGAAGGACAAATGTAGAACAATTAATGTTTTTTTTTTGGCTTGTCCCTCTATGCAGAGGGTAAACCAGTGCTTTTCTATTAGAGATTATTCCAACTGCAACACCTTTAGGAAGCTTAACTGTACAAGGATCCATTGAAAAGCCTTTTTTCTTAGAGTGTTGTGAGATAAACTGGCAGGAATATGGTCAAGCTAAGTGAAGAACATGCACATGTGCAATACGATTCACTATGTGGTAGATATAAAGACTATAAAATATGATTATGATCAGAATGTTCATCAAAAAAATGATTAAATCTAGAATTCCTTCATTGAAAGGCTTCTTTGGTTTGTCCCTCTGGGGGGAATTGTTAAAGGTTCTATGTAGGACCCAAAAATGGAGTATATCAGAAAGGGTTCTGAGTAGAACCTCTTTACAAAGCTAGAAATTATTAACATTTATGACACATGGTAGATGGCCTTATCCAGACTGACTTACATTTATCTCATTTTATACAACTGAACAGTTGAGGGGTAAGAGCCTTGCTGAAGGACCAGCAGTGGCAGCTCTGAGATTTGAACTCAGAACCTTCTGTTAAGTAGCCCAATGTTTTAGCCACTGAGCTACCACTGCCACCCCCACTGCCCCTATTAACTACTACTGCCCCTATTAACTATCCAGAGAACCCTTGACAAACACCTTTCTGAGACTGTAAATTTATCTACCAGTGGGAAGATTTAACCAACATTTGATGGGTAGGCGAGTACTAGTTTGCGTGGAAAGCATATGAATGAGTGAATGCACCATGGTGATGAGTGTATTAGCAGCTACCAGTAATCCGTGTGTAAGTGTGAAGGCTCTGCTTGTGGTGCTGTAGTTAAACTCCATAGGGAATGGCATGGCTGATTACTCCTGCAGGGAGAAAGAGGGAGGCTGTGCATACACACCCAGGAGCCTAGAGCAAGCAGCCTGGAGACACTGGTTCTGTCAACACCAGCCAACATCTGGATCCACTGCTCTCCTTTCTCACCTTTCTTTGCCATAAGTTCAAGCCTGTGCTCTAGTTCTTTTGTTTGTTCAGTTTGTTTTATCCTGAATGTGATTGTTCTATCTTACACTATTGAAGAGATATAAATGAAACATACAGGAAGCCTGAGAAGGAAAAACCACCTCTGTGTATGGTCGTAAAACCACCTTCCTCTTTTGCAGAGCTACAATTAAAGCTAAATGAGAGTTTAGTGACTTGCCATTAGATTTTTATTTCTACCTCCAAACAGAGAGGGGGTCTTCCCATACAGCAATTCAGGGATCTCCTTTTCCCGTGTTAAAATACAAATTACTGGCTCGTTGTTTCTCAGAAACTCTCTGTTCAGTGAGAGACACAGTCCCCGCCAGTGTTCTTAGAGTTACAGCTTCCAGCATATATTCAGATTTCATGCTCGGGTAAACACTACTGTTTAGAATGCATCTTTTCAGTCGTGTTTGGTTAACTGCGACACTGAATCAGTGCTGAACAGTCACTTATTGGACAGGGTCTGGAGGTGGACTGAGGCCATGACAGTGGGACTTGTTAATGTTATGCACATCTGGACTGAAGCAGATGAAGATTTATAGGACTTCGAGGACACAAATCATTACTGTTCACTAAAAGGTCTTTGCCATCCATAAGAGTTGCAGTAATTTACACTGAGCTGAGTTTAAACCTGTACAGTTCCAGTGAAGTGAAGTTCCATTTTCCTTCTGGCTGTCCAGAATCTCATTCCCAGATTCGCATTCCTGTCAAGTTCCTTTCTCCTGACATCCCAATAATACAGATATGACTTTGGTGTTTTCATGAACAAAAACCTCTGAAGCATCTTTGACTTATCAGTTTGGAGTGGAAATTTTCTTGTAGAAAATATGAAAAATATTAAATGTATTTATATTCAAATATTTGTGCTGTGCTTAGAGAAGCTGGTGCTAATTTGTTGGTTGGTGCTGTACTTTATCATTATTATTATTATTATTATTATTATTATTATTATTACTACTACTACTTATTATTCCCATGAGATGCTGAAGTCACAGGGATTCATTGCTAAAGCAGTTACAATAATGTTTAATAGGAGAAAGAATTTCAAGAATTTCAAACATGAGGGATAAAACTAAAGAGCTTCTTTTGTCACTCACCATTTCCAATGATGTTCAATGAGAAATCCAAATGATAATTAGTGGAGACTGCAAACATTGTATTTAAAACTCCAGAATGCAGTGCAGCGGTACAATGCAATTGGATTGAGTTAGCTTTGGAACGCTCTCTTTTTGAACGATGTGGTGAGAGAGCTGGACAGACTAAAGGACTAAAGCACTGCTGTCTCTTTAGGTAGAGATGAAGCCAGGGCTAAATACCACTAGCACCATCAGGTATTGTCAGGAATGTACAAGACCATAAACTTAAATGAAAAAGACTTACATATCAATGAAAAATAGTGTAAATAAAAAAAAAAGTCAGCTCAAATGTGCACAGACATGTGTGAGTGTCTTGGCTCTATATAAACAGACAGTCTGGGTTCAGTGCAGTTTGTTCAAACTGTTTCCACACCACATAGCCAAGAGCCGTAATAAGCAAAGCCATATTAAATGTAGCAAGGGGAAAAACTCGCTGTCTGAAGGTTGTTCCTTACAGCCTGGGGTTTCTGTGAGAGAGATGCCAAGAGAGGAAGACAATTTTGCCAATTTAGGAACAGGAGGTGAAAACCAAAGTTACATTTAAGATTTATTGATTTGTATTTGATTGAGAAATGGGAATTGGGAACTGTTGAAGCTGTCAAAAGACATAACTTCATATTAAAAATGTTGACAATATTGCAATATACTCTGTGGAATAGTACATTTAATATGTGTAAAAAATATATACTTAACTGACAATGTTAGGCAAGCTATTTTAAAGACCAGGTAATTAAAACTAGCTAGCTACATTGAAAGCTAAATGGCACATTAAAGCTACATCTATGATTGATGTCATGTTTCTACTAATTACATAATAGCTAATGAAAAGAGGCTGCTTGACAAACAATTTGATCTCTTAAACAATGTTGTGGTATTAGGAGCCAGTAACCTGCTTAAGTCATTTTTGTTGTTTCCACCCAATAAACAGGAAGCAGCTACATAATTTCACTGATATATATATATATATATATATATATATATATATATATATATATATATATATATATATATATATGTATATACATACATATTTATATAGAGGTGTTGATGCAAATGAAGGATGCCATCATTAGGCTGAAAAAAAAACAAAACTGACACATCAGATTTGGACAGTGACACAATTGAAGTGTAGACTTTCAGCTTTAATTCAAGGGTTTTAAGAAAAATATTGCATTAACCGTTTAGGAATTGTAGGCATTTTTTACAGAGTCCCTCCATTTTCACAGGCTCCAAACTAACTGGACAACAGACTGATAAGCAGTTTCATGGTGAGCTGTGGCCTGTTTCCTCCTTATGTCATGACAAATTAAAGAGATAAATAATCTGTAGTTGATTCCAAGTGCTGAATTTGCATTTGGTAGCTGTTCATGGGAACTCTCAATATGCAGTCCAAAGAGGTGTTGATGCAAGTGAAGGAGGCCATCATTAGGCTGAAAAAAACAAAATTGACCCATCAGAGAGATAGCAGAAACTTTAGGAGTGCCCAAATCAACAATTCGATACATTCTTAAAAAGAAAGAATGCAGCGAGCTCAGCAACACCAAAAGGCCTGGAAGACCACAGAAGACAACTAAAGTGAATGATCACAGAATTCTTTCCTTATTGAAGAAAAACCTCTTCACAACATCTAGCCAATGCTCTAGTCTTGCTGTAGTAAAGGCCTGGCAAAGCATCTCAAGGGAGGAAACTCAGCATTTGGTGATATTCATGGGTTCCAGATTTCAGGGAGTCATTGACTACAAAGAATTTTCTAATCCTAATATTTATTATTACTTTTGAGCGTGTGAAAATGGAGGGACTATGTAAAAAATGGCTATAATTCCTAAACAGTTAAAGCAATATTTTTGTTAAGCCCCTTGAATTAAAGCTGAAAGTCTACACTTCAGTCACATCTTGATTGCTTCATTTCTAATCCATTGTGGTGGTGTACAGAGGCAAAGTTACAAAAATTGTGTCACTGTGCAAGTGTCTATATATATATATATGCAGTTTGGGGAAGACTCACATATGGGTGTGTGACTGTAACTTTTGTCAACTTTAGACACTGACAGTTTTACATATGGGAAGTTATTCCTGTAAGAATCTCACACCAACTGTGCTATTTCTGTTACAAGGGGATTTTTATTTTGTTTTAAATATTAGTGGCACATCGATGTCTATTAAATAGTAATGAGAATAAGACATGACGTGACATGTGGCCAAGTAAGGCAACCCATACGCAGAAGTTGGTTCGGTGCCTTGCTCAAGGGTCTCACCTCAGTTGTGGTATTGAGGGTGGAAGAGAGCGCTGGTCATTCACTCCCCCCACCTACAATCCCTCCCGGACCTGAGACTCAAAACTACAAGTCCGATTGCAAGTCCGACTCGCTAACCATTAGGCCACGACTGCCCCAATCAAATGTAGTAATGCAATATGTTAGACAGTCACTGGTTAGCTTCATGGTCTAGTTCTCTGCAACACACTTTGGTCTGTTGAAACATGTTTGCGACCTGTGTGCGTGTGTGTGTGTGTGTTTCACGTCAAAATAACTTCTGATCTAGGCCGTTTCCCAGGATCTGGACAGGACCAAAGCCAGTTGATCAAATAAACCATGAGTGATGATAGAGAACCATGAGTCTAGACCATTTAAACACACACACATAAAATGAGGGCCAAAAAAAAAAAAAAGAGTCAAACAGTCACCCCAGCAAAAAATCTGTAGAATCTGCAAACTGGGTGCTCTCAACCAACAGGCTAAATATGAGCTTAAATGAGCCATAAAGAGGTGTGTGTGTGTGTGTGCGTGTGTGCGCGTGTGTGTGTATATGTAGACCAGGTTCTGTCTTGGCTCCTGTGTGTCACTCCCTGTCCCCAGTAGCCGCAGTCCCTCAGTCATGTGGACAGGCCAGACTGTATAATTGAACAACTGCTACACTATAAAAATAATCATATTACTCAGCTGAACGTTTGCCTTACAGGAGAAAGGGTGAAGGAAAATTTATGGGGTAATTAGGTTCATACCCTCAGGCATTTTGACTTTACCTTAAATACACATTTTCATGTTTCCTTGAATAAGCCATTCCAAGAGGAAAAAGTAGATAATAGCATAATCCTGTACCACACACGTAGAATGGTCATTAGGTCTGAAAGAGGCTCAGTCACTTTCACTAAAACTGTAACTGTGTCTAAGATCATTCATAATAACATCTACATCATTTTTTGTGTTATAAATTAGGTTAGGAGGTTACAGGAAGCCACTGCTATAAATACCATATTCATGTGACACTGTTGATGTGGAGTATAAGCACTGCTTCCCAAATAAAATAGACAAAATTATATTACAGTAGCTGTAAATCTTGTGGTTGGGCAAGCTAGCAGAGGTTGCTGAATGAGTGTTTTCTATAAGACATGTAAAGTAACTTCTGTTCTCAACTTCCTAGCCTAGCATCAGGTTACAATGGCCCTCTGTGGCCTTCCTCTGATATAGCACACATTCATATTTCATAAAGACATGCAGCAGAGTGGTACAGTAAATCTCTACAAACTAACAAGCAAAGGGGGTGAAGGAGCAAAACCAGACCAAGCTGAATTGCCAAGTTACCAAATAAAAGAGTTACGAAAAGAGAAATGAGCTTCAAGGTCAAGATGAATGAGGCAGAAAGAAGAATTAGCAGCAAGTACACACACACACACACACACACACACACACAGCAAGTACACACAAGCAAACAAGGAATATGTAACTAAATAGTAAGTGTTATTTACTTTATTTTACAGACTATTTTAAAGACTATCTGTTCCAATACTTTTGTCCACATAAATTTTGTGTGTTCCGCCACCAAAGGCACCATGTTCAAAGTGAATATCAGGAAATTTATGCTGAAATTCTGATCTATTGTCTAATATTCACCTTTTAAACCCAAATTGTTCCGTGTATAGCAAAAATAATAGACCTGGCCTTACTGTTCGATGTTTGGCTGTTAGTACACCAGTGGTTTCTTTCTTTTTTAGGAGATTCCAAATTGTTGTACTGTCTGTGCCCAATTCTTGTGCAAAGGCTCTGCTCAATTTTCCTCTTTTCTCGGCTTCAGAATGTCTTGCTTTTCTCCCATAGACAGCTCTCTGGTCTTCATGTTGGTTTATCCTTTTTAAAAACAAATGCAGTCTTCATAGGTGAAACTCAGGGCTCAAACCAAGAGTAGACATTCAGAGCTATAAATTGTTTAAACAATCAATCTAACAGTGGACACCTGGGCAACAAGAAACATCTGTCAACTACATCTTCCAATATTTTTGATCACTTGAAAAATGAGTGAATTCAAACAAAAGGTGTCATGTTCTAAGTTGTTTAATACATCTAGATGTAAATATCAGCAAAGGAAATGTGAATTTCTAATGTACCGTCTCATATTCATCTTTGGATCTTAAACCCAAATGTATAGCAAGTATATATGTATGGGCACATGAGCATCAGAACTGGACCATGGAGCAATGGAAGAAGCTCGCCTGGTCTGATGAATCATGTTTTCTTTTCCATCATGTGGACTGCTGGGTGTGTGTGCATCGCTTACCTGGGGAAGAGATGGCACCAGGATGCACTATGGGAAGAAGGCAAGCCAGCGGAGGTAGTGTGATGCTCTGGGCAGTGTTCTGCTGGGAAACCTTGGGTCCTGGCTTTCATGTGGATGTTACACTGACACATACCACCTACCTAAATGTGATCAAGCACACCCCTTCATGGCAACAGTATTCCCCAACGGCAGTGGCCTCAATCAGCAGGATAATGCACCCTGCCACACTGCAAAAATTGTTCAGGAATGGTTTGAGGAACATGAAAAAGAGTTCAAGGTGTTGACTTGGCCTCCAAATTCCCCAGATCTCAATCCGATCATGCATCTGTGGGATGTGCTGAAAAGTGGTCTCTTACATAATATGCTGCTTTCTTTACTGAAACACAAACATTTCTCTGTAACATTTAATTTTGTACTGGAAAACTGATGTTTGGACATGTTTTTGTACTGACTTGATAATGTAGAAATCATGAAATAAAAATCTATTGAGGCATGGACTCCACAAGACCTCTGAAGGTGTGCTGTGGTATCTGGCTCCAAGATTTTAGCAGCAGGTCCTTTAAGTCCTGTAAGTTGCGAGGTGGAGCCTCCATGGATTGGACTTGTTTGTCCAGCACATCCTACAGATGCTCAATCAGATTGAGATCACATGCCCATTGTAGGCACTTTTGGCAGTGGACGGGGTCAGCATGGGCACTCTGACAGGTCTGTGGCTAGGCAGCCCAATACGCAGCAAGCCGCGATTCAGTGTGTGTTCTGACACCTTTCTATCATAGCCAGCATTAACTTTTCAGCAATTTGTGCTACAGTAGCCCTTCTGTGGGATCAGACCAGGTACTAACCACTGCATACTGGGAACACCACTGAGATGCTCTGACCCAGTCATCTAGCCATCACAATTTGACCCCTTTCAAAGTCCCTCAGATCCTTACGCTTGCCCATTTTTCCTCCTTTCAACACATCAACTTTGAGAACTGACTGTTCACTTGCTGCCTAATATATCCCACTCCTTTACAGGGGCCATTGTAATGAATCAAAGTTATTCACTTGACCTGTCAGTGGTTTTAATGTTATGGCTGATCAGTGTGTGTGTGTGTGTATATATATATATATATATATATATATATATATATATATATATATATATATATATATATATATGTGTGTGTGTGTGTATGTGTGTGTGTGTGTGTGAATTGATAAATTGATTTCCCACAGTAAACAATACCAGATTTTGTGTGTATGCGTGTGTGTTGCCTTTGTTCCACATGTTTATGTTTTAAGTCTGAGCAGCTTTTGAGCGCTGTCTAGGATTGGGGTGGGACCACAGCCAGTTCTTCAAATAAACCAAGAATGGAAGAATGATGATGGAAGCTTGGGTCTAGACCCTTCCCCCACATATACACACACACACACACACACACAAACATACAGGCTTATTGTGTTACTTGTTTACGCTCACGTGTTACTGTAACCAAATAATGATACAGCTACGTCTAGACCTAGAATAATTGTCCTTATTTCCACACAACTTTAAAAAAATCTCACCACAACATATAAATTGTCATGTATTCCTTTCATAAACATATTATTTGGAGATAAAAGAGATAAATCCAATAAGGCCAGACATCACACATAAAAACCTCCAATTGTAATTGTTCAGGTTTTTAGACATTACGCATTTATACCTCTTCCACAATATGCAAAAGAACTACTGATATACAGTAAACCACTAATAAATTATTAATATGGTTAATGATTAATTTGTATATAATATATTTATCAAATTAACTCCATGAACAGATGTTTACGTTTGTTTTTCTACTGCCAGGGTGGTTTCCTTCGAGTGGAGTCTTCCCATATGCTCATTTCCTTCCTGTGTTTAACCTATGGCCATTTTTGTCAACCAAAGTGACCAAGGTGTCGTGGCTGTCCTCCACTTAAAGCAACATTCACTCTGTAAAATCTGGTAGGGACACAGTCAGCTCCATGCTTCTGATTCCCAAATTTCCAAAAGTGACATTTGTTACCTTACCCTAGGAGTAACTACAATGCTACAATGTTAGAAGTACAATCCACGTTCACCAGAGCATCATAATTTATGTGAACCAGCATGTCAGCTCTCTTATATTTGGGCTGTATGCAGTGCTGATTTAGGTGCAGAGCTTCATCAGACTGCACTTGTACCAGAGGCATTAATCTCAACCTTAGTTCAGGGCTATTCAGCTTAAAAAAAAAAAATAAAGGACCAGTTACATAGAATTCTTTTCATAAAATCCCTAGTTATTATTTTTGGTTGTACCTACCCGTGATATTTTCTAACAAATTTAGATGTTTCATATTTCTCAAAATATAAAGTTATTAATCTAAGCCACCATGGCTCTGACTAGGATAAAGAAGTTACTGTAGATGAATGAATGTGGTAAATTTGTTGTGTCGCTAAATGCTGTGAAAGCAAGTTGTACATTCCCGTGTTAATGAATGTGTTTTTTTTTGTCCCACAAGCTTAAATATCTGACCGCCTGTATTAAAGTAAAAACCACCTACTCCCAACTTTTTTGACGCAATACATACTCTGAACTTGAAGGAGGGGAGTAAATGCATTTTTTTCAAGTGCTCAGTTCAGTCTGCTGAAAAGCTTTGCTTGGTCTGCACCCGGGCTGCGGTCCACCATTTGCACTAGTGTTAATACATTTGCCACTGCAGCCAGCAGGCGTGTTCTTTTCTTCAGGTCACGGCTTCCACAACTTAATGAAATTAGTACAATCTTGAGTAGCCCAGTCACTCACTTGGGGGTGTAGACAATAAAACGGGTTAGGCATTTGATCAATCTTTTTTTTTTTTTGCTCAAGCAGCTTTAATTCTAGCCTGCAGCCCATTCACTGCTCCTGCCAAGTCTTCTTCCTGTATGATATTTTGATCGTCAGAATGCTCCGACAGTGAGCCATCACCACGGTGGCTCATTATTCAAGTTAAGATGAAATGATGATTCATGCTAAAAGATTAACTCTTTCCTGGGATTCTGATGGATAACTTACTTTCCATGTACCAATTTATTTTGCTTACTGGTCTTGAAGCCAGAGTTTGACATTAATTTGTCTTAATATTATGGGTAGTGATATTTTATGCATAATGCTATACATAATGCTATATATATAAATCTGCACTTGTCAGACCTGTAAATAGTGTTTTTCATTAAGCAGTATCAGACTAATTGTGCTGTTGTACTAAATATCAGCATGATGTAGGAACAAGATCGCAGGCTTAGTGCTGCAGGTAATTACAGCCATGCTGATATCCTGTACACCAGCATGACTGAGAATGTGATATTGCTTTTATATAACAGTTCTATAAACAAGAAATTGAAATCGTCTAACTGACGTCAGACACAATATGGCCAAATACTTTGTTTATTTTTGCTCTGTCAGAGAAAAATATTTCCCAAAGAAGCTACAGCTGGACAGAATGTTGCTTGTTACCATGCAACGCACAGACTGACTGACAGTCCACAGTAAGTGTGGTAACGGTTTCAATGTAATGAACTATTACTAGAAATAGAACACAGACGAGCGGAGAGATACAAACAGTGAACTGTACCAGTGCTGTTATATTAAATATCATCACTATTGAAATGCCACTTGTCCAATTAAATTAGTGGACTGGAACTAACTGTTGTATAATCATTTTATTTTAAAAATCTGTAACCCAAAAAAGTTATTGTATTTGATATGTGCTTTCAACAGGATAGGTTTCATAGTTTCATCTGTAATAGGTAAAATAGCCTTTAACCTGGCTGGAAGAACATGAGTCCCACTATAACCCCCACACACGTATACAGACATACAGAATAAGGGCCAAAAAAAATAAAGTCAAACAGTCACCATACCAAATCTTCAGAGCCTCTGCACACCATCACCTCACAGCAAATATGTTAAATATCAGTGTAAATGAGCCATAAAAAAGGTTTCAGTGTGTGTGTTGCGCAAAACTTAAATGAGCTTCATCCTTCATCCTGCACCATACGAGAAAAACAACTTCATATTTTCCTCTCAGACTCTCCAGTCAGACTCTCTCTCCCTCACCTCCCTTCTCTACACCCAGCCGTTTTTCTGTTAGCTTTTGAAGACTGCACTGCCATAAGCAGCTCTGTGATATTTCTGAGATATTTCTATGGAGAGGGAGAAAACGGGGATCGCGGTAAAATCAGAGAGGAAGAGAGACTCATTATCCATCCTGCCACATGAAAGCACACTGTTCTCTTTTGCCCTGTGCAGCGGATTTGGGTGAGGATTTATGTACTATTTGTGTGTGTGTGTCTGTGTGTGTGTGTGTGTGTGTGTGTATTTGGATTATTTTTTCAAAGAGTAGATTCCAGCCAACCAGAACTCGCTGCACAACCCACATCACCTACACACTCACACAAAGAACACACTTTTTCAGTAATGTTCATAGAAAACCTTTAGCTTTTCAGCCACCCTTCACCTGCCATGTTGTGTACATGTATGTGTATATATATATATATATATATATATATATATATATATATATATATATATATATATATATATGTTTCTTTATTTTCATTTTGGTGTTTGTGCTTGTGATTTATGGACTGGACTTTATGAGCCAGTGCTGATTTATGACCCATATGGCTCTAATATAAGTTCTGTGCTTCATTTCAAACACTTACCTCTTAAAGAGATCCTGAATAAAGCACTGCTCTGGGATCCACTCCCTGACCTTTTAATGTCTCTCACTGGTCCCAGTGCGCCCAGCACAGGAGGATCTGTGATCTGCTCATTATCCTGAATGCCGACACTACCCTGGTTTGCTCATGTAAGTGTTTTTGTTACTTGTTTCCCACTTGCTCCTGTTGCAGGATTTACCTTTGGCATGTGTTCTCGTTTACGTGCTGATGTGCTGGTGTTAATGATCTTGAATGGTTCTATTTTGTGAATAGCCTAGAGCCTATTAGGTAATGACTCAGTGTACGTTAAAGTTTATGTATAAAATGTCTCGGTGCTTGTCTCACCTTGGATCACCTGCGGAGAGAGTGGGATTGTTTAATTGATGCAGTTTATGCTGTAATGGCTATAAATCAGTGAGGATAAAGTCTGAGGTTTACACTAAACTCTCCTGTAGGTATAAAGACGGTTTCCCTTACTTAACACAGACAATACATGCACACCAACCAGACCAACCAGAAGCGCCCACCCAGAGGTTGGCACGTGTCATTTGCTTACATTGGATTTCCCCAGCTGGGTGTGGATTCGTGAGCATAGCCGCATTCATCCTCTCAGTCGCTCTCTCTCTCTCTCTCTTGACTCAACTGAAGGATGGTATGATTTTCCATTAATTCAACTGAGCTCCCCATCCAACATTGATTTGGTGCTATCATTTTAATACAAGAAAATAAAATCTATCTATCTATCTATCTATATATCTATCTATCTATCGATTTAAAAAGTCTACACAACCCTGTTAAAATTTGCAGGTTTTTGTGGGAAAAAAAAATGAAACCAAGATTTATTTTTCATTAAGTTTTCTTGGTTGCTATATCACTTTAAAGGTGGAAAAAAGATTTTGGTTTAGATTTATCTTGGTTTCATTTTATTAACATCACAAAAACCTATATTTTTTTTACAGGGGTGTGTAGACTTTTTATATCTACTGTATCTATCTAAGCGAGTTTAAAAAATTATTAGCACCCCACAATAAATGTTTGTTGAAACTTTCTTTGTAAAGAATAACAGCAGCTCTTTCTGTAAAATTGGCACACACATTTTTGAAAGGATCTTCGGCCACTCCTCCATGTAGAATCTTTTTATTTTAAAAATGTATGAAAAAGTTTGGGTGTGAGTTTGTGTATCGCCGTCTTCATTTCATCCTTTCATCCATTTCATCCTTAAGGATTTCTTTCCTTAGACAAAAATGGGTTTTGACGTTGTGTGATTTCTGCATTGATTTAAATGCAGATTTTACAGTTAAATGTAGAATTTTAAGGCCAACACCAGTTATCAATTTGTATGTTAAATATTATATATTATATATTATAATATTATATTATTATTACATATTTAAATATTATAATATTAATAGGATACCTCTGTGTACCTGAGAGAAAAAAAGCACTAGGGCAACTATTATTACAGCAAAGTCATTTCTCCAAATATTTCTGCAGAATATCATTAAGTGCAAAATTTATTTTCCTTACATTTCACCCATTTTTATGCACAATGCCAAGATTTATGTAGATATTGTCCTAGTCCTAACTCCTAAAGGCTATCACCCCTGCTTCTCGCACTCTCTCTCCTATCCCTTCGTCATTCCTGTTTTCCTTGGCAAGTGACAGGGGGCTTTGACATCTGCTGATGATCTAATACTGCTTCTCGGGCCAAATCCAACAGAGTAAAATGTGAAAAATACTCGTGCTGACTGTATTTTCTCCTCATTCGCCTCACGCTGAACTGGTCCGCCAGCACTCGTAAACCTCACGTTAATCACTCTCAAATATTGCTGATGATATTTGTGGGCTGGATTGGTTGGACCTGAAGCCCATCGGCCCTTTGTCTGCCTGGTAGCTATGATTTAAGTCTTTTTCATCTAATAAGAAGAGTGTATTTGTGTTTAGAGAAATTTACATTGCTTATTCTTGCTTTATAGCTGGTGTCAGCGTTACTCCTGACACCAAAACAGTTCCATATGGATGTGGCTATTTAATTTATGAGGGGGAAATGATAGATGATGTATTACAGCAATACGCAAATCTCTCATCATGTGGGTGTGAGGCTGTCAGTGTGTGTCTATCTGCAGGAAAGGGGCCATACAGTAAATGTGTATAGATATGACTCGGGTCTACACTCACGCTCGCCTAACAAAGAGCAGTATTGTGTGAATGAGGTTTCTGAACTTTCTCTGTACCTTTATCACTTCCCCCAAAGCATACAGAAACTGACAAGCAAAATGCCTGCACAGCTCTTAGCATGGTCCAAATGGGAGCAATTGGACTGGTGGCAGTCCGATCAGGAGCAGGCTGTGGGGACTTGGCATGTTTGCTTTTCTGGGATTAGTTAAACTCATGCATGTAATAAGGAGAAAATGGCTTTTAAGCTTGCCTGTAGGAAACAGTGTCCATGGAACCACTACATTATGCCTTATTAAAGACAGACCGGAGAGAGCAGGTCTGAGGAAGCAAGTTCAGGAATATGAACAGAAAAAAAAAATCGACTTGCAAAAGCAACTTTTGCTTGCATCTGATAATAATCTGGGGGAGGGAGGGGATTCATATAAACCTCTGTCTTCTGATTGGATACATCTTTTTGAAATTAATCTTAGAATCCTGTCTGAGTCTGAACATAGTCGTCTCATCTTTACAGCCTCAGATTTGCACACTGTTCTTCCAGTTTCACTTTATTTTACAGCCAGATTTACTATTTCAAAGTTTAGGCCAGGTGCCACAAAGCTGTGCTCATAAGAAAACAAGTAAAAATAAAAAGTGAATTCTTAATTGAAAACTCTTGGCCATTGGCTGCAGGTGGGTATGGTGTAGCATTAAGCTGTAATCTGCAAATGTAGAGTTTATTAGTAATAAATCATATAATGTAACTATAATTTAAAGGTAACTTACATACTAACATACACTGTTCCTTTTAGCATCCTAAAAGATCCTCTAATGTTCAGTGTAGCAACTTAGAACAGAGTGTTTTCCTTTTAGAAAAGGTTCTGTTAACTATCTGATAGAACTGTTAACTATCTGAACATTTGAAGAAGTCAAGGGTGTACATACAGTTGTGTTCAAAATAATAGCAGTGTGTTTAAAAAAGTGAGTAAAGCTCAAAATCCTTATAATAACTTTTATTTCAATACACACAAATGCATTGGGAACACTGCACATTCTATTCTAAATCAAAATATGAAGAAAAAGTGCACTATGTCACCCCACAAGTTTTCTACTGGATTAAGGTGTGGAGATTGGGCTGGCCACTCCATAACGTTAATCTTGTTGGTCTGGAACCAAGATACTGCTCGCTTACTGGTGTGTTTGGGGTCATTGTCTTGTTGAAACATCCATTTCAAGGGCATTTCCTCTTCGGCATAAGGCAACATGACCATCCATAATCCCTGGAATGCGATAAATAGGCCCGACACCATAGTATGAGAAACATCCCCATATCTTGATGCTTGGGCCACCATGCTTCACTGTCTTCACAGTGTACTGTGGCTTGAATTCAGTGTTTGGGGGTCGTCTGACAAACTGTCTGCGGCCCCTAGACCCAAAAAGAACAATCTTGCTTTCATCAGTCCACAAAATATTGCGCCATTTCTCTTTAGGCCAGACAGTGTGTTCTTTGGCAAATTGTAACCTCTTCAGCACGTGTCGTTTTTTTCAACAATGGGACTTTGCGGGGGCTTCTTGCCGATAGCTTGGCTTCACATAGGCGTCTTCTAATTGTTACAGTACTCACAGGTAGCTTTAGACTTTCTTTGATCACCCTGGAGCTGATCATTGGCCGAGTCTTTGCCATTTTGGCTATTCTTTGATCCATTCGAATGGTACTTTTCCGTTTTCTTCCACGTCTTTCTGGTTTTGTTTGCCATTTTAAAGCATTTGATATCATTTTAGCTGAGCAGCCTATCATTTTCTGCACTTCTATCTAGGTTTTTTTCCCCTCTTTAATCAACTTTTTAATCAAAGTACGCTGTTCTTCTGAACAATGTCTGGAACGACCCATTTTACTCAGATTTTCAGAGAGAAATGCACAGTACAACATTTGCTGCCTTCATCCTTAAATAAGGGCCACTTGTTTGACACCAGTTTTTTCACAGAATGATTTACCTCTCTAATTGAACTCTGCTATTATTTTGAACACGTCCTTTTCAATTAATGATTCAGTTACACAGAATCAGCAGTATGCATGTCATGACTGTTGGGCCTCTTGGTTTTCTATTACTCTACTACACCTACTAGTAAAATATTTGCCATGTAGAAATATAATTTCTACCAAAAACAGTGATCGATCTGATTAGTGATGTTGAACTGCTATTATTTTGAACACAACTGTATATACACTTATTGTTTGAATGACAACAAAATACTTTAGCTTTTTTTTTTTTTTTTTTACCCCAATTTGGTCCCAAATTTGGCCAATTTCCTAGCACTACCTAGATCTCCCCTATCATGCAACAGATACCAACCATGTAGCACATGCTTCCTCAGAGACACATGAAACCAGCCACAATATCTTTTCAAACTGCTGCTCATGCTATATCACAGGGCAGCTGAACATACTTGAAGGAAAGCGTCTACCTACCCTCTCTCAGTTGCCTGCAACTGGATAATCTTTCTATGATTGACAGGGAAGAGAGGAATGCCATCCCTCCCAACCAGAGAGCATGGCTCTGCTGTCTTATAATCCTGTCAAGGACGGCTGTGGCATCGCTGGGATTTGAACTCACCATCTCCTGATGATATGCAAGGAGTTTTTCTATTGCACCACTCAGGAGTCCAATACATTGCTTTTGATAAGATGTTAATGCAGTACTGAATAGGTAAAGGTTTGGGTAGAATTCTGAATAGATCTTCTGTTTGTTCATGTTGGAAACCCTTAAGGCTTCATTTTACAAGTCACATAGTATTTGTCAACTATTTTGAGATATTCGTGCCATGTTTTGGTAGGATTGCCAG
Source organism: Pangasianodon hypophthalmus (assembly GCF_027358585.1). Lineage (NCBI taxonomy): Eukaryota > Metazoa > Chordata > Actinopteri > Siluriformes > Pangasiidae > Pangasianodon > Pangasianodon hypophthalmus. Next base: position 22,610,569 of record NC_069712.1, read on the forward strand.
GTGCCAGGGCAGGATGAGTGTAAATAAAATCATCATGAGGACTGTGCTATTGGCACCCAATATATGAAATTTTTAATGTATATTTCTAGCTACAAAATACAATAAAATATCAAGTGAAATAAGCCTGAAAAAAAATCCATACATTTATAACAAAGAGCCTTTCAAATGTGGAAGGAACATACTGAACCATCACACACAAGGGTGGATTACAGTGTGGTTTTTGTTCTCAGTGAAGATGCTTGTAAAAGTATGGGTGTATGAGTATGTGTTCGTGAGAGTAAGTTCTCAGATAAGTCCACTCTCTCCTGCTGTTCATTAGAGTTTAATAGAGAGCAGAGGTCAGCTTGGGGGTGCGCACGCATCATCATCCCTCACTCTGCCGCTCTAGCTGTCACAATGAGTCCTTTATTCTTTTTATTAATCTCTATACTTTACTCACACTCAATGCAAACACACTGCACACATTTGCAATGTCTGCAAACTATAATACTGAAATTTAATTTATATTAAGCTATTCTTGTGTTAGTTAGTACTGTCTTACTACTTGTCATAACGTCATAATAACATCAATATTGGGTATGAATACTGAACAAAATAAGGCAATAATTCCATAGCTACTGTGGTAATACTGACTTCTTATTATTTAGCTAAAATCATCAAATACATAAACTATGACCATAGCTAAGCTCATTGATATCACAGCTGTGTTGAACTCTCAAATCTCTTCCTCTGACAGTAGCACTGGCAGTAATTCAAATCAAAGGTTATATTAATGCACTTGATCTAATATGCGATTAGATCATTCACAGGGACTTGTAATCTAAAATCTAATAAAAAAAAAATATGGGTTTAAAAAACGTTGTTATTTTATTTTAATGATTAGAAAAAATGTCTAATTGATATGGTAAAGCTTTCTATTAGGATACTTTTATATAATATTTTTTGAAGGAGTCAGTGCTTTGTAATGGTCAGTATTTTTTATTGTTTCAGGACAGAGGATTTTCTGCTTTCCAGTTTCTTGGTAACATGACAAGTTGCAAGGGTTTTTTTATTTATTAACATTGAGAGAGAGAGAGAGAGAGAAATAAAACAGAGACTGGTGAGGAAAATAAGAGAATATAACATGATAACAGAAACTATCTTGTCTTGTCAAAAATTCAAAAACATTAAATGAAACTATAAAAGATTAAAAGTATGACATGTTCAATAATAAATTGGAAATCACATTGCATCATTGGCAAACTGCTGAAGTGCAACACTTTGGAACTGTTATAGGAAAATATGACAGCTTTCACATCATGTTTTGTTGCACACTAACAGTATGAGTCCTAATCACTGGTGAAATGATTTAGGGTCAGAGACAATGTGTCAAAGGCCAACTAAAGAGCCAGCGTGGCATCTGTCACCAAAATAGCCTTAATAAAACCACAGCTTAACAGTCTATTCACCACCCAATGTATTTTTACTGCATGTGTGTGTGTGTGTTGATTGAGGTGAGCTCTCTGCTGGCAGTTTTACTGCTGTCTGCTTTCATATGTGGTTACATCTACTAAATATACATGTTATCCATGTTATTTATGTCTACAAGTTATATCTCTTATATGTGATTTTTCATCACCGCATCTCATTGCTGTCTCCTGTCCCTGGTGTTCATCTTGTTTCATATCCCCAGGTTTCATCTGTCCACTCGAGGAATTTTGGAATAATGTCAAAGAATATAATATTTGACCCCTATTCTTTTCTTGGCATTTGGGAGGTTATGTTTTATAATCAGAAACACAAGTGAAAATGTAACAAATCTCTTGGAAGGCACTCAAGTGCAACAGTGAAGACTCCTCTATTTGCACTCAGAGATAAGGAGTGTGGAGGCTTGAACAGATGCTTCTTTTTTTTTAACCATATACAAATTGATGAATCTCTTTGCTCAGGCCTCCTACTAGGGAGCGTCACATTTCCTCTCCAAAGCAGTGTTTTTGGCACACACTGTCAAGTAAAGTGGAAAAAGGGGAAACTCAAAGTGACAGATTACTTTCACAAGGACTAAGGATTGTATCATCTCAAGACACCAGAAAAAAAAAAGCATTCCACCAAAGCTCTCTGTTTCTCATTTTCCTCTTGCTCTCCTCACTGCAGGATGGAGTCACTGTACTGCAACTCCATAATGTTGCTCTAACGGCACAGCATGACCCTGAATCCTGCCACGTATACTCTGTGTGTGAAAAAAAAAATCTTATTAAGCCCATAAGTGTGTGTTATGGGGAATATGGCATGTTTTATAGGAATGTTTTTGCACCTGGATGAGAAGAGCAGGAGACAGCGGTAAGATACAGACTCTCTGGTCAAGGCTGCAGACTAAGCATTAGGGAAATTAAGTCAAGCTCAAGGTTTCCTTCACTTATGGGATATTAATGTAGTACATTTAGTTATCCAAAGCCAACACTTTGGTCAGTGATTTATTCAAGAGCACAACATCAGTAGCTGTCACCTAAGATAACACCCATAACCTCTCACGCCACCTGACAACCACACACTCTTTACATTTCCATCTCATTTTACACCCTCTGGCATCTGTACTTCCATAACCGTTTGGAATGTGAATTTATAGGTGAGAGTTTTGTCAAGTTTACAATTTATGGGCAGAATCCTACTGTGTGCGGGTCTGTGTCTCCCCCCTCGCTGTCTGTAGAGACTGTCTGCAGTGGCAGCTTCTCAAAGAGCTGCCAGAATTTCCTGGACAGTAAAGACAGACAGAGCAGTCATCATTAAGCACTTTAGGGCTATACTTTTGAGCCAGAAATAAAAATGTCACACAGGCTGTTTGGCAAACTTCATGACTAAGCTATTGTCACTTGAGGGGTTAAAGTGTTCTTTTTCTTTTTCTGTCTTCGCTCTTTCCTTGGATCAACATTGCTTTGGCTCAGCTCATGCTCTCAGCACTCTGCTCACCATTTCTCAATGCTTCAGCACATAAAAAGACTTTTTCCTATTTGTTTTCTCCAAAGAAGCCATTTCTTATACACTTCGGGATATTCAAATAACCGGTTAAAATGTAAATATAAGTATGTAGAAACTATATATAAATGTAGTATTAGTAACGTTATTTAGAGCGTAGCTACTTTGGGTTTTCATAACACATTCATAAGTATTGCATAAATATTTTATAAAATAATGGCAGAGGATTTATGTAACTCTTATGTCAAAACCTGTGAGATGGCATAAAGGTTTTAATAGGGGAGCAAACTGCTGTGTGTTTACATGAAAGAGAGAAAAGAACCCTCACCTACCATCGAATGTTTGAGATTGTCGGGGCTGTATTTTTATCTTGAGCATTATTTAGTGTCTTTACTAAAAGCACATTGAATGTTGAACAAAAAATTAAGCTGAAACATCTTCTATCTGTTGTGTCCATCCACGTTTGGGAGGTGTATATATTGTAACTGAATGATTCTAATGCCCATAAACTGTTAAGAGACTGTTAAGAAATATTATGCGTTAAGCAACCTTATGAACATGTCATGAATGTGCCGCTAATGAAAAAAAAAACTAACAACATGCAAGCCTAAGATAAAAAATGATTCAATAAAATAAAAATTTATTTTAAACAGGCAACCCATACTAATAATTGAGGGTAGTTCTCTAAAACCTCTGTCATCTCACCAATTTTGATTTTATGCAATATTTATGCAATGGTATTTAATGTGTTATAAAGACCCTATGTATGTGCTACCGTAATATTCACCAAAAATGTAATTTCCTTGCTGAGAGTTGAACTGATCAATTTCAGCAGGATCTGATGACAGTCACAAATGTTCTGACGTCTCCTACTACTCTCATTCTCTTGTGATGCAAAATCATAGCACAAAAAGTCCTATTCAGTGTTCAGCCCAGCATCTTAACCTACTGGGTCAGCACCTGTCACTGACACGAGCCTATCAGCTTTCATGAGAAGAATGCACAGGTTGTCCTCAGCTCACAAACCAAAATGACAAATCAATTCTTCACAGCTGTCGGCTAATTCAGTAGCGCCATAAGCATAAAACAGACTTCTTTAACCAAAAAAAAAAAAGAAAGAAAAATGTAATTTATTTTAATGGATGAAGGATGCTCACTTGATCTATTCATTTAATCCAAGTCTGGGTTTAGTCTGTGTCCAAAAACACTCCCTGAAATTCCACATTTCAGCATGTCTTTTAGAAATGGATTTCCTGCACAGATTTTGGTTGCTCAAAAGTCTGTGAAAGCCATGTAAAAACGCCTCACATTACTGAGAAACCACTTTTCTCTCCACATGTCAATTCAGTTCTGAAGTAACTCACTCACACACTCATACACACAATCCAAGCCAAGCCTACCTCCCCGTAATCATTTAACATGTGTGTTCTCACACAAAAGCGTGACTCTGTTCTTTACTGGCCAACCGTTTGTTTTCACTGGAGACAAATTTTCCCTAAATTGATGCAATTCTATTGATTAAATAATGAGCCTTTTCCTCCTGTCAGCCTGTCACCCACACGCCCTCCACTCTTATACTGTGCGTGTGTGTGTGTACGTGTGAGTGAGTGAATGGGCTGAAGGTTGGAGATGTCGTCAGTCCAAGGCATAGATAATTTTCTCTCTCATGCTACATCCATCAAAGCATCTAATGTTTCACTATATAAGGTCAAGGCTTTAAAATGGCAGATATTGTAGACTGCACATCATCATGTTCTTTTGTCCATGCAGGCTGACAGAAAATGTGATTTCGTCACAGATAAAATTGCTAGAAGATGCATATTTTCCAATAGGTTTCTCAATGGAAGCCCATGGATAGGAGTAAAACAAATCAATGAAGAGATGGTGAGGTAGTTGGACATTAAGGAAAACAGGGGAAGAATAGATCCAAACTACCAGCCTGTAAAAATATACATCAAACATCTACTTCCAGTGAGCTACTAGCATATTAATGCCTTTATGCTTGGTATAGGATTTTTGCCCATGTCTGCATTTGTTTGTGAAGCAACCTTCCCTCTAGCTACCGCTATCTGTTCATCATTACTTCCCTCTCTCTGGCACACATACCTCAGAACTATTAAACTTATTAGAAAGGACAGGAAAAGAATTGATGGTTCAACGTTTTTGAGAACGCTGGGAAGAGATGACTAAGACACATACTTCGAGCTTGAGAAAATTTTTCTGGATGAGGCTAAAGTAGCAGCACACTGCCCCTGTCTGTTCTAAACTCTCATAAGCACCTCCTGAGCACCAACCAAGAGCAAAGGATGAACATGTGGCATCTGTTAAAGAGCCATCACAAGAAAAAAAAAAAATAACGGCCTCTGCAGAGACCAAAGAGCTGCTCTTTGAAGTGAGCGTGAATCCAAACGCTATACCTAATTACACACAGACAACGTCAACGGCCCGTTGATTTGCCTGACTAAAAAAAGCCGATCCCACAAGGTATGACCAGATGTATGCTCTGTGCTCAGAGGGTGGCCTGCGGAACAAAACTTCAGTTCTGTCCAACTGAACTCTAACCAGCCATGTCCCACCGAAAGAGACACACAGGATGTCTTTTAAAAGTTACTCTTCCTCTGTTGTGTTTCTTGTTGATCAAGATGGTCTGTTGTTTGGCCAAGGGTTGAACTAATTTTTTTTTTAAAAAAAAAGTGGATTGCACATAATCATGTTTGGAATAAGAGGTTTCAAGCTTTAAAAAAAAAATCATTCATTCATCCTCAGTAACTGAAATGCTGGGCATCTGTGCCTGAGCATAAAGCAAATCCACTGCACGGCTTCATGCACACAGACATTCACACTTAGGGGCAATTTAACATAACCAACCCACATTTTTTTGGGAAGTGGGAGGAAACTGATGAGCAATGGAGGAAACCCACATAGACACAGGGAGAACATTTGAAACTCTGTATAGTCACCCGAGCTCATCTTAATGAAATGTGTAAATGGCATCTAATAAATAAATAAAGAAAGAAAGAAAGTGTAAATTAAAATCATGTGAAAATAAGTGAATTTTGTCAAAATTACATGCTAAAAAATAAATAAAAAACACACGTGAAAAATGTGAAGTGTTTAAAAACCATATAAAATGTAAATTTCATGTGTAAATAAATGTCTGTGTGACTTTTCTGTAGGAACAGAATTGAACTGGGGAACGTGGAGCTGCAAGGCTGAAATTATTGGTAACACTTTACAATAACAGTACATGAATAATCATGCACTAATACCTGAATTAATACCGACTTAAATATGAACTAATGATGAGTTAAGGCATGTACTAATCATGAACTAATGAAGAGCTAACCTTCGATAACTATGATATGAATCTTATGAATTCATGAGTGAATAATGACCACCTTAAGTACATGTTAGTACATGTTTGTTAGTTATGGTATTAATTAACACATAGGGGTAAAATAAATCAAACATGGTCTATAAGAAAGAATATGAATTAAATGTGCAAAATAATACGTGGCCTTAACTCATCATTAGTTAATATTTAAGTAAATATTAATTCAGGTATTAGTGTATGATTATTCATGTACTGTTATTGTAAAGTGTTACCCAATTATTATATTGAGGAATATTAAATGTTTTGGGGTAGCATTGCTCTGATTCCTGAGCTCAGGTTGCTATCTGATGAAAAACATACTAAACTAAGATGGACTGGCCCCCATCCAGAGTGTATTCCTTCTTCATGCTCAGGGTTCCTGGGATAGGCCCCTGATTCCCCACAACCCTGAGCTGGATAAAGCGATTACTAAAGATGAACGTATGAATGAAATGTTCTTTTGACTGATCTTGTGGCTTTGCTCTCAGGCCCAGAGTCTGCAACAGAGCTGAGGAAACTTCAGACTACCACAAGATGTCAGTATAACTCACTATGCTACTGTTTCATTGTATTATCTTCTCTATGTTTCGCTGCTAGAGACTGGAACTAAGCACATTTGGAAGAACTAGTCACTTGGAATAGTGTCATGACTGGTTTCACTCTTGTATTTATTTATTCGTTTATCTTATTTAGAGTCACGGTTGATGCAGAGATTATCCCATAAACACTAGGCACAAAGCATGTGTACATCTTGTATGGGATGCCCACATGGACACATAAAGAATACGCAAAAACACTACACAATGATAATACTAGATATTAAGATATTGAACAAAAAAAATCTAACTCTGAAACCTAGAGCTAAAGCCAAAGTGGTTATAACTCCTGTTAAAATGGCAGGTTTTTGTGAAAAAAGAAAGCAAGATAAATCATGTCAGAACCTTTTCTATCTTTATTATGAAATTGCAACCTATAAATTAATGTGAAAAACAATAAGAATCATTTTAGGGGAAAAAAATCTAAAATTAAAAATGTACATTAAGCTGGTTGCTTAAGTGTGCACACCCTGAAACTAATACTTAGCTGAAGCACCTTTAGATTTTATCACGGCATTTAATCTTTTTGGATAAGTGTTGATCAATTTGGCACATCGCGAGTTAGCAATATTTTGCCATTCTTCCTAGCAAAAGCATTCTAACTCTCTCAAATTGGCTGGGCGTCTTCTGTGTACAGCCCTCTGAAAGGTGAAATCCCTCTTCATCTTAATTGTTTTAGGAGAAGCCTTAAAGATTTGTTCCAAAATTGACTGGTAGTTGGAGCTATTCATTATTCCCTCCACCCTGATTAAAGCCCCAGTTCCTGACGAAAAGCAGCCCCAAAGCATGATGATGCTGCCACCTCCATGCTTCACCATGGGGATGGTGTTCTTTTGGTGATGAGGTGTTTTTATTTTTTTTGCACCAAATATACACTATCTTTGGAATTATGGCCAAAAATTTCAACTTAGACCATAAAACATTGATCCACACAGTTTTAGGAGATTATTTTTTTTGAGAACTTTAGCCGGGCTTAGATGGTTTCTTTTTCTTTTTTGTTAAAAAAGACTTTTGTCCTGCCACCCTACCCTGTTTGGGAGATTGTTGTCACGTGTAGGAAGCAACCAGTACTTGCCAGAAATTGCTGCAATCATTTTAATGTTGCTGTAAGCCTCTTGGCAGCCTCCCTGACCAGCTTTCTCCTGGACTTTTCCTGGACAATTTTAGAGGGATGTCTTGTTCTTAGTAATGTCACTTTTATGTCATATTTTCCCACTTGTTGATTATCGTCTTATTGTTCCATGGAATATCCAATGCCTTAGAAATTTTTGTAACCCTCTCCTGAGTGAGATCCCGTTCCTGCTTTCTAAGCTCTTTGAGGCCAATAGCTTTTCCAGCTGAATGTTACCAAGAGGATGTCAGCAAAATTCTATAGGAACTGCAGTATTTTATTTGGGGTTAATCAGTCACTTTACTTGATGGCAGGTGTATACTAATTAGTATTTAACGTTAGTTTGAATGTGATTGGTTGATTCTGAACACTGCCATAATTCCAATTATAAAAGGATGTGCACTCTTTTGTTTTTTTTATTTTTCTTTTTTTCCGTAAAATATTTCTGGTTGTTTGTCACTTGATTTTTGTGTTTTTATGTTGCAATTTCACAATCAAGGTTAAAATGGTTCTGAAATGGTTTAACTTAGTTTCATTTTTTTTTACTTCACAAAAACCTGCCATTTTAACAGGGGTATGTAGACTTTTTATATCCACTGTATTTTGATTTTAGCTGCTGCATTGCAACATGAAAGCTCATCAGCTTCTCACACACAAAATCATATGATGGAGTGTATTTCCAGGCTTTTTTTTCCCTTCTGTTGCCTGGGCAAATGCAGTGCGTGCTACCCTTCCAGTTGCACTGCATTCTCCTAAATGGATGAGACAGTAAGTCAGCAAAATCCTATTGCTCCCTCTCTAATCTTGTCACATGTGACCACAGCATGCTAATTATAGGGGTAGTGCAATGCAATTTGGTTCCCACACAAAACCAACAGTGTAGAGCTGCAGCTGCTCACAAAAGGGCCCTGCAATAATATACTCCTCAAGATATAGCAAGGTCAGAAACACACAGCATCCTTTCATCAAAGATGATGAAGTCAATTCAAGCCGTCAGAGAGTTTAGCCTCCCCCTACCTCTTTCTGTCATACTGTTCATGTTTCATTACTTATATACTGCATGAGAACAACAGGCTTACTGAGTGCAAGTGTAACTGTGTAGTTCAGATCATCAGCCAACACTCAAGCCTTGATCTCAAGGTCACACTCAAATAAGCCGTCCTTGAACAAAATATATCTGTATTCGTGGTGCAAGTCATGGTCTTTAATGATTTGTAGATGTGTATATTCCCAAAACCTAGCTTATCGAGTTGTTGTTTACAGAGCAGACCAAAAAAAAAAAAAAAAAAAAAAAAAAAAAAAAGAACTTTAGCAAGAGTGCTTTCTCTGCCATTACACCATACATATACATATAAATAAATCTAATAAGTTGTATATGTATACATGTGTGTGTATAAATTTTATATATATATATAAAATATATATATATATATTTTTTTTTTTACACACACACACACACATACACAGTCAGGTCCGGAAGTATTTGGACGATGACAGTGTTTTTGTGATTTTGCCTTTATACACCACCACAATGGATTTGAAATAAAACAATCAAGATGTGAACGAAGTGTACACTTTCAGCTTCAATTTAAGAGGTTCCACAAAAATATGGCATTTACCATTTAGGTACCATTTCCTCCCTGGAGATGCTTTGCCAGGCCTTCACTTCAGACACCTTCAGTTGCTGCTTGTTTTTGGGTCTTTCTACCTTCAGTCTTGTCTTCTGTAAGTGAAAAGCATGCTCTATTGGGTTGAGATCAGGCGACTGATTTGGCCATTGAAGAATATTCCATTTTTTTGCCTTGAAAAAGTCTTGAGTTGCTTTCGCAGTATGTTTAGGGTCATTATCCACCTGTACTGTGAAGCGGCATCCTATCAGTTTTGTAGCATTTGGCTGAATGTGAGCAGAGAGTATAGCCCTATACACCTCAGAATTCATCTTGCTACTTCTGTCAGCAGTCACATCATCAATAAACACCAGTGAGCCCGTTCCATTGGCAGCCATACATGCCCATGCCATAACACATAACCATGTTTAAAAGATGATGTGGTATACTTTGGATCATGAGCATTTCCTTTATTCTCCATACTGTTCTCTTCCCATCATTCTGGTACAAGTTAATCTTGGTTTCATCAGTCCAAAGAATCTTATTCCAGAGCATGGTAGGTTTTTTTTAGATGTTTTCTGGCAAAGTCTAATCTGGCTTTCCTGTTCTTGAATGTTACCAGTGGTTTGCACCTTGTAAACCATCTATATTTACATTCATGAAGACTTCTCTTGATTGTAGATTTTGACAATGATACGCCTACTTTCTCCAGAGTATTCTTGACTTCTATTGATGTTGTGAAGGGGTTTTTCTTCATCAAGGAAAGGATTCTGCAATCATCCACTTTAGTTGTCTTCCATGGTCTTCCAGGCCTTTCGATGTTTTTGAGCTCACCAGTGCTTTCTTTCTTTTTAAGAATGTACCCAACTGTTGATTTGGCCACACTTAAGGTTTTTGCTATCTCTCTTATAGATTTATGTTGTTTTTTCAGCCTAATGATGGCCTCCTTCACTTGCATTGAGATCTCCTTGGACTTCATATTGGTAGCTCCAGTCGAACAGCTGCCAAATGCCAACTCAATACCTGATATCAACTCCAGACTTTTTATCTGATTCTTTTGTCTTGAAGTAACGAGGAATGGACTGCACCTGTTCAATTGTCCAAATATCTTTGAGCCCCTGAAAATGGAAGTGCTTTGCTTAAAATGGCTGTAATTCCTAAATGGTAAATGCCATATTTTTGTGGAACCTCTTAAAATAAAGCTGAAAGCCTACACTTCGATCACATCTTGAATGTTTTATTGTGGTGGTAAATAAAGGCAAAATCACAAAAACTCTGTCACTGTCCAAATACTTCTGGACCTGATTTTATATATATATATATATATATATATATATATATATATATATATATATATAATATGTGTGTGTGTGTGTTTAACTGTGTTTGATTCTTGACACTTTTTTTTTTTTTTTTCATGGACACTTTTTTGTACCACATGGTTCCATGTTGTGCAGGACAGAGCTGTGTTTTAGTGTCTAGTATTTTTATTTTATTTTATATAAGTGTGCAGATTTTTGCTGAATAGGTCTTCCTTGAAAAGCAAGTAAATAGAACTGTTTTCATTAAAAAAGGGAAATGTGACTAGACCTGCTGTACATACTTGCATTCACCTGGCTGTACTTGTACATGACAGATAAACAGTAACACTGCATATGAACTGAGATGTGACTGTAGGCAGGGTCCTCTGAGAATGACAGCCAATAGATGCCATGTAACCATCACTACGTTTAATAAAGGATTCTAAGACAGTTCTGCGTGAGCTGATCCTATTCTATTGACGATGTCTACATCACAAAAGTATTTCAACATTTTGACACATTTCCCTCTGCATTTTCCTGGAATGCGCTGTGTTCATGGGATTTCTGCTCATTTTGTTTTCAGACCACCTATCTACATCATGCTGTATGTACATGATGGAGGATGCAATAGGCTAAGGTTCCTCAGAGTAACTCTCCTCCCACTGCGCTGTTTAGCAGGAGAAACTAAAGCAACTAACCAATTACACAGAAAGATGAGGGATTACAACCCAAGGTTCATCTCCTGAAAATGAGATCAAGGCTGATTAGAAGGGTTTAGCATGACGTAGAGCAACACACTGCTTCAATCACTTGATGCCTCAACTGGTCACCTCTTTTTTTCAGGAAGAGGAACTGTTACATTTTGGTCAATTTTATGCAAAATTTGGTCCTTGGTAGAGATCTCTACTTGCTGACACTATGGATCTCCATGAGTTCTGGGTGGTCAGAATGAAGATGAAGAGGGGAATTATTGGCATGGCATCTGTGGTAGCACCATTCTGGAATAGAAAACAAAACTAAGCTGGTGAAGTGCAATTTTTTTTGAAAACATTTTTGATAGTGAGAACACGTAATCTTCCACTAAAGACTGAATATTTGACAGATAACAAATCAAGAAAAAAACATGGCTTTGATGGTTATAAAATTTGACTTGGCCAAGCGAATCAAACTGGCCCAGGGACTGTGGCTCCTGTACTGGCTCGCGGTTATGGGTGGGATCCTCATCTTCAGCATGGGGCTTTTCTTCAAGATTGAACTTCGCAAAAGGAGTGAGATGATGGACAATAATGAGAGTCATTTTGTACCCAACCTGCTCATCCTGGTAGGCCTTGCTGCCTGCGGCATCAATGTTTTCGGTGGCAAAGTGTGCCATGACTCACTTGATTCAGCCAAGTTTTCCAAGTGGAAGCCCATGGTGAAGAATTACCTGTGCGGATGCTTTGCCTTCTCCATCATCCTCTTCATCATAGCTCTGCTTTGCTTCCTGATGCAGATCTCTCTACATTTTGCCCTGGCTGAAGGTCTAAAAAATGGGATGAAATATTACAAAGACACAGACACCCCAGGACGGTGCTTCATGAAGAGGACGCTGGACATGACCCAGATTGAGTTCCGTTGCTGTGGCAACAACAACTTTAGGGACTGGTTTGAGATCCAGTGGGTTAGCAACCGCTACCTGGACTTCAGCAATGATGAGGTCAAAGAGTGAGTGCTTTTACCTTTAATAATTCATTAAACTAGCACAAAGGTAGGACATTGCAGACAATAGTTTATAAGAATTAAGTGGAGTCCATTGTGTAATGTCCATTTCAGATGGTGTTAACTAGGTAAACTAGAGGAATGAGAAATATTTGCTGAATCTATGAAAAAGAAAAATTTTTGTGACTACATAGAGTATTTCAGTGATTATAAAATGCACAACTTTTAAATGCACATTAGCCCTTGCAATTGATTCTATCAATAGATCTGATTTAGAGCTGCTCATTTCACACAATCTGAGATTTCCACACTAATCCACTGAGCTCTGAAACCAGATATGAAAAAAAAACCTTTTGACTAAATTATTTTCAATTCTATACTCAAAATAATTTATTCAGTCATTACACATAAAATGTAATAACTTCCACTAATGTGATTTGAAAAAGGCTAAAGGTCAAGTAATCAACACAATGTTTTTGCAGGTTTGTGGAACCATTTTAAAATACAGAAGGGTGTCAATTTAAAGGAAAATATTGCTGGCATGGTTTGGGTCCACTTGCATCCTTCAAGGGAAAGGTCACTATGATGAAACATTTCTATCCTGATGGGGAGTGGTCTCTCCCAGGATAACAACGCCCCTATGCACAGGGCATGAGGGTTCACTGAATGGTTTGAAAAGTATGTAAATGATGTAAATTATATGCTATGGCCGTTGCAGTCACCACATCTCAACTCAAACACCAATGGGATATTTTGGACTGATGTGTTAGAAAGAGCTCTCCACCACCATCGACATCTTACTAAGACACTGATGTGGGTTTTTCCATTCGTTTGTCACCCATTTGTAAATAATGCAATAACACACTTTCATAATATAAATAAAATCAGGGAAAGTTGTATTTTGGGTCTCAATATCAAGCCTATTATTTAATAACCGTCTCATAGGGCAAGACAGGTTTTTTGTTTTTAAATAATTCAGGCCTTATTATAATTATAATTTATAATTTAGAGCTATTAAGTGTATGGTTCTTATGTTTCCACAGTCGTATCACAAGCAACGTAGAAGGTAAATACCTTATGGACAGCGTTCCCTTTAGCTGTTGCAACCCTGGTTCTCCACGGCCCTGCATCCAGCACCATCTGACCAATAACTCGGCTCACTATGACTACGACCATCACACCGAAGAACTAAACATCTGGACTCGAGGCTGCCGTGAAGCCCTGGTCTCCTACTATGGGGGGATGATGAACAGCATTGGGGCTTTTGTGCTGCTAGTCATGGTCTTGCAGGTGAGTGAGAATATGGTACTTCAATGAACCCTCAACCAAAATACTAACATAATAATAATGAATAAAACATTGGCTAGTTGGCATTCAGGAATGAAATTCATACTATAACTTCATACCATAATGCAAGGGTTGTTGTAGTTGCAGGTTTTCATTCCAGCCTAATATGAGGTACGCTTGTTAGTTGATTGGACTCCAAGGTGAACTGATTAGACAAGTGTAATCACGTATGGCTCCTGCTTGGTTGGAATGAAAACATGTAGCCACACCAGCCCTTTGTGGATAACACTTGCCATAGTGTTTAGGTCATGATCAAGTCGATTGAAAGAATCCTGTCTGTTTGTGGTTACATAAGCACTGATGTGACACCAAGTGTGAGTATCTCATACGGTTTAAGATTCACCAGAACCCCAGACACTCTTCCTGGATTAAACATATAAAAGGGTGACCCAGTGGATGAAGGTGGAAAAATGTTGTTGGTATGTTGGTCAAAAATAGTAAGACCATGTGAGGTCAGGAAAATATTTAGGTTAGTTAATAATGAATCCTGAGATTAACCCAGCATGAGTAAGTACAGCAAGTAGGGCAGTCGCTTACATAATCATACAACTATTCGACACTGAAAGAGCCTTTTTTAGTTTTTGTATTTGCAACTTTGTTGTAGGCTGCAGATATGGTGGGACTGAAATACCTGACAACCTCTTTGGAGACCCTGACAAACCCAGAGAACCCCGAGAGTGAGAGTGAAGGTTGGCTGCTGGAAAAGAGTGTGAAAGAGACTGTATCTGAGGTCCTGCAGAAGATAACATCACTTGGCAAAAAGAACCAGGTGGAGGGGGCTGAGGCTGCTGCCAGTGCCAGCTGAGCAGCTCACACACACACAAACACACACCTGGGACTGAAACCATCCTATAAGCAGAATCAAAGATTCTACAAACAAATTCCTACAAACATTGACACGCATTCACTTAAGCACTCGTAAATATATTGTACTGATGGGTTGTACAACCAGAAGTGAACAAAAGTAACAGATCCTTAATGAACCTTTAAATGCATTGAGCACTAACTGAAAAAATGTAAATGTGAATGTTCATATTGACATGTAAATATGAATTTAAATAACATAAAATGGAGTTTAATTTTAAAAAGATGTATATTTGTTGTGGGAAAAAAATGAAGGTCAGAGAATATTTAGGCTAAATATTTATGTTGTCTCTTGCCCCCAGACAATCAGGGTTCAGGAAGGGCCAAAAACATAGTGGTGATGACCCTCACATGACCTTGTCCAAATCCAAAGGGCTAACACCATTAAGGCACATATCCTTTTGACCTTTTATTGCATTATTATAATATAATAATTTTTTTGGGGGGGGGCCTTTCAAAAGCTAGTGAAGTAAATATGGCCTCTGACTGGTGTCCAGGTTTTTCTCAAACACTGCTGTTTGAGTAAATGTGCAACACTAGCACAGCTTGACAATTTAAATCAGGATCATGATGAAATTAATTAATTATAAAGGAATGAATGATGCAGCATTCCCATCAGTGTGTGATCCTCTTGGGATAAGTATCTCAACGAGGTATAGAAGTAAATGACATATCTGAGATCTGAGCTAGACTTTGAGGAAGGTGAAAAACCTTTTTTTCTTTTTTTTTTTTTTACATGATTTCGATAGTTAAAAATTTAAAGCAGAATATTTGACAGCTTACTCTTTGGTCAAATCATTACCAGTTGTGTTTATGTTGTATTTCGTGTGACCACATTTGTAATTTGGACTTTTTTGTGCATTTGAACTTTTCACTGTACAGTCTTAATGTTGGAATGAACATGTAGAGAAGTGTGCATGATAAAACTGTTTAAACAGATGTATCTGGTTTGTTATTCTATTATTCATTGCACTTCCTGACATGACATGCTTTAAGCACATCTATGAAAAAACTGCAACAGCTCTTCTTTACCAAAGGTTCTCAAGTAGACATGTAGGACAGAACGATCAGATCCAAGATGTTTGAGTAAGGTAAGGAGGGTGTTGGGACACTCAGTGGGTGTTCAGCTTTAAATCATAGGATAAAGAATGGATGAGTGTCTCCTAATGGAGCGCTGGGTGCTTCTGTTTTACAGTTAAAACCGGGAAGAGTCATTTATATGCCAGATAAAAATCTTCAGTTGTTAAAAACCAACCCAAGAATGTGTAACCATTTAGCCATTTTTTTCTGTCATTAAATGTTGGTCTTCTGTCCATAACTCTTAGCAGGACATACTTCCAAACCACTGTCCATGGGCATTTAAGACAGAAAAGTAAGAGGGCATCTGTCATCTTGAGTTGTCTTCAGCCATAAAGCCTATAAGCAGTGAGAGAGGAGATGAGTGTAGGTAAGCTGCTTTGATAGAGCTTCACCTCGGTCGGTGAAGGGACGAGTAACTCTGACGCAGATACAGGACAAAGGCACCTTGGGATCTCCAGCAGAGCAGACAAATCTCTCTCTCCACAGGAAGCTTATTAGACTGTTATGAACAACCACTGTTAAATCCTGCAATGCTGATTGAGGAAACACAGTACTTATGATCACATATTCAATATCAAACTTACCCGAGACATCAATTTCCTTACTGTTTTACATTCTGCACAACAGCAGCAGACCAATTCCCTTAACATTTAAGAACTACCAAGGACAATTAGTAACACAACTACCCTCTTACAAAATACCTGTTAAACTTAGGGACAAGAACAAAGTGTTACCACAATCGTCCACTTCATTACTACTGTAGTTAATTCTGTTAAACAAAATGAAGAGTAACTTCCTTACATACTGTTTGGAGCTTCACTATCACCCTTTAATCATCTTTGTTTTCTGGATGAGCAAAAGGAGATGACAGAACTGGGGCACACTGAAGAGCAGCTGTGGACAGTAAAATTGATAATACGTGATAAGAGTCATGGATTGACCAATACGATTACACTACTCACACACACAGTAAGGCCATGGATAATCTGCTGAACAAAAGCCATCACACACAACCATATACACTCACACTAACATCTCTCATTCCTTTCTTATTTTATTTTTTTTTGTTTTACAATATTGTACAATGTATCCATTTATACAATAATTCACATATTAACAAGTAAGTCTTTGACGCTGGATTCCAATTAAACCTCAACACAGGAAACATGCTTACTGTGAGAAACCCCAGGGAACCCTGTTGAGACTTTGAGTGTGTGCGCACACGTACACATGCTTCGGGACAATAGTCCTGTTTGAGTGGACACTCCACAACTTTTCAACGTCATGTCAATAAGCTTCAGAATCATTACAACTTCTAAGACAATATCTTGCCGTCACTTAAACTGAGTCATGAGTTTATACTTTTATATTTAGCCCTAGCACCCTTTCGTTTCCTGGATATTTCTCAAGAAGTCCTGCTAATAACATTGGGGGGCTTGTAATTTGATTTTCTTTATCACATTAGGCAGGAAGTAATTTCACATCTGCCAATGTTAGTAATTTGATCAACTTAATGTTAAGAAATCACCATCACATGGTTTGTCCCCTGATTCTGTTTATCATAGAGGATCATGGGATCAACATGTGAAGCAAGTATATTAGGTTTTTCTGTGTTTTTTTTAAATTTTTTTTATTGTTGTTCGTTTTTTAAACAAAACTGCTGTTGTAGCTCAAAGACTTAAAATGTCTGAAACTACACGTGCACACACACACACACACACACACACACACACACACACACGTTAAGTCAGTAGGTGTAATAAGCTTCCTCAACCACATAAGCAAAATCCAAAACATATTTCCCCAAAGTGGAGGTCTGCCATGATGAATTTTCACAAAGCTACACATAAATAACATTTAACAAAAACAGGTTGCAAAATTGACAACGGTGTTAAATTAATTCTGTTCACTTAGACAACCATATAAATCCATCACACTATAAACACACCGGCCTTACAAGCACACAAAGCACACACGCTACAGGCACTCACAGACACATGTGACACTTGTGCACTCCCAGATTTCCTCAGGTTGGCTTACATTTGCTTCACTGAGCATTCAGTTGCTGGGTGCCCTCAGCAGAGATATTGCAGTGACAGGGAATAGGGAGAAAGGGAGTAGGCCATATGACCTGAAGATGGCGCCATTCCATTATGGCTACTATTGAGACCCAAGGGTCATTGAGGAACATTGTGCTTGCCTTGGAGAGAACACCAGCATTATTCAATATTAAAGCAATCTGAGAACTGCATCTGTGCAGTAAACAATACTTGAGCTGAAAGAGCATAAAATAAGTTAATAGTGTCAGGGACAGACAGAACTTAAATAGCTTTTCTCAGTTCTCTCAGTTACTTTGAGAGCCTATGCTACAGGAGAAAGTATCATTTTGCAGTTAAATACCTTGGCAATATGTTTGTTTTTTACTTTTATTTTTAAATATCAATTTAGATCAAATAATAAAGTAAGAGGTAAGAACACCTCCCAAAAAAGACAGAAAAAAAAGCCATGCATTCATCCACTCAAAGGGAGAAAAAAGAAACATAAGGAAGGAAAGGAGTGTGCGAGAGGCGGCATTGATGTGGCAACCTCTGGCGTAAATGTGCAGGTCCCTGGTTAGTTTAGATTTGGCATTAGCCAAGAAACTCCAGGACCTCTCAGGAAGTGATATCACAGGTGCTGCCAGTCAATGCCAACCAGAGTCTGATTAGCTTCTTGGGCATGACCGATCTCCTCTGTGATGCTGTGCTGGCGCCAGAGCTTCTGAATCTTTCTGTAGCGCTCGTGGCACAGGTGTAAAGGGTTCCCCCGTCTGGGAGGGAAAGAGAACAGATAATATAAACTGTGTTTTACACACTAACTTTACAAGGCACATTGGGTGCCATGCATGATTTCTCACCTGAGCCCTTGGTCTGTTTCTCCATAGTCATCGAGGTATGGGGGAGCATAAAAACAGCCCTTAGTCTTTCCAGCCAGGAAGAGAACCTGACTCTCCCTCACCCTGTAAAAGACTGCAGAGTCTCACATACTGCAACCTAGGGCTTGACAATGCCTAAAAATCAATATATATATATGCCATTCACTAGATTCATAATTTAGAGTATGGTAAAATTTTAATTAAAGGTATGGTAATAAACTACAAGAAAGTAATATGTAGTTCATTAATGAAAGATTTCTTCTAAATCTAGTATATTAGCAAACATAAATATGTTACTTCAGCAACTTAAAAACGAATATTTAAAATAAATCAGCAGAAATGCCCAATTCCAAGCCAAGAGATGCACAGCCTTGCAAAGATTCAAGTTTTCCTCTGCTGAAAATACACCTGATCCAGCTCACAAACGGCTCACAGGCTCATTGAGATGTTGAGTATTATTGGGAGGAACAGAAGCTTGAAACTGTGCAGCACAGAGAATTACTAGGACAGGGTGAAGGCCCACTAGTCTAAGAAGTCATTTATTAAAAAATTAAAAATACATTTTTTAAATGAAGAAAATTATTTTAGCTTTAAAAATGAAACCTAAATATTAATACATTACATAACAGGCATTTTAAAATGAAACATGTTATATAACTTATTAATATTTTATCAATTAATCAATCATTACATAATCTTTAATTAGTAAACTACATGTGCCTTGCTTATAAATAGTTTCTTATGAAACTTCAAATTAAAGTGTTAGCCAGAGTATTTCTGGCAGGCTGCTGTTACTTTTCTTATTTAGAAGTTTTGCGTCTTCCATCCCAAACTGAGTGATCGTTGGGATTATTGCTGAGTAAACTGCCCTAATGCCCAGCCCTGACACAAACAGGTAAGCAATGCACCTACAAGATATAAGATTCAACACAGATGCAATCTTCCTTCTAACCTGAGGAAAATGCCAACACCAGCTCCACAGGCAAAGGTGTGTGCTGTACATGCTCCAACATCCTCACTCTCCAGCTCAGTCTGGCAGCAGTAGCTCTGAGAGCACAGCATCGTGCCACACACCAAGCACAGCGTTGGAGCACGAGACTTATCGCCACCTGACTTAGGACAACTACAAAAACAACTGAGGTTATAAACACAAAAGCAGTAACTAGACAAGTCCACCAGAACTCTGTTGTAAGCAGATACTGATTATAAATCAGCACAATCCAGATTGTACACACACACACACACACACACTCACGTGAAGCTGGAAGCTTGGTTGATCAGTGCACTGTAGTCCTCTGGCAAATCAATGAGCTTATTGGATTCCCGAGGAAAACTACAGCAAAAAAAATAAAACAAATATTGAAACCATTTAGTCTTAAAACCATCATCTTAAAGCAAAGTTCAGATGGCTATGGACAGGAACAAAGAATGATCACCTTATAAGGGTTTCAGGTGACTGGAGACAATGCTGCATTCCTGGATGTGAGCACCACCTGCAGGGCAGACGGACACAAAACACACTCAAGCCATTACAATCAATCACATGTCCACATGTTATGGTATGATCAGCATTCACAGAAAACCTGTAATTTCCCAACTCAGTTATGTAGCTTCTCACCCCTGAAGCAGGGGATCCAGAAGCTCCCGGTGATTATAATAGAGCTGGAGCAGGTTGGAGGGCAGACAGAGATATGCACACAGCGCCTCCCATTCACCAGCACCTACAGCTAGAGTAGAGGACAGGGAAAGAACAAGAGATCAGTCTCACTACAGTTTCACTATATACGATATACTGTATGCGTGTGAAGCTCATCCAGTGATCAAGGCCATGTTCCATGTTTTGGCAGAATTGTGTTTCAATCATGAAGAGGAAGAAAGTGGAACTAGCTGGATAGATGAGACTATCCAGCTTTGTGGCGATCTGATAAATCACCTGGCAAATAAAGGTAAGTCTCTTCATTTAAATTTGCCCAAGTTGTAGAGATTTAGGGTCAGGCCAACTTTTGGTCAGATAACACCATCTGGTGGAACCCTGCAAGTCCTGGTACAGTTTGAACACTAAATGTGCTTGCAGTCTGGACTTGTGACAGAAAGGGTAAAAATGAAGCTAAGCGAGTTTGTGACAAAAAAAAAATATGAAGCACTTACCATGGAGCTCAGATGGAGTGGGAACTCCATTGAGATGGTGGAAGAACAGAGCAGCTCCTCTGAGGAAGGGCAGGATGCCTGCCTTTACACAACGCCAGAGATGCCAACCCGAGCTAACCTCACGCAGGCTACTAAAAGACACATACACGTGTTAAAATTATTTCTAGAGCTCTGTAAAAGATGTTACTGAATTCAAAACACTAATTTTCCCAGGCTCACAAAGGAGTTATTTGATGAAAGGGTGAGAAAGAGCACCTGGGACTGATATTAAAATACTAACAATACTAACAATAATAATAGTAGTAATAATAATAATAATAATAATAGTAGTAATAATAATAATAATAAATGATGCAAGCAGCATTTTCGGGGGCCAAGCACCCAGACTCAGTGAGCTGCACATTCACAGACATGCTACAATTGTTGCCTAAGCAATCACAGGAAAGCAAAGCCATTACTTTAGGTAAAGGGATTCAAGCATATAAAATATGGATAACTCAAATATTTGATAACTCTTGTAAGGAATAAAACAAGTTTCAATGAACTTCAAATTGGCAAACAGGCAGTACTCTTGAAATTCAGATGGTGATGAGCATTCACTTCATCTTACCCTAGGGAACCATAGGAATGTAGAACTGTGAATTAGCACAAGTTCTTAAAATTAAATTTAGAATATCATCCTTTTGATAACTTTTGTCCAGGTTGGTTTGAAGATGAATTCCAAATTTGGTGTGGACATAATTTGTAGGAGAGGCAAAAATAAATAAATAAAATTTAAAAACAGTTTCTGACAAAATCCAAGATGGTCAACAGGAAGTACACTTGAATTTCAGATGCTGGTGTGCGTCCACTTCAGGATACCCCAGGGAATTATAGGAAAAAAAAGAACTGTGAATTTAGCTCAAATTCTTCAAATGATACAAGAAAGAAAAAAAAAAAAAAACATTGTTACAGCTATTGATCACAAGGTGGCACAGTCACAAAACATCTTGGGTAAAGTCAGGGCATGGTCCTGAAGATACTTACCAAGTTTCGTGACAATACGTAGATACATTGCTGAGATACACCCTCACCTGTTTTTTGCATTTGCCAGTGCGTTACAGGAGAATAGTTCTGAATATCAAAATTCCTTTGATAACTTTTGTTCAAACAGATCTCAAGATGATATGAGCCAAATGTGGTGAAGACTGGACAAATTTTGGAGAAGGAGTAGCAAGATGTCTGAAGATGTCTACCAAGTCTTATGTTAGAGCCATTTCTGAGATACAGCCTCACTTCCTGTCTGGTGGCTTCGCTGTCAGATTCATTGGCCCATTACAGGCAAATCGATTGGAGTATCAATTCTTTTGATAAATTTTGTGAGGCCTACTCTGAAGATGACGTGCCAATTTCGGTTATGACCAGACAAAATATGTTGTAGGAGTAGCGAAAAAACAGTTTTTGACAAAATCCAGGATGGTGGAAAATCTAATTAGACGGAAATTATCATAGGGTGTGTTGAATTCTTCTCAACTCAGGGAATCCAGGGATGCCTGGCTTTTAAATTTTGGACACATGGTTAAAAAATTATGACCATAAACGTACTTCAAAATTAGGCCCAACTTTGACCCGATGGTTGGCAGCACTTGGACAAAATTTGGTCATAACTTTCCTTAGACCCTCCCCAATCAGTGTACCAAATTTCACAACCTTTTACCAGATGGTTCTATGGGCTGCCATAGACACCCTAGCCAGAAGAAGAAGAAGAAGAAGAAGAAGAAGGAGAAGAAATAGAATAACAATAGGGTGCCTACAGACATTCGGTGCTTGGCCCCCTAGTAATAATAATTTTGCTGTCTCACCAGCCTACATGAGTCCTTAGGGTGTTATAGAGTAGACAGACACTCTCTTCCTCCTCCCGCTCCATTCCTTCACTCTCCTGCTCCATGGTCAGCTCCTCTGTGAAAACATCACCAGTGTTAATAAGGGCTGTCAAATTAATGTTTTAATAATATGCTAATATTAGTATTGATTCCCACACAGTATTGACTCCCACACGACTGTGCCTGAGAGCACTCCCAACAAAAACCTCCCAAAATAACATTCACTGACATTGACAAACACGTTATTACTGATTTGTAAGAATGAAGGTCAATAAACACACCAAATGACAACAACAGATCGCCATCTGTGGTTAAGTTGTATGTGCTGTAAGTAGAATATGCTCTAACCTGGCACAGAGGTGAGGAGGATCTGGACCAGGTGAGCCACAATGACCAAGTGGAGGAGATGCAGCTGTGCAGTGTCCGCACTCAGACCTGAGGAGTCTAAGCAGTGTAACGCTGAATAGGACAGCACCAGACTCACCTGACATACAAACACATACACACACACACACACACACACACACACACACACACACACAAAAAACTGATTCAGAGACTACAGCTAAAGAAACAAATGGCAAGAACCTGTTTGATAGAGGTTTAGGTTTAAATTCCAGACTACAATGTTACTTTAATCTGACTCTACTATAATGGTGTCTAAAATACCATTTAAAAAGCTTGTCAGCTCACCAGTAAGTGGAACATGTCCACATCCAGAATGCAGGGGGAACTTTCCACCTGGGGATCAGGAACAAGTGCTGCACGCATGCACAAACACACAGTTACAGAACTAAAAACTACAAAACTAAAAGAAATACACAGACAAATAAATAAATAAACAAACATACCCGCCAGCAGTCGCATGAAGTGATTTTGCACAGTGGAGTGAGAGGAGACAGTCCAGCATGCAGAGCCAAACCGAGCCAGGGAACTCAAACAGTCGTCCTAAACAAGAGTAAACAGCAAATTTACTGACTCAAGTTTCCAGATGAACTCAGTTCATTCTCAATTACTTTTACTTCTATATTTAGGATACAAAATACAGATATAGAACATAGGATATAGAAGAATTTAGAGCTTAGGAAGGATAGTATAATACCAGAAGATATTTTTATGATTAAGAATATTTAGTTTTGCTAATAAAATGACCGCCAGACATCATTTAGAAAGCTTCTGGATATCTTTAGAGTGCTAATGATTCTAAGAAGCTTGATAAATTGTTTGACAGACACAGCAGTCTATTTTTATTTATATATATATATATATATATATATATATATATATATATATATATATATATATATATATATATATATATATATATATATATTTATATATATATAGCTTTCATATTTATATTATAAAAGAAAAAGCAGATCAACCCACTGGAACAAAATATTCTATTGTACAATTAGCTGCTACATCCTGCAAGTAAACAGTAGTTAGTCAATGTTTTAACAGCACTAACAATATCTTTAAATAGAAATTTATTATACCTTAATACCTAACCCTAGGAAAAAAAATTCATTTTGGCATGACAAGTTGGGTTTTCATACCTGTCTACATGGTAAACTTCCAAACAAAGGCTTCTCCTCATCTACTAATAATCTCTCTGTAGAAAATACAAGCAGAGAAAAACAATAAATGCATTTAATAATGTTCTTTTGCAACAAGCAAAACATTTTATTAACTAACCCCTAACCCAGGCTAGTGAACATTGTAAATCCTACACAGGAATTCTTAGTCTTGAAAGAAATGTGTGCATACTGACCTATAGACTGGATGGTGTAAGAACAGCTGCCCCAGCACATGATAGGAACACGAGGGTCCTGCTCATTAGGGTGCACCTTAATGCCAACTTTATAAGTTGCTGTACCAAATGTTATCAGCATCTCCCTTATGGAGTTTGAATAAGGGTTGCTATCAAAACACATCATAGGTCAGTGTTAAAGCCATGTTTAGATATCAGGAATCAACACAGACATGTAACGTTATAAAAGGAAACAGTGGGTAGGCTTACACTGGAGTGTGGTCCAGCCTGAAACCCTCAGGAGGAGGATAGTCCTCCACAGTTTCTGTCTCACCAGCATCTAAAAGACAAACAACAGGAAATATGACTGTATGCATGCGCGCACACACACACACACACACACACACACACAGTAAGGAGCACATGCACATATATCAGATACTCACTTGTTGGCTTGGCCTTCTTATGAGCCGAGTGCAAAGCTCTGATCTGCTGGCAGGTAGTATTCAGCCAATGAGCCAGACCTGGTTGCTCACTACTGCTGTAACCACAAACATACATGTATTTTACTATTTAACCAGAGAAAAGGGGAAATTCGATGGCACAATGGGCACATTCACTGTTATAAACAGAGTCAGTGTCACTAAATATCATGAAACGGCAATGGAAGAGCTATATTGCGTTAGTTTGTTTCTACACACAAAGCAGAAATTCTTTATTCAATACTCTACATGGCAAGGCATGTAATTCAACTAAAGATGATATCAATTTGCTTCCTTTAAAATAAATAAATAAATAAATGCAATAATGGAAAGGGGTATGCATGGCTACAGCATCATTCTGTACTCTTCCATGACATTTCGTAGGTAAGTATGCATTGGTTACAGAGCCACTACTACTAATGCGTCAATGCAATAGTTAAAATATGAAACAGTCCAGATTCAGCGCAACTCCATTTAGAATAAACCACAACCACAAGTTTGTATGTGAATACCTGCAGTCAGTCTTAGTGAGGGGCAGGAGAGGAATGACGGTGTTACTGAGACACTCACAGAGTGGACACAAGTACTCCCCATTCTCTACATCATAACTGGTATGCACACGCAGTCTCTGCTGTCTGCGCTGCTCCTTAGCCTGCACTGCCTCAAAGTACCTGCAGGGAAAAACAACACAAAGGTTAAGAGACCATTATTTGACTTACTGGCAAATTTCCACTAAATTTATACGTGCCATGAAAGCACACAAATTGCATTTCCATCAAAAAATTGCCGCTGATTCAGGTCCGTTAAGCAGTGACAGGAAATTGATCCACCGAGCTGTTAAGCTTGACATGGACGTAGGACTGATGTAGGAATGCCATATATTGTTTGCATAGCTCTCTGAGGTAACTTCACTCTTCAGGGGGTGTAAACTCTAGGATAGTGCTCAGCTCCGTCCAGGAATGGGAATGAAATTAATGAAAAGTATTTTCGCCTGGGAAGCACACAGCGCAGGTGATATGTAATCGACAGAATCCTACATCCTCAACAACCGAGCATGGCTGATTATCTAGCGCAGTAAATTCCATCACGTGATTCCTTTAGCTTTCGATACTCAGTGCACTTACTCCTAAGGTCATATCAGGATAACATTCTTTGGTTTGCTTCCCCGCAAGGCACAATGGCTTTACGAACTTTGAAAATAACATTGGCTTGATCAGATAAGACAGTGCAAAATAGCACAAAGTGTTATTATAAAGTGCACATAGCAAGATTTGTTTCATGTTATCTGTCAGTGATCAACTCACTGCATTGGACAGATAAAACAAATCCGCATTATTTAGGCCAAAAAAATAAAAAATCCAATTTCAACCAACCTTCGATCGACCGATCACTACACATGTCCATGAAGAATTTCCTATACATCATAAATGGTGTAGGTTTTTGGCTTCTATGACTTTGTCACCCACTGATCAGGGTGACAAACACAAAACGTCCAGACTGATTAACATTGGCTAATTTATTATAATCGCTGTTAATGCACCATAGTTTCCAACAAATGTAGAGGTCATTATTTTCTATTCCTTTTATTCAAAATTATAAATTAATTTATTGATTTGCTCATATTTACTGTTAGCTGCTGTTTCTATTGCCTACATCGACAAACATTTCAAACTGGCAAAACTTTTTATTTGGGATTAAGTAGAAAGTTGCCTGAAAGTTACATTTTGCTGAATTCCTCACCTCTGCCAGCAGTGAGAGTGCATGATGTGGCCACAGCTGCCGGTATGGGTACCAAAGGACAGGTCAGGGTGCATGAACAGGGGATCATAGCTCTCTGTAACACACATGTATGCTTCAGAAATAAGTACACTGGCTACTCGAGCCTATCCAATTACTTGACTTGCACACTGTAAACTGTAAACCAAAGCCTTACCTGGCTTGTGTGGGGGTCTTTGGCGGTTCTTGGACATGACTGTAGAGCGTTGGACAAAGGCTGCAAGCACCATGGCTCTGCCATCGGGTCTGATCTCCTGTTCTTCTTGACACAGGATACACGTCACTACCTGCCTCCTCTCTCCGCCTCTGGCACGCCAACGACGAGGTCCCACACACACCAGAGCACTGTCACATGAACTGGGGCTGCGCCAAGCAGAGATGAATGGTTACGATCATGTTTTATTCTTATTTTTATGTTAAAGAACCCCGAAATTGTAGTATTAAACTGTTAAAATAATCTATGGTAAATATATGGCTTAACCTTTTTTTTAATGACCAAGAAAGTACTAAAAATGGCCTAGGATCATCTCTACTCATTTACCCCAAGAGAAAATGCCCTAAAGGAATATTTAGGACAAGATTAAGAGTTTAGCGATGGGAATTTACTTATGTTATGCAAAGGCCAACGAACAGCCATGAGCTCAAAAAAAAATAAAATAAAATATCGAGGAACTGTTGATGTATTGGAATATTAAGTTAATAAGTTTTGTTTACCAATATTGTTTGCTGCTATTATATAAATGTACTGTAGTGATTTGATATTGAGAATATAAAAATACAAGTTGTCTTATTAAAAACGGTCTGTGATTAATGTGTGCTACTATGAGCATGCTTAGGTACCTGTGCTCTGCTGATGTAGAGGCAGAGGCATCCAGCTCCTCTAAACTCTGCTGGAACAGCTCTTTGTTCTCATTGATAAAGTGTCTCTGCATCTCCGACATCTGAGCCATGATCTTCTCCCTGCGCAGTCTAGCCATCTCTGCCTTCCTCTTTCTCTCTGCTTTGTCTTTGTCCCGCACAGTCTGCAAGACACAAACGCACACACACACTAATATAAAGGTAGATTTAAGCATTTCAATACGCTAAAGGGTAATGGTTAATATGTCAGTGGGTTAGAATGTTGCTCAGAGACTGACTTCCTCTTGGCAGTGCCCTGTTCCTTCAGAGGGAGGTGCAGCAGCAGTGCGCTCACGCATCGTTTTAATGCTAACCACCATCTGTGCAGAAAAAGAGACACAAAGAGGC
Source organism: Pangasianodon hypophthalmus (assembly GCF_027358585.1). Taxonomy (NCBI): domain Eukaryota; kingdom Metazoa; phylum Chordata; class Actinopteri; order Siluriformes; family Pangasiidae; genus Pangasianodon; species Pangasianodon hypophthalmus. The sequence goes on from NC_069712.1 coordinate 22,638,678, forward strand.
TTTAGGCTTTAGCACCACAGTGCTCCTGCATTTTATATATATATTTCTATTAAAATACTTTTAATAGAAAATGATACAGCAGTGCCGTTAGAACTACATGCAAACACATCAGCCAAAGTCCTGTAAAACTAAGCCTATGTTCAGAATAACACATTTGTACACTATAAAGTGTATAACATACCAGTATACACTGATTACATTACTATTTTACTATTAAGATTAAATTCACTTGTTTCTCTTCAAAATACATACAATACATAACATTCAGAGTAGTAAAAATTCTTTGTAATAGCAGAAAGAATTAAATTAATATATAACAACAATTAAATTAATAATATATATATATATATATATATATATATATATATATATATATATATATATATATTTTTTTTTTTTTTTTTCTTTTCATAAAGCTGCCTGTGGAGATCTCAAAATTTCAATGCATTGTGGGTGGTGAAAAACAATGAAGCTCTAAGATAGCATGGGATGCAGTCTAAACCCACTTCAGTCTAAATTTTAAAACAGGTGGACAATGTAAATATAGTAAGCACAACTATCATAAACAACAATATTTCTATTACGTATTATATATGCCATCATAGCAGATGACGAAAAACAAAGAAAATATGAATGTAATGTATTAATATATTACATAAAAGGTACTAATGTACATTTTTCAGTTATCTGAAACACAATTTTCACACTTTACCATGGCCTTTATATTTATATGTTCTTCCTGATGCTGCTACCATGACAGTTTTCACTATATCGAAAATAAAATGCATACATCACACATTGTATGGAAATTCAGTTTGTGTAGTAAGAAATCCTTATGTCATTGAGATACTGGAAATGTTCATGTTGACATCGATGAGGCATTTGTTTCCCTATAGTGAGAGCAGTGCTGCTTTGCCTACAGGCACGCCACCTTGGGCGGTGTGCACTGCTTGGATTTTACACACGTCTTGATGCAGCAACACTTTAACTTCATGGTAAAAGTGCTTATCTTTTGTATGGTGCATCTACCTTCACAGTGAGTGAACTGCCAAATGCTAGTCATCTGTAGATGCAATAAGGCTTGGCAGGGCTAGCATGAAAATATGTTATGCTGCCTCCTGGTGGACACACTAGGTGCTCGCATAGAGCAAGTAAGGCAAACAGCAAAAATAATCAAGATGTAATTTTACTTTAAGGATCCAGCGAATCATGTCTTTGTGCACTTCCAAGTGAGGAGCGCTCTGCAAGGTCTCCAACAGAGCCAGGATACTGGGAGTATTGCTTGGGGCTTCACCAGGACCTGTCACACAAGAAGCACAGATCTAACTATAGGCTTGAGACTTTCTATTGTGTGAGAAGATATATAAAACTTACGGGAGATTTTGAGGGTGAAATTGAAGGTAACTTCATTGTCATCACCCCTGCTCTCTAGCTGTTGCTGCTCCTCCAGCAGAGCCATGCCTATCAAGTGCAGCACCTGCAGCAACATATGCACGCACGCAGAATTGTGAGCACTACTCGGCCATTACATGTACCGCAGATCAGTACAACTGATGCTCACAAACTCAGCATAGTAAGTGCAAGATTGCTGAATTTACTACACCGTATCATGTCATTTTAACAAAACATAGAAAGATTTTACCCTCTGCAGCATGGACTCAGACCAGTGTCCTCCGCTGGGCTCCACAGCCCACTGTAGCACAGCTCCCAGCATGCCAAGCAGCACGTCACACTGCAGAATGTTTACCAAGCTGGCAAACAGTGGGCAGAATGGAGGCAGGGCTGGCGGAGGCAGAGCTGCAACACACACACACACACACAGACACAGACACACAGACACTTCACCAATCTGCATACAACTGACCAATAATTTTCAGATAAGGCTCAGTCTTAGACTACAATCACTGAAGAAATAACTTACCTGGGTCCTCTCCATTCTGTCTCTTAAGCTTTCGCTGAGCTTCCTCTGCCTGTACCAAATAAACCACAAAATTTTAGGCCCTGTGGACCCCTGGTATTAACATGCATCTTGTGGATCACAAGTGGTCAGCAAGATGGAAAATCATTCACACCTAGCCTTTTCATGTGTCTCAAATGCATCTTCACTGACCACATGTGTTCATGTGACTAAAGAGAGTTCTGCCAAAAGCAACACATCACTTCAAAGACATCCTCAGGACTACTATCCTGACAAAACGCAAATGGATAAGTGCATATTTTAAGATGCCAAATAGCATTTCCTGATTAAACCGCTAGGCACTCAAATTAGTATTTTGTGATTTATGTGCTTTTTTTCCATCAATCACACAAACTGAAAGGTGCTCTACACTGAAGAGAGGGGAAATAAAAGAATGAAGTAAAACGTGAGTTGCAGACACAATTTTAGTTACTGTCTAGCAGGAGCTCGGGTACATGCTTTAAGTAGTGAATTTTTATCTACAAAAACTGTTTCAAAATTATAATCCTGTTATTCTGTCCAGGGAAGGCATCCCAAAATGTTAACTGATGCCTGCCCCAGAGACAGTAACAGCACTGAGTCTCTTCCCATAATGTTTATCTAATGTCTAATTTTGGAGACAGAGGGATCTTGGTCCATGGTACCATAGAGGACATTTTAAACTCAATACAAAACATTGATTTTGTTTTTCTTTAGGCATTTCTGTGTTCATTTGGAAGTATGCTTGGCTCATCTTGTTGAAAGCTCTATCTATAGCCCAGACTGAACCTCCTGGCAGAGGCAAGGTTTTGGGCTAAAATATGATAAAATATGAGATGGTTTGAAGTTACATGACTTTACATTTAATGTATACATGTTTCCTAACTTCATATTTATGTCAGTCCAGTCCTACATGCTTAAAGGGAACAACAGAGTTCCTGAGGACTAAAAAGCAAATGAAAATTTATGTTAGTATTTTTTTTCCAAGTAGTTCTAATGAGAATTTATTTTTAGTCAGAAAAAAAAGCAGTATAGTTTCTTGTTTTGATTGAGTGGTAAATCTGAATTATTGGGTGAAATGTTAATGTTGTGAAACTTGTACTTAGTGTTGTCCACTTATGATTCACTCGAGACTCATGTTAACAGTTGCCAATGAGGCCTTAGGCTACGTTTACATGACAATGATGTAGTCAAAAACGGCGGCGTTTTCAAAAACTTGCACTTTGAAACCTGTTTTCAAAAATATGCGTTTTCAGTCCTCAAAACGCCGTTGTCGTGTAAACAAACAGGGAAAACGCCTTAAAAAGTTTCCCGTTTTTGGCTGAAAATGTTGTGTAAATGGCCCCTAAGCTGTTTTTACACTGTAAAATGCAAATTAGAAAACCTGCAATACAAGCATTCAAAAGAACTTCTAAAAGAATAATCCGGTATTTCCAACCTAATTTCTGTCTACTCCATGTGTAGAATATAGGCAATTACTATAGACAATAATTGACATTTCCTGTACTGCCAACAATTTGACTCAAACATTTACAAATGCACTTATAATTAAAATCTAAGGTATTTTATACAAAAAAAACTTTTTTGTAGAATGCATATGAAATTTGCTTTAGTCAGTCATGCATTTTACACATTTGCTGACACGATTCAACAGCTTTTGGTGAACTCTGTCTAAATTATTTTATATATTATATTTGTAGTGATCACCCATACATTACATTTACAGATCAAGATTAAGTACCTTGGACTGATCAGCTCTGGAGTAATGGTGGAAATAGAGGTTGAACTGTTTGGCACATTCTGAGCGGAGTTCATACAGACCTCTACCAGTCACTCCCGGCTTCCTGTTAAACATAGTCAGTGCAAGAATTAAACTGGTTCCAAAGAAAGGTTTACTTTAAAATATGGCATCAAGTCTAGAAAGAGAATGAGACAGACACTTACTTAAACACTGCAACACTATCAATGACTCTCTCCATTCCTGTCTCTTTATTCTCCTAAAAGGAAAATATAGACTCATGAAGCCTTTCCAACTCATTATATAAGAAAGCTTTCAATGTAATATAACTGAACAGCAGCATGTAGAAAATCCATAACTAATTGAGTCTAATTAATTAAGCTAACTAATTAATTAAGTCCATGTGCAAGTCTACTCACATTTTCAGGCAAGGCTTTAACCAGCTCACTGTGAGCCATGGGACGAATACAAAGCTGATGAATGATCTCTCTCTTTAGTTCATCACAGCTTTCGACATGCCCAATGCCTGGTGTAAACCGCTCACCTAAAATACACACAGATAGCAACAGTACACACAATTATTAGCCACAAATACCTTTCTGGCTGTGTATTATTACAAATATAATATGTAATACTAAAATGCCCTATCCATGTTTTTTGCTCCAGCATAGTCTGCACTCACCCACAACCATTATAATGAGGTGAAGCATCTCTTCTATTAAAGTGCTGTTCTGCTGGACTACATCCTGGAACAGAAAATTAACCATAAACTATCAGAACCACTGAGAAAATGCAGAAAAGGCAATTACTTCAAAAGAACAGAGTCAAGAATCAAACACACATCACACACCTTGTTAGCATTCTCTCTGTTGTATCTTTTCCTGCAGTCTGCTGAACTGAAGATATGAAAGAGCTCAAAACGACTGAGCACAATCATCAGAAAGTGGTTGGGATCCATCATGGAAGCCCCCACCTACTCACAGTACACCATAATCATGTGTCAGAAAATCGGGCTACAGCATGGTTTCATGAGCCATTCCCTTCCCCCAAGGCAAACAGTATATATAATAAAATTTAAAAAATGCCAACCTGGAGCATCATGAGGTCCTTATCAAACATCTCAAGCCTACACTTCACATTGTGGTAGTAGTAGATCTGTTTAAAATATAAAAAAATAAATAAGTTTAAAAAAAAAAAACGGGGGGGGTTTGATTAGTGTTTCGTATGTTACAGTGCTAAACAATACAAATACCACATTTAATTTTTATTTTTTATTTTTTGTTAAAGCATACCTGATTGACTAATGAGAAGCCATTTCTCCTCCACATCCCAGCATGCACCTGCGCACAGAGAACCAGGCAGCGAAGTGGGTGCTCAATCACCATGGGGGGGCTCAGTTCACTCTGTAGAAAAGGACACACCACATTTGCTGGTACAAATATTCACTCCAAACACACACACACACACACACACAAAAAAATGGCCAACATACACATTATGACTTACCAGAGGTAGCTGTTCAGGGAACCTGTAAGCCACTTCTGTTTTGCTAAGGAGACTATGAAGTCCTTCATTTAAAAAAAAAAAAAAAAAAGAAAGAAAGAAAGAAAGAAAAAAGGGCAAAAATTAAGTATAAAATCTGCAATTTCAGGAACATTAATAGTATATACTTTTTATAAACTTGGGACATTCTTTGGCTCCTACCTGCCAGCAATCTAGACACGGGTAGGTGAATGCTGACTTTCTCCTGTGAGACACAGTAGCGGATGGTGTCCACCGAGTGGCCACACATACTAAGAGTGATGGGTTGCTCTCCGTCAGTAAAACCGCTGTGGCAGTAAGTCAGAACTGTTAGGCACTTCTTATAGGCTTCGATTAGCACCCGCTCCTGAAAATATATAGCAAATAATGGGCTCAGCACAGACACTTTTAATTCAAAGGTCAAATTGCTGGGTGTGTCTTTGATGGGTAAACTCAAGGTCACACACTTCATATGTTTGAGCAGGTACCTGGCCATTTCAGTTTTATGACTGCATTCAGATATCCTATTCTGCTAGCTCAAAGCAGCTGTTATATGTAGCTGTTATATCCTCTCAGAAATCTTTTTCAAGTTAGCTTAAGTGAGGTAGTTAGCAATAAAGATAATAAATATTTACATATGACCTAAAAATCCTGTCAGAACTCATTTCAGGCTATGACCAAAAAAAAAAAAAGTGACAAACCTACAAACAGGGAGTCAACGAAAATAAAAGAAACCTGTAACAATGTTAATAAGGACCTAATAAGGACCACAAGCACCCTTTTGCCACCAAAACAGCTTGAAATTCTAAAGTCTTAGAATGCTGTCATGGAAGTCGTGAATGGGTTGTTTTGGAATTTTGAACCATTCTTCGAGAGGAAAAATGCTTTAGTTCTGCAAGGGATGAAGGAGGTGGACATCTACTTCACAGTCTGCATGCCAGATATTCACATTAAGGTTCAATGATGTTTAAACCTGGTGATTTAGGAGACCATTGGGGCCGATAGCATTCACCAAACCACTTTTGAATAATATTTACAGTATTTATGGGGGAAGTATCATCCTGTGATATGAGATCATCTTCATGAAGGATTGTTTGTACCAGACACTTCATCCGGTCTTAAATATTTATTTCCAATTTCTCATGAGTCTAGGTTTTGTTTTTTGTTGAGATTAGTTCAGAAAGTTGCTCATTTAACAGAGTGGCTGTTTTTGTGGCTGTACTTTTGGGGCATTTACTAACTATCCGGTAGAGTGCCTGTCTACCCCTGTCAGTAGCTATGACTTGTAACCACTGCTCCTCTTTGCTGATGCCTTCTGATATACTCTGCCTCGCCCTTTGAAACAGTCCCCCTTGAAATATTAAATAACTTTCCAGTTTTTGGGACTGATGCGCTTGCAAATTCAGCACCCACTATTAGGCCTAATTGGAGCTCTGTCAGTTGCCTGTTAGTTTTGAAAACTCACATGTTAAGTGCCAATTGTCAGACCTCTTTTAAAGTGGATGCATGCTGTTAGTTGGGAATTAACACAGTATAATTCACCCATACACAGTTGCTGTGCTTATAGTCATGATTTAGTCACTTCAAATTCAAGGTTCATTTTCAAGTAGTGTTTGTTATTGTGTCCACTTCCTGTATGCTTCCCTCTTCTTATTTGAAGGCTTCCATATATAGATTAATAGATGCAACCACATTCATCTTTGACCTTCAAGAAATCCCTACTCAGAGCCACTCATTTCCATACACCTCAAAGACATGACAAAAATAAAAGTCATGTGATCTGCAGACAGACCTTGTTGGTTTTAGTTGGTGAAAGAATAACACGTGCATTTACTCCTATGGTAGTACTACAAGAACTACTGTAGAGAGTGCACATATTGTAATATACTAGCATTGGTGAGTGTGTTAGTACTCACATCACTGGCACACCACTCTTGCATCATTGAGATAATGTGTGTGAGCTTCATCTGTAACGTGAAGGCTGCCTCCCACTCAGGTTCCATCTCTATGTGTTGGCCCACCTGTCGCACTACTGGGTCCATACCCTACAGAAATCACAAACCCCAACACATTATTACACAACATGGTAATATTGCATTCCACATGATCATTAAATCTATACCTGCAAGTCAACAATGCTTAGACAAACACATGTGATTACCTGCATGCACTTGAGCAGCTCCAAGAAAGCATCAAGTCCTTCCAGAAACTTCTCCCTGAGATTGTCGGTCCACTCTGTCGGACGGCTAATCAGGACATATCTGGAGGGAGGGAAAAAAAAAAGGTTTGGACAGTAAGGAACTGTTAGACGGGAACAAAATAAAAATGATCAGTCATGCACCATTTTTTTGGGAGCCTTTCAGCTATATGAAATAATACATACAGAATTCAAATAAATCCTTCATTAAATTATAATGATATTCTCCAACAGACAGTCTAAAACATTTTTCAACTTTTTTCCAGCCTTACTTGAGGTCTCCTATAAGACTCTGGACCCTGCGGAATTTAAAGGCCTGTTGTGCAGTGTAGCGTTCAAACTGAAATCGTCCCTGCAAGTCTCGATGTCTCAGGTGATCAACAAATGTGCGGATGATTGTGGTCATCAGGTTCTCCTCTGTAATCAGCATCCGTGCCTATGGCAAGGGCAATAACACAATCAGTACATCTAATAGTGATCTGGTTAACATTTTGTTATAATTCCAATAATTAGTAAAAAGTTAGTACACTTCTTTCACCCCTTCTTTTTTAATGAAAGTTTTTCCCCCCTATTTGAGAAAACAAAGTTGCTGCTAGATCTTTAATCATTCTGTTAAGCTGGATATTCACTACACACCTGGAACCAAATCAGTTCAACTGTGAACATTTAGACCTGAGGCAATCTAAAAAGCCTCAGTGTTGCCCGTACAAGATACACGTACATGATACCAAAGCCACTGCACATCAGGTACACTACCTAGCACCCAAGTATATATCTTCCCATTAAAAAAAAGGCATTTTATTTATCTATTTTGAGAAATCAGCATGCCTTGTTTCTAAATTGGCAATGACTTTAATGCAGTTCAGAGTCACCAGAGGTGGATTGGCAGAGCAGCAGAAACAAATCAATGAGAGCTGGATGGAGTTGGTAAAAAAACGTCCTTTCCCATTAAGACTTGAACATTAATTACACTGCGAGTTTGATTGCTAGCCAGTAACCTCCAGTTGTAAAAAAAAGCTGGCAAACTGTGCTGCATTAGTAGTCAGCTTACATAAAATTCACAATGCAGCTTCCAGTCTGTCAGACGAGCTCTAATCCGCTCTTCTGTGTTTTAATAAAAACAGCTGCTGACTATTTCCCCCACCTCTTGTTTGCACTTATTGAGCACAGAACACATCCTGCTCAGAATTCAACTACTCATAATAAAGCTTAACAAAACTTAACTATAGTCACACAATGCGTTTTCAAGCAACAGAATGTGCTCAAAGGTAATCTGATGTTGCCAATGACACATGGTGACACCTTGAATGCTCTTTTAACCACGTCAGGCTGTTTGTAATTGAGACCCGTGCTCTAAACAAATTGCACCGAGATTAATGAGAACCCCCACCAAGGTTATTTTTATATGCGTGGGAAACACAGACTCAACAGAATTAATCAACAAAGCAAGCAGCAATAACACAAGCATGTTTTAAGTCATCCTCAGTGCAGCAGTCTCTTCTTGTACTCACCAGGGAAGGCACGGTGAAAATTTGCACTGACAGGTCAGTAACGGAGAACTCCCTGTCATGGTCATCCTTCACGTAATCGCTCTGCAAGCGCTCATAGTTCTGCCAGCAGCAGCAGGGCAAGAGGAGAAGAGGAGAGAGGCAGAAGAGAGAGAACGAGTGTGTGGGGTTGAGGTACTCACCAAGGTGGGGACGGTGAAGAGTTGCACAGACAGAGAGGTCACTGACACTAAGCGCTCGTGATCATCCTCCATAAAATCTGTCTGGAGGCGCTGGTAATTCTATGACAAGGGAAAGGGGATGGGGGCACATTCATCTTCCGGGTCAGAGGTCAGGGGACACCTCACCCTTCACTTATACCCGGTGCTTACACCAGAGGTACAGACTATAATGCAGAAGGAGGGCTGAGAGCTTCATGTAGAACTGCCAGAGGTATTATTTAAAATATAAACTACTTAAACATCCACAGGCCAATACAAATGTAAAACTGTTCTACCAAACTGACAACACACTGGGATAACACACTCAAGTGGGAAATTATTTACATGGTACAGATAGGTATTCTATGATTCTCCTTACATTATTTTGATCCTGAGAAACAATTCTTATGTTATGCAGTTCTGCGACCTTTAGAGCAAGTCTGACACTGAGATGTTAGAGCTGAGTTTGTGAGGAACTACTAAGGCCAGTAACCCAGTAAAGCAACGGTTAACTGAGTTATTGCTTCTCACACAGCGAGCTTTTGATATATAGCAGCAGATGGAAAGGGACCGTGATGATGTGCTGCACCAACATTCCTTGTGCACGTGCATAAGACATTCAACAGCAAAAGTGAAGATCTGGAAACTCCTACTTTTATTAATGGCCCAAAATTGGTTAATTCAGCTAGCTCTTCATGTCAATCATGATACTACATCACAAACAGCAAGTACAAAAATATAACAAACAATATTGACACAGCAGGGAAACCATAAAAAAATGTAGAGTATGACTGATCCAGATAAACAATTAAGAAATAAAGGCCCAGTGGTTACTGAAGGTTATCAGCCTTTAATTGCTAGCTTTAATTAATTACTTCTGACTTCATGACCATTTGCTAAAATTTGGGACTTTGGGAGTTTGCATGTTAAAAATAGTTTATACTTTACTGAACAGCCAAGCATCAACAAATAATCAAGGCATACATAATGTTATTAACGGAAAACTTAATCAGGGTTAGATTGAGCCAGAACTAAATAACCCAGGTTTCCAAACACACATCAGTGCTTTTCAGGATAAAGTTAAGCAAAAGAATTACATTTGTAAAATAATCATGAAAATTGGTTTGCCTGTCAGCCTGTCATGTTTGTTTATAGTGCAATAAATCGCCACAGGGACTAGATACCTTACCTTTGCAAACTGAATAGCAAATAGCTTCTTATACTTCAAATCCATAAGGAGACTGCTCATGAATAGCTGGTGGTAAACATTCCTTGCCCCTAAAGGAAAAACAGTTTTCAGTTTAAAACTCTTTAAGGTAGTGATTTTACAATAAAATAATACCAAACATAAAACCAGTCACACCTTTCCACATTTTGGAGTCACAGAGCATCAAAGTATCAACAAGGGAGTTCTCTCCATCAGGGCCATTCTGTAGCCCCACCTGGCACAGGATCCTCCTCAGGGCATCTAGAAGAAAGAAAACAGACTGTTATATCACTAATAAACAGGTTTATAGAAAATACTGAATACGCAGTACCAGCTGGTAAAGGTTTTATGCATCAATACCAGTGCATGTATTGTTGTACTGAAATAAAACTTAAAAATAAAGCTTCAGGGAGTAAGAGAGAGCAATAGACTTAGACAGAAACCTGAGTATCTGATGATATGGCCAAGCCAGGAGAGCGCTTTGAGAGCAAAACACTGATGCGCTACCACTGAGGAGTGCATGACCTGAACCCGCAGGGGCTTCGACTGACGACTTGTGTTTCGCTGCAGAAAGACGTGGAGTTTAGAGACTTTCCTTACAAATGAATTACAGTACAGAAACAGGAACGACCAGCTTCTACCATGCAACCTGCATTATACAATAGTCAAGAAAATAATTTGGATACATTTTAACATGCATCTTACCACAATAAAAGACTTGGCCTGTTCACAGAACTGAAAATCCCCATAACGTACAGACTTCCGGCCCTGAAAACCACGACACACAGCAAGAACTGAGGATTTAGTATACAAATATTTAGTTGGAGCACAACCAGACACTGGAGTGAAACAAAAAATTTTATATAGACACTTACATAGAACAGAACTAACTGCTAGCATGTAGTCATAAGGAACAAATTTGTGCTAAACAAATGTTTTATATCATGACTTGAATATTAATAAATTCCCAAATACTGAACAAATAAAGACTAACTGTATGAAATCAATGCAGTGAGTGAATCATGGCCGCACATGCCATCTCTTTCAAAATTTTCCAGTGATGTATTACGTATACAGCACATTTATCAACACTGTTTCGCCCACAAATGAGCTGCTCTCGGCAGAAAAACAGAAATGACTAATTATTGAACCAGCTGTTCAAATGGCGGGCTTCCTTTTACATTTGGTAGAACACATTGGGTTTGTTGCACCCTAATATGATTACAAATTTTAGCTGTTATTTTTGCTCAGGATTTAGCTATTGCATCACAAATATGCCAGTAGATCGTGATTCTTATTTCATCAAGAATCATGCAGCCCTAGTGATAGTGCTGTAACACGGTCATGAATAGAGGGAGCTTACATCTCTGTCCACTGTAGTAGCAAAGCTGACCGCTTCTTTCTGTGTGCAGTTCACAGCCTTCCGTAGCGTGTATATGACCTGTTCATAAGTGTGCACCTCATCATTAAACAGCATGCAGTAATAGGTGTCTCCACGCTCCCTGTAACCGAAGACAAAAAAAATAAATAAATTTAAAACATTTTTTAAAATCACAATAGCTTTTGCATTAGCTTAATATTTTTCCAGTGGCAATGTCAGGATTGATCGATATAAAGAAAACAAGTAAATAGTAATAGCACCATCTCTGGGTGTCGTGTGTGTGTGTGTGTGTGTGTGTGTGTGTGTGTGTGTGTGTGTGTGTGTACACATACGGTGGTTCAAGGCCTAGAGGGAGCTCATCTTCCTTGTCCCATGTGAGCATGTCCACAGCATATTTCAGGATGATAGAAAAGATATTATATGTACGAGCAATCATGTCTGCAGAGAGACTGGCAAGTGGATCCTGGAACAACAACATTAGGGGGAGGCAGGAAAAATTTCATTATCATCAAAAAAAAACTAGCAGGTGTCAACTGAACAAATATCAAATGTAGCAAATAATAAATTCACAACTTAACACCTAGAAAAAAAAGTATAAGATTTGCTCTTCACTTTAACATATTAAATGTCAGTGCTCAGTTTACAAACAGAAGGCATTGTAAATATGCATATTGTATGTTTTACCAAGGTTATTGGTCTTAGTTTTTGATGCCAAAGAACTAAAAATGAACTGATTTATGGCATTAGGCTATTTGTGTAACTTGGAACCTAATACTAAGCAACAAGCTTCTTTAACTAACATCATCTTAAGCCATGCTTATCAAAGGTGATCCTTATAATGTGCCCTTATAAGTGCCTTAGAAATAAACGAAAAGAAATACTGGTGTCTGACCTCCTGGGAGGAGTCACCGATGTTGGGCTCATGTTTCTGACAGTAAGAACCCTTCTTCCATGCTTCTGTGTCGCCGCAGTCACAGAACCCCCCTCCCCCAGAGGTTGTCATCTAAAGAGAGAGAGGGAGAGAAAGAGTCATGTGTCACAGCCAGGTCTCGCTGGATTAGGACTCTCAAGGAATCAGACACACTTGGTTGCCATTTATGGCAGGGTCACATTAACCAAATTAAGGAACTGCCATTTTCATGCAGGCTCTGCCTACAACAGACATGTGGGGTCTGGTGCAGGAGTTACTCTGTTTATTGTAGAGACACCTTCAGTCCTCACCTTCGGGAAAATCATTTAAACACAGAATGATAACACTAGACACTTATGCTACGTGAAGTCCTTTAAAGTACAGACTTTTAAATTTGCAAGCATTGCTTGAGTGCCGGCCTCTCCACTGTGTGTAGCAAACCTTAAGCCAAGACGTGTTATTGAGTCATACTTTGCCATTTCACTTAGGATTCATTCCAAAGTTTTCACTCCTGTTTGACCATTTGTGTTCAATCTCATGTTCTCATAGGATAACAGAGTTCTTTGCAAACTGTTCTCCATCCCTCTAAACCATGTGTCACCAGCATTGCCAGCACGCTGCTCTAAATGATGAACATGATGTTCCCCATCTGATCTCTCAGGAGCAGGTGTAACTAAGGTGTCTTTATCAGAGATTCTGGAGGAAACCAGAAAACAGTGCGAGTGTTTAATTGTGTTTGCTCTTACTCTGTAACGATGCTCCTTATGCACACTGCCTAGAAAGCACTGCATGCACAGCACACATGTTGGGTCTGCTGCACATTCTCTAAAGAGGAGAAATAAATTGAAATATATTTTCAGTACATCAAAAATGCATGAGCAAGGGTATTCAAGTATTTTCAAATGAAAGCAACAATAGAAAATTTTATAATTAAAACAATTGCAAAAAATCATTTTTAACCAAAATAATTTTTGGGTCAGTAATCTTCATTTATAATGTCACATAGTGTTCAGATCACCTTACCAAAGTTTAGACATGATTTACACTAAAAGATATATTCCAATTAGCCCAACATTAAAAAAAACCAGGATTAATCTAATTAGAAAGCAATCAAGGACAAAAAAGACAAACTTATCCTGGTTTGAGTCACAGACTGCCAAACCTCCTCCAATATTTACTCAACATGCACATTCATTTAGTTTTAATTGCATTTATTTTTTAAGCTAGTTTAAATTTCATTTATTGTGTAAGCAATCACCAAGATAAATTGCTCACATGTGAAATAGCTGAAGTTTATTTACACAATATAGTTTTTGATTTCAGCAATAAACTATATATAGACATTATAGCTCATAAAACTCGAACTACCAACAGGTAAGTGCCTTTTTACAAAGCACATACTATACACTTCTGCATTTTAAAGTTTTGGTATTATCACTGTAATACAACCCGACAAACAAGACAAATGTACTTACAAATAATACAAAATTAAGTCAGGCATTAGTAATGTATGCTGAGGAATAATAACCCCTACATGTGCTCCTCGAGTTCTTAGGGCCAGCAGAGCAGACGATCCACATACCCTGGCCTTTCAGCAGGCTTACAGAAATCTGCCCTGAATCACTTAACCTAATAACAGTCTAACCTTAATCAGCAAGGATGACCAGCAGCCTTAGAATCTGACAAAGATATGCCTGCAGGTCTCAACTAACTGGGGGAATAGGGAACTTTTGCCTAGTGACAACAAAAACTATTGTATCTGTACAATTATATTGTGCATTTTGCCAATTGTATAACAAAAGAGTTGGTAAGCGTGCAGCTACTAAAGGAAAAGGAAAGGAAAGAAGCTAGTGGTCTCCTACCTGCAGGAGTACGTGGGTTCGCCCACTTTAAAGACGTGACCACAGAGCTGAGAAGGCTGGTTGTTCTGCTCGAGCTTGGCCAACCCGGTTGAAGGCTCTTCTCCACACAGGTACCACTCCATTGGTGCCTGCAGCAGCAGCTGGGCCAGCAGGTCCTCACTCTGAGGGTTCAAGTTGGGCCCAAGGCAGTAGATTTTGGGCACATAGCAAGCCAGGTGCTGGTAGACATCTTTGGGCAGGTCTGTCGCCTGAAGCCATTTCTGTAGCAGGAACAGCAGAGCTGAGAATTATTCCAGGGTTGAATCTGGGGAATTCTGTTTTATTGCTCCATTTATAATTTGGACACAATGAAACACAGCTAGATGAAAATTATACACTAACTGGGCTGGTCACCAAGAAGCACATAAATTAACCAACTGCCTCTGTATAGTTATTAGGAAAAAATGCATTCAAATCAGTACCATGTTGATTTCATATTATCTTTAGACTTCAGTATTTCAGACATGCAGTCTCATGTTCAGCAGTCAGGAGAATCCAGAGCACTGATATTAGTTCACTATGATATTACAGCTTACTTTACCACACAGTAGCATATTACCTAGGCCTGTGCCCAGTGACGGTTGACCAAGTAACAGAAACAGCTGCCAGTGACTAAACACTCATTTAAAAAATGTTGTTTATTTATTGATTTATTTCATACAAATTATAGGAAGACACTAGTATTATAGGATGCCACAAGGGTGAGGAGAGGGATGGTGGCACTGTGTGATGTTGTGGTAGGCAGATATCACAGCCCATGCAAAAGCATCCTAAGGTTCTTAAAGCTCAGGCAATGGAGATTAAAAGCATCTATAATAGTGTGCACGAGGGCGGCCGACCTGAGAGCAGCATGTTGAGCATTGACATTAAAAATGAGCGCAACTATGAGTTGCACGCACACAGAGGTATTCACGAGCATGGAGCAGTGAAGTGAGCTGGCAGAGAGACTGTCGCACATGAGAGCACTTCAGGTCTGTGAGCAGTGAGTACAGAGACAGGTGGACTTCCTTTCCCCTTGCGCTCCTTGCTTACTTTTAATCAAAGTAAAAAGAGCCACAGCCTAAAGTTATTTTAAAAAAAGTAATTTGTAAACCTTAATTTATTAGGATTCTGACGAGTTGTTTTAAATAAAAGGTAAACCAATATAAATTAAAAGTGTGTGTATTTGCAACATTTTTACCCCCACTTTTGATAGCAGTTAGGTAAAACAGTTAGGTAAGAGAACCAGGTGTTGAACCAGGTGTGTGTTAGAGAACTATTCTGAGAAACCCATGGAAATGTCGTCACTAAACTGCAAAATTCACCCTGCCAGGATTTTGTATCGAGGTATATAAGATAACGAAATTCCGTCTCATGCCTACTGTGTGCACAGTCTGAACTTGATGAAAACAACCATGAACCTACAGTGGAACAAAAATCATAAATTCATTAAAAAACTAATTCCCAAACAAACTTGAACTCAGCCTAATTACATAATCAACTAGGTAATCAACCAGCATAAGGGATCACACCTTCTAATAGACAGTCACAGTGAACCCTGCACAAACACTCATTAAAGACACAGCCATTCAATTAATGAATTGTGTCTATAACTGGAAATGTTGTGGTCTTCACATTCCTAAACAGATTTATTTCATTTTCTCATAGTGTAGAAATAACTCAGCCCTACTCGATTTACAGGGAAAAGTACAGAAAAGATGGGACATTGAGACTAGGGCTGCAACTAATGATTGATATCGATTAATCTATTTTCATGAACATGACAATGAGTTCAGTGTTCTTCAGTGGTCTTCCCAGTCACCGGATCTGAATCCAATAGAACACCTTTGGGACGTGGTAGAACGGGAGATTCACAGCATGAAAGTCTGCAGAAATTGCATGACGCATTCATGTCAACATGGAGCAGAATCTCAGAGGAATGTTTCCAACATCTTGTGGAATTGTCATGAAGAATTGAGGCTGATTTGAGAGCAAAGGGAGGCCCTACTCCCTTTGTATAGTATAGTATAGTATAGTATTAGTATAGTGTTCCTAATAAAGTGCTCCACAGGTGTATATCAGATAATCTGTGACAGAATACTGTTGCGGTTTATCAACCTAATGAGAAATAGGGTGATGGTATTCTATACAAATTTTACTGTTCTCACACATTTTTTTTTGTTTTAGCTGCATTTCAAGCCATAATTTGTTCAATTAGAACGAGAAAATTTGCAATAAAGGCAAAATAAATATCCGCTGGTTGCGTCGCTAACTGAAACATGCTTGCCGTGTGCATGAGGCAACTCATTTTTCCATGTGTAGAATTGACTCCAAAGCTTTGGGACTGATTCTTAGTTTTCATTGCCTGGAATCAGTCCGTTGACTCTTTTTGGGATCGACTTTAACGTGAACCGAAAGCAGGATGGCGACTTCGTGACCTGAAACACAATTATTATAGCCAACACTGCATAGTGCACATGCTACATACTGTACATTAGGTGATTTTTGAAGTGAGAAAATGTTCACCTTGTACACTAATCATTGATTGGAGACAATGTTCAGTCATTTTTAACCCATCTAGTTGCCATAGAAATGACCAACTTTTTGGCCAACATAGCAGGACATAATGTATGTTTTCTAAGAGGGCAGTAAAGATTAATATGACCATAAATGTGCCATACACCCAGAAAACCAGATAAGGTGGGATAACTCAAAAGAATACACAACGGCTGATAAGCAGGTACAATGTGCTTCCACTGTTCTTGTATTTCCACAAAAGAATGATCACAAATCAAATCAGGTTATGTCATGAGGCCAACATGGCAGTGCAATGTAGAGTTCACATACTTTAGAGGACTTTGGTTGAACTGTTTTCTCTGTTGTAACATGTTCCACCATTTCCATCTGGTCAGATGAAACAAAGATTTAACCGTTTGGTCATAATGACTGGTGCTGTGTATGGAGAAAAACGGGTGAGGCTGAAAACGCCATCACAACTGTGAAGCATGGGGGTGGCAGCATCATGTTGTGGTGGTGTTTTGTTGGAAGAACAAAGTGAAAGTATTGGAGTGGCCATCACAAAGCCCTGATCTGAATCGCATAGAAAATTTGTGGACTGAACTGAAAAAGCGAATCTGAGCATGGAGACCCACAAACCTGACTGAGTTACACCAGAGGGCTGTACCATGAAGCAAGCTAAAAAAAACTTGGGGTTTCAGTATGATAGCTGTCTTCACTGAACCAAGCATTCAACACGCTGGCTTAATCAGTACCACCATGCGGGTTAACACCTCGTTAAGTTGAGCCAGGATTTCCTCATCAGGACCTGTAGGTGCTCACTTGAAATAGGCCAGATCTCACACTGGCTCAAACGCTTGTCGGAAAAGCTGGAGATGGAACATGTTAAGGCTGTATATTTTAAAGCCAAAAAAACAAACTATTATAATGAATTCCTTTAAATTCACAGGACACTTAAAGTAGTTGTAATTGCAAATAAAATAAATACCAGTAAACTGTCCTTAGTAATTGCAGCTGTAATCCCAGCTGTGTTAGGTGGCCTTGGCAGCAAATAAAGACAAAATATAAAGATAGTCATAAGTTGTGATTTAAAAAAAAAAAAAAAAAAAAAGGGGGGGGGTGATAAGTTTTGGTTGTAGGCTACTTCTTTAAAACTTGATGTCCTTAGACTCTCTTCTTTATCTGATTGCTGTGCCTATGACAAAAAGCTCTGGCGATTCTTACAAATAATAGGAAAAAGAATTTTTAAAGAAAATGGGGGTGGACTCCAACTTTGAACATAATAACGATTCTCCAGATGATGGGGCCATGATAGTTATAATACAATGTCTGGGTACTCTGAGAGGTCTTTGGCGGTAAACTCGGTAACTTTGCATTAAATAACCACAGTGGTCTACCCAAAGACTTGTATGTTTAAATCTCTCTAATAGCAACACTGTTTTTCCTGCTTAATCCATGAGGCATACAGTTACAGACTTAATCCAAACCTAAGATCTCCACCTGTAGGTCCACCAGGGTGACCTCCCAAATCAGGGAGTCTCTCCTTCCTAATCATGGCTACACTGTGCAGCACAGTCATGTCACATGTCTTGGCTGGGTCACTTTAAGACAATGATCTTAAACAGTTGAACAGTTGTGACTTGAGAATCCCTAAGGTCATTTCTATCCTGATGCTAGTCTTTGCCTGACCCTCTTAAATCGACCCTGAGGTCCAGGCAGTGGCTGATCACTGGTCATGTAAACAAGGGGAAAAGATCTCATGGGGTTCTATTAATGTTTGGTTAAAGCTCGTTTTGTTACTAATAGATATTTCTTGAAGTGTGTAAATAAATAGCCTACCTGAACATTGATGCTATGCACCAACTTGCGTATAATATAAATTCGTGCACACACCGGACTGCTCTAACAGTGATGTGTGTGCAGTCTAATGCAGCAAATCCTCTGGGAAATCCTAATAAACTACAGATACATTATAAAACATACAATATATTATTAAGTCAGTTACCTGATATTTACAGTAATTTTTAAAAACTCTAAAAATGTATATAAATCAAATAATAATCAGAAAACCCTAATGGATTCCCTAATGGAAATCCAGCACACCTTTCAAAATACGACACAATCGTAATTCCGTGCTCTCTGACTGGACAAGAGGTGGGTTTCATACATGCTCAGTGTGCTACTCGCTGCGTTCACGCCATGTCGGAATTACCGTAATTACTAGATGACAGCCCGAACGTTCTGCTCGGAGCTGTTCACGTCCTTGGACTCAGAATTATACGTTTCTACACGCCACAATGATTTCTGTGTGAGATGATGATGTTGACAACTGCAAAATACATAATTACAACGTTAATTGCATCAGGTAACAAATAACGTTTATTAATAATGCAGGCGTTGGTAATGTGTTGCAAACCTAAACAAACAACACCACCATTAAAATAACAACAGTAGGTTTCAGGTTAATCTTGCATTATTAAAACATTAATAATAGTCAATTATACAAATGACGTTGCAGCAGTAAGGTGGAACAAGTCAAAGCTCTCAGAAAATTCCTAGTTTACAAGTTGCAATTACGAGTTCTACGAGGACGTGAACGCTTTTTACAAGTCAGAATCTCATAATAACGGAAATTACGACATGGTGTGAACGCAGCTTAACTTCAACTTATCTACCCCGTCGGATTGTGCAGAGAATCTGAGAAGCTTGGGGAAAGCTGCTGAAAGCTTCTGATTCAAGTTAAGCCGTTAAAAGGTAACGACACCGAATAGTAACAAAGTGTGTGAAAACTTCTGACCCACACAAAATCTGATATAGTAAATAAAAGCTGGAATAAATCTGTCTCTGTGCTATTATTTTTGAAACAAACACTTATGGAAATAAAGTAAAGAAACAGACTTAAGACAGGAAATGTATGGTAACATGAAATGCGTGGAGTGAAAAACTGAGCTGGAACGTCTTTAGCCAAAGTGTATGTACAACTTTTGGCCTCAACTGTAGCACCAAATCTGATCTTTTAGGATTGTATAATGCTAATTATACTTACTTTATAAATAGTCTGTTACGTTACCGTGAAACAGGAATTAGGCTGTATGTGCAAAGGGATTACATGCGCAAAAGGAATTTGGCACTTTTCTGACCTGGATTTGTTACCAATGTATTAAAGGCTACACACTTTGCATTGGTGCAGTGTGCTTTTATTTCAGTGCATATGCCATGCGTATGATTAAAGAACAAATGAGAAATGATCCTTGGCAATATTTCATTTTAACTTTTTGTACACATGAACAATTTTTCAGTTTTTTTTTTTTTTTTGTCACAAAAGTGTACAACTGCATACAAATAACATTTCTGAAAAGCTTTGAAAATAAAATCTTACGTTAATATGACCTAACATAATAGTATGGTCATTATTTATTTACTATAAAAGCAAATATTTCTGCAGTTAACAAATTAGTAACTCGTTTATCTAGAGGATTTTAATGTCAGTTGGTAGGAATTATGTTTTGTTCAACCTCCCAGAAGCGAAGTTGGCTTGTATTTGCATTTCTAAGCAAAACACTGACTTGGCCAAGCCTGAAATAGAGAAAACGAAGTCCAGCACTTGGCTGATCATTAAAATAAAAAGCTAATAAAATAAAGGACAACAGGTTTGAGTCATTGCTCCATTAGTGCATTACAGAGCTGTAGCTCCTTGGCTAAGTGAAGAACAAAGCCAGTGTGATGTTTATCAGTTTCCTCTGCTTTAACAAAACATCTCTACAGTTAGCCAGCTAGCTAGCTAATTTTACATAAAAGCAGTTTATAAAAACACACAAGCCAAAAAAACTATTATTTTGCTTTCAAAAACAAATAAACAATCCCGAAAAACAAGAGTAAGTATAAATAAGAAATAAACACTTTTATTTTAGCTAGTAGTTAGTCAGTGTTGCTGACTACCTAGTAGACAAACAAGTTATCAAGCAGGCTAGCTTGTAATAGCGTTAGCGTTAGCATTAGCATTAGCTAGGACGCAGCGGCAGCTATCCAAACAGCGGAGAAAAACAACCTGAGTAGGAAAAAACAGAAATATCACCACGAAACTAAAAAGAACCGCTCTTTCACAAATACCAGGCGGAAGTTAAAAAATTTCTGCCTCATTCTATAAAGCTGTCGCCTACCGCAGCGGTGTCCTTGGCAGAGAAATCGAGGAATTCGCTGCAGAGAGCAGTCGCAGCTTCTCGATCAGTCTCAGCCTCCGCCATGTTTCACTTCACTGGCGAGAGAAGAGCGAAGAGCGACGGAACCGGAAACCAGGCGCTCGCGCAACTTCTGAAAAACACACCTAACTTTATTTTTGCTGACTAATGAAAAAAAAACACCTTGGTAAAGCTGATACATGTGAGCGAGTTTTTCTAACAACGTCCTATAACTGAGTTTAAAGAATGATAGCACTCCCAGTCCCAGCAAAAAATAACATGTACATACATATATGGCAAAAAAACAAAACAAAACAAAACACCATACATCAGTGACCAGAGAAGAAGCTGGAGAAGGCAGGGGACCCCAGGCTTAGAAAAGAAAAAGGGCGCATGGGTCCTTCTGGCTCATTTCCCATTTCCATTATGTTAGAAATCTGTATATTCCTAGTAGTATGAACATACAGAAATTAATAATTGTAATAATTAATATTGTAATATAGCATTACAAGTAAGATTGTAAGTGTATCTGTGTGTTTTACCTGCAAGTTCTTCAAAGAAACTGATGTTTGCCAAGACTTTAAACTTTTTTATTTATAATTTTGTCTAATATATTATTAAATATAGCCTACTGTATATTCCTACACTCAAGTAGAGGAAGGAATTAGCTTTCCAGCAGTGAAACACACATACACACACACACACAGCCCACATGTAAATCCTTAGATATGGTGTGCTATATGCACAAAACATGAGGTCCATGGATCTCAATGCTACAGGTGATCCAAAAGAGAAAGTCTAAGTGTTTCAAAGCATATGTTGTTCCTCTTTCGGCTGCTCCCGTTAGGGGTTGCCACAGCAGATCATGGTCTGTGTATTTGATTTGGCACAGTTTTACTGCCAGATGCTCTTCCTGATGCAACATTCCCATTATCCAGACTTGGGACCAGCACTGGGAGCACACTGATGCATGCAACCTGGCCGGGAATTGAGCGCTGTGGAATGAG
Organism: Pangasianodon hypophthalmus; assembly: GCF_027358585.1. NCBI lineage: Eukaryota > Metazoa > Chordata > Actinopteri > Siluriformes > Pangasiidae > Pangasianodon > Pangasianodon hypophthalmus. The sequence goes on from NC_069712.1 coordinate 22,660,858, forward strand.
AGCGCTGTGGCCTAACCACTAGTCCTCCATGGACCCAGGTATTTCAAAACATATAGGGTTCAGATTTGACCTACATTCATTCAAGCATGCCATATCTTGGTCATATGTACCAAGTAACAGCCACATCACATGTATATTATTAGGGTATAAACACACATTCAGGTTAAGCAAATAACTTCAGGTTAAACAAAATACTCCAGGTTTGTAGGTTGTATTAAGCTGCAAACAATAATAAAAAAAAAGTGATTTGGCTCCATTGCATAAAAGGTGTCAGCTTGATAGATGGCGTACATATGTTAGTCTCTCCACTCTTTACGAACAACTGTGACATAAAATAGGTTCAAAAGTTGCACCATTGCCAACATTTTAGTTTCATGCTATGCTCCAGTCTGAGTGCCAGTTCCTCACCAAAAACAAACTGGAGCTTACACTGAGTTCTTGGCACACAGTTACCATCCTCCATTCATTCATCATTGTCTCCACCACTTCCCACATCCTGCTTCTTCTTTTGCACTTTTTGTTGATCTTTTTTCTTCCATTTAGAGGGATTCCTGATATGTCGCTGTATACTGCACATGAGTAAACAGCCTTTGGGGGCCCAGGAAATTGCATGTCTTGTCTTCTGTATAGACACGCCTCTGGTAGATGCATGGAAATATTAAAAGACTCATGACATAGCAAGTTTGATAAACTAATTTATTGACCATAAAACCCTGTAGGCCAGGGATAAAACCAACACACAGTTTAACCTAGTACATGCTGTATGTTAACTAGAAGTTCTTAAAGTGAAGTCAAGTTAAAAACCAGTGAAACCAGCACTGAATATACCGTGGTCAGCATTCCAAATATTTAACAATTACCCACATGTAGGTAGAGAGTTTGTTATAGTTAACACATGCTTGTTATCTTTCAAAGGGCTTGCTTCTTGTCCAACTTCAAAAACCAAAACGTGGTTCGTTCCAGCCTACCGAAGCCCTGCTGAAGATATATTTGGAACATCAGTAGCTGTGAATATAAGCACATCCACGTAAGTGATTCTAATATACTGTACTCTCTATTTCATGCACATTGTTGTCTGATTGAGAAGACAAACAGCAGGGCTCTCAACTTTCCATTCCCTCTTTCCTGCGACAGCATGAGACAGCACTTACATGTTGTAGGCTTTGACGGAATCAGCTGTAGCAGTAATCCCTGGAGCTTCTTTACATCTTCTCTTAGGTCTTGCAGATCCTGAATCTGCTGCTGTTGGTCCTTTTCCAGTCTCATTAGACTGCCGAGATGTTCTTGTTGAGATGAGAAACTATTCCATCTGTAATACGCAAAATGTATGCTTTTATTCATCTTTTAATCACATTGTAAGGTTATGAATCAAATTATGCATAATGAAAAATGAGAACACAAGATAGCATTTCACTGTAACATCAAGTCCCTGATAAACTCACCTGGGAGATCTGTTACCATCATCTGTTTGAGCTGGGTTGAGTAGTTTGGCCTCTTTTTGGATGGTCAAGTACTCATCCAATGTATCCTGCAGCGTTAATAGAATTAGGTCCATATATTCTATTCTTCTACCACAAGTGACATTTTGAGGAAAGGAATCAAAAAGTTTGCTTAGGAACATGTATACAATCACTGTAGCCCATCTGTTGCTGTGCACAGTAAGTCAGCTCCCTTTACCTGTCCATCAGCAGAAAGGCACCACAATGGGCCCATCACAGACCAGATGCTATTTGGCTAGTGGATCATTTTCATGTGCATGAGTGTTGCATTGGTATGACTGTGTCAGGGACAGAGGTTTTAGCCACTGTCTATTTTTAATGTCTTTTTATTAGATACCAGAGCTGTTTGCATATCCAAGTCAAATCTTTAGTCCTGCACTTCGGTTGTGGGCTGTAGGCATTTTCTTGCATATAAATAAAACACTGCTATATTATTTGTTGAATGAACCTGAACTTGAGTCCCCAGCTCTGTTACACATCTCTGACTATAGCTGACTATATTTATTTGGGATGATTTAATGGTCAAAATGTTTCTATTCAGGTTTTGGCCAAAAGAGGGGGGAGAAAAGGTCGAAGATTTTGGCCCAAACAGATTATATAGGCCCACAGCAAAGTTTGAAATTTAACACTTTAAAAATGATGTTAATGATAATGATAATTAGAAGCTAATTAAATACACTTTTTTGACTGGCATGCTCCTGCTTAACAATGAGCAGCATCAACAGAGAAAATGTTGGCCATGGATACTAGACAACCAATCTGTAGAAGGATTATATCAAAATGTGCCATCATGTTTTCTGTTTACTGTTTACTGCACATTACTGCGGAATCACTTAAAAATCCACCGTCCAGATGAGTTTTCATGATTGCCGCATTTCCCGGCTGCACTCCTGGTAATATTTTTATTCTGTTCTTCTGTTCTTCTTAAACTGTAAATTGTGGAAATGCTCATTTTCCTGTCTTTTTTAGTCTACTGATTCTAGACAAAGACAAAATCTTTTATCACGATATTTTAATATGGAAAAATACAATCAGGGAAACATCATTATCACACAAGCCTATGGGCTACAGTACATTGTAGATCCTATACAGTATATACCCATATATTTACCTTATATTTATAAGGTTTACCTGATAAAAGGGCTAAAAGCTAGTGGCTTGTCTTGCTTGTAATTTGTCTCTTGAGGCCGTAGCAACTGCTACTATTGCTGTATATGGGTGTAAACTAGCCATTTTTTTTTTTTTGGTAGTAGCTAAAATATATACACGCTACTATAAAAATCATACACTATATGTATTTTATAATGTAGTGAAACTTAGGAAATATGAACCCATGGCTTTTCTTCCATTTTTGAATGCCAAATAAAGGTGACCAGGTTGATAGGAATTCAAGTTATTCACTGGAGCCACTCATTGTATTTGTTGATTTACTGTGCCATAGCTAATTTGCACAGAATTGAAATTGAAATGTTTTCAATTCAAATGTCACGTGTTGCTTGCTTCTGTCACTGGAATCACAGCTCCGTGTCATGTACTTACATAGAATATGAACAGCCAGTGCAGGGTGAGTGTAGATTGTACCTTAATCTCTGCTGTAAGTTTCTTCATCTCTTCATGCTGATCTGGATCTGTTATGATTTCATCATCATAAAACTCTCTGAGTGGGGCACAGCAGCTGTGGATATACTGTTTGTCATAGAAATGCCACAGGTGAGGCATGGATTCTTCTACCTGCAGGATGATGGAGGCCTGTTGCATCACTGCGTTTGCCAGTGCATTGTCATATACTCTAGAGAAACAATGCAGAGAAGCTTTACTGAATGCTCAAATAAAGTCATTATCTGACAAATGGACTATTACTCCTACCTTTGAAAGGTGTCTGAGAGCAGAGCAATCATCAGGTTGACACACAGAACAGCAGACAGGGCCAGAAATGTACCACAAAGCAAGTGAGCCATAACAGAGTCCACAGCCACCATGGCATCAAACTCATACTCGTCCACAAGGGTTATCCGGTACAGGCTATAGAGCATCTGCGGCACTGTTTGCATACTAGGTACAGCTGTTAAGCCTTTGTGCAAGAGTGGGAAATTAGCAAAGAGAATATTACTTCACAGGAAACATACAGTATGTGCAATATTAGTCAAGGCAGTTGGTTTGTTGATTGCTGTCACCTCCAAATATAATCCAGAAAGCACAGGCATATGGGACATAGATCTCTGCATATAAGAAGAGGAAGCGGAGCACGTCACCCACTATCTTCCCCAGCATGACAATGAAGGGACCCATAACCCTAAGGATTAAAAAGAAGACCATGAAACTATGATACTATGGTGTATTTGTGAAAATACTGGGCCAACACTAGCCAAAATAAATGACTATCAGAGTACGTTCTGTACATAAATTACTCCAAATTGGGGACTTTGACCATATAGATAACAAGCCACCAATGACCAGGTTTCCATAGTTACTCTGGTATTGAGTGGCCACTGACTGAATCACCATGGTTACTTAAGCACAAAGAAGGAAGCACCTGTAGTGTGTAGTGAAACCTGAGAAAAGGCCATTGACCAGATGTTACTATTCTTAATTAGGTACTCTAGAAGGCAATGACCCCCAACCAGGTGTTATCTTATCTGTATAAGGCTAGGTACTTCTATCTGAAGCCTGTGGAATCATGGGAATTGAATCCACCCAGCAAGTGATCCATTATAATTCAGCGATGAGAACAACCTCATGTTCTGGTGACTTCATCACAATGGACATCCCATTGACCAGGACCATCTCATTTTCCTTTACCAATGAGTGAACCAATTTTAAAATACTCCATATAACATATTTTCATCTTAATTATGTAAACAATATTTGTGGAAAAAGACACAAAAAATCCTTTACATGCTCAACAATTCTCCAAATGGCAGCTATAGAGTGCCTTCAGAAAGTATTCACTCCCTATGATTATTCTCTATGAGTATTAAGATGTCTTTATTTGCAGATTATTTGCAAAAAAAATCTAAAAACTGCTTAATTGATAAGTACTCTCCCCTCAGTGTGAATCATCCTTTGGCAGCAATTACAGATTTCAGATGTCTCAGATGTGTCTCTATGAGCTTTGCACCTTTTGATTTAATCATTTTCTTCCTTTCCTCAACGTACATTTTTGCAGACTCTGTCAAATTAGATGGAGAATGTTGATAGACAACAGTTTTCTGATTATTCCACAAATTTTCAGTTGGATTTAAGTCAGGGTTTTGACTCAACCATTCCAAAGCACAAACCTTTTTCTTTCCAAGCCATTCCTTTGTAGTTTTGCCCTGTGCTTTGGCTCATTGTCCCGTTGGAACATATATTTTTGCCCTGAATGCAGATTTCTGGCTGTCTGGCTTGCCCTCAACAATTAGCTTATATTTGGCAACAAGCTTTCTAGTTGTTCATGCTGAAAAGCAACTCCAGAGCATGATGTTACCACCAACATGCTTGATCACAGGAATGGTGTTACCTGGATGTTGGGCTGTATTTGTTTTGCGCCAAATATTATGTGTCTCCTTTGACCAAAAGGGTCAGCTGTAGTCTCATCAGACCACAAAATCTTTTTCCAATGGCTCTCAGATTTTCTAACATAGCCTTTCTCAGATGTGGCTTCCTTCTGGCCACTTTCCCATAGAGGCCATATCTGTGAAGAGCTGATGATATAGTTGAGGTCCTCAGGTTCTCCTATTTCAGCCACTGAGCTCTGTGTCTCCTTCAGTGTCATAGCTGGACTCTTGGACACTTTCTCCATATTTTTTTTCCCTCCTAACAAATTCATCTCAAAATTTCACAGGAAGTTTGCTTGTCTTCATGACAGCAGGACTGATCTGATCTGACATTTTCATAGCTGTGAGACCCAACATCAGTGATATTTAAGTGGATTTAAAATGAACACAGGTGTACCCTGTTTAACATATTTAGCATGAGCTCTCAAGAAAATTAAATACTAGTCCTAATTTAGATAAGCTGATTAGCTGAAAGAAAGGGGAGGGGGGATGACTACTTATTAATTGTCTGTCAATTGATAAGCATTCGATACATATCAGTTATCTATCGAATACTTTCTGGAGGCAATGTACTGTATGTGCACAGGTGTCAATGCTAATTAGAAATTTATGTCTAAATATATATATAAGAGGAAATCAAATCATCTTTACCTTTACAAAGTCAATTTTTATTTCTCAAATCGAAATTATCTGACCACAATCTCTTGAATATACATTATTATTATCATTATTATTATTAGTAGTAGTAGTAGATTTGTAATTTTTAATGATTTGTAATATCAGTTAGAGAAATTAACACAAGCACATAAAGGTGATACCTATTACCTAAATGCCCTGACATGCTTCATCAGCCTGAGCCAGATGAAGATGACGGCCACAGCGAAGATGCGGAGGCTATACATTCGGAGTGTCTGAGAGACCAGGTAAACATCAGCCAAGTGAAGACCCAAAACTGCTATCAGCAATACGTACACAAGCCAATCAAATATATTCCTGGAAATTGAATATCGATGAAATTAGTTTCACAAAATAATTTACGTAATTTGCACTTCCATATTTTGGGTAAGGGAAGAATTCCAGAGTTTTACCAGGGGTCCTGTAAGTAGCTTCCCTTCAAGCTGCGAATGAACTTAATCTGACCCTCGAAGTAGTGACGTTCCTTTAAGACATAAGTGAAATACATCAGCATCTTTTTTCTGAATGAATTGGATATGTGAATCATTAGAAAACTGTGTTCATTTTCCAGTTCATCAAATGCAACATCAAGACAGATATTGCATTGTTTTTTGCAATTTTATTCACAAAAGGCTGTATTCAGTGATGGTAACTTAAGTCCACAAATTAATTTCAAATGTTACGTCAATATTTACAGGGGGAAGGTTCTCTACAGTATATTCAGAGTCAGCTCACATATGTGCTTGAATTTCTGTTCAGCCCGCTAGGCTAATTTACTAAATTACCCTAGTGTTCATGCCTCTGAGGTGACCAGATTTTTTGTGTTGTGCTCTTGCGACTGGAATTTTTCAATTGTGTCTAGACTACCATCGTTAAAGACATGTCCTTTCCTTTAACTACAAATAGAATATGGAGATAGAAAATGTGGACTGACAAAGCAGGTAGCATTTTTTCCCATTGCTGTCAATTCCAGTATGCTGTAACATAAATGTGAAAAAATAGTTTGGACGAATAAAAAAAAACATATGAATAAAAAGTAGGCAAAGATCCTAGTCATGATAATCATGTTAATCATGTGATCACTTCAAATACACTCACATTAATTCACTGCCATCCTATAAAATAGCACTTGAAAAAGCACATCCTGTTTTTTGCATGATAAATTAGAAATAGTGTAATATTTTGTACCACCAGTGGCAGCTTAGGCAGGAAAAAAATGCAAAAAAAAAAAAATAAATAAATTATTAAACCCACCATCAAAACAATTATTCTTTAATTTATTAATTTCTTTTTATGATGTAGTACTGGACACTTAATCAGACAGAGACAAAATTGAGGTCACGACATTGTAATGTGTGCTCGAATTATGTCCTTTTTCAAGCTTTTAATGGGCTATTTTTAGATTTAGAATTAATGAATTGTGCCCAGGTTTTGGTTAATTTGCACTCTTTTATGCCCATCGTGTAATGGATAACATTTACATTTACAGCATTTGGCAGATGGATAAGCTGCCTAAGCAATGAATCATATGATACGAATATACGTAATATTTCCTTGAATGTCATTCCATACTTTTTTTGGAGTGCGTTTACAGTCTAAAACATGTTTCATGGTGAAGTACTGCACGTCTGAATACTGATGTGCATAATTTTGGCAGTGACGCCTTATGACATGTTCTTTTGAGTAAATGCTGAATACAGCCCAAAGTGAACTGTTCGAATATACTGTAAGTACAGATAATTATATTTTCGTAAAAATGGAAAAATATATTTAGAAAAATCAATTTTTAATAATTCTGAATGATGGATGTGCTACCTCTGGCCACATGGGGTGTGTGCAAGCCAGATCTTCATTGAGTCTCTCTTCACACCACTGCTGCCAATCTTTTAGTTTTCTAACAGAGCGCAGAATCTCCATCACCTCCCTGTACACCTCCAGCACCGTCAGCCCTAACGCTATCATCACCACAAACACACGCCACCAGTCCTGTAGAGAGATGGTACAGTATATGTACAGTGGAGATATAAGTTCTACACACCCCTGTTAAAATGGCAGGTTTTTGTGATGTAAAAAAAAATGAAACCAAGATAAATAATGTCAGAACTTTTTCCACCCTCAATGTGAAATTACAGCATAGAAAAATTAAGTGAAAAACAATCAGAAACATTTTAGGGAAAAATAGGAAAAATACAAAACTTACAACAACCTGGTTGCATAAGTGTGCACACCCTTTTATAATTGGGGATGTGTTCAGAATGAACCCAGAATTTTCAATCTTACGTTCAGAAGTAATTATCATACAGCTGTCATCAATGAATTTATTCTGATTAAGCCCAAATAAAGACCAGCTGTTTCTGTAGGATTTTCTTCACATCTTCTTGGTTTCATCAGGCTGCTGAAGCCATGGTCTGCAAAGAGCTTACAAAGCATGTACAGGGTCACACTGTCGAAAACTAAAAAAAATTCCAAAACATTAGATGTACCATGGAACACCATTGAGAAAGTGGAGAAAATGGAGCACCACAGTGACGTTACCAAGAACAGGACGTCCCTCCAATATTTATAAAAGGACAAAATCTTACCAGGGAGGCTGCCAAGAGACCTACGGCAACATTAAAGGAGCTGCAGGAATATCTGACAAGTACTGATTACTCTCTGCAACTGACAACAGTCTCTCATATTCTTCACATGTCTGGGCTATGGGGTAGGGTGGCTAGATGGAAACCCTTTCTCACCAAAAAAAAAAAAAAAGCCAAGCTCAACTAAATCACCCCAAACCATGTGGCAAAATGTGTTATGGTCTATATAATAATAATAATAATAATATAAAAATATGGTATAATAATTCCATAATTTCATAAGGTATGTTTGATGAAAAAAAAGCGCATTACCAAAAGAACACCATACCCATGGTGAAGCATGGTGGTGGCAGCATCATGCTTTAAGGCTGCATTTCTTCAGCCAGAACTGGAGCTTTTATCAAGGCAGAGGGAATCATGGATAGCTACAGATACCAGTCAATTTTAGTGCAAAACCTTCAGGTGTCTGCTAGTAAGTGGAAGATGAAGCATGACAATGACCCAATGCATACATCCAAATCAACAAAGGAATGGCTTAACCAAAAGAAGAGCGATGTTTTTGAATGGCCGAGCCAGAGCCCAGACCTGAATCCAACAAAAAATCTGTGGAGTGACCTGAAGCAGGCTGTGCACAGGAGATACCCTTACAATTTGATGGATCTAGAATAGTTTTGCAAGAAAGAGTGAGAAAATATTGTCAAGTCAAGATGTGCTGCGCTGATAGACTCTTACCCCAAAAGTCTGAGTGGTGTAATATAATCAAAATATGCTTCAACAATGTATTAGTTTAGAGGTGTACACACACACACAACCAGGTTATTGTAAGTTTTTTATTTTGTTTGTGTCTATGGCAGGCCAAGCGTCTGGTAAGTCAGCTATTTGCAGCAGTGTATTGTTTGTTTATCTACAATATGGGGTTCTAAAGTGTGTCTTACCTGAGGGAAAACATAGCGTTTGTCCTCCTCTGGTGACACGGACACAGATATGGCCACTGTGGTCCAGGAAACGATAAATAAAAAATTGAGCAGCAGGAGAATCCATGCACCAAGTCTATGGACAAATAATTGTAGATCCCAGCTTAATTAATGCTTATTTCATTGCTAATTAATGCTTTGCCTGTAATAGTAGAAATAAATGCGTAACAGTGCATTTACCTTCCATACAGGTTCCATTTGACTGTGATGAGCTTTAACACTACAGGATGCATAATGAGATCCAGTTTCCCTTGTTGGACAATAAACTCTAGCTGTTCAACAGTGAGAGAATGTATTATTAGAATCAAACAATCAAAGTCACAAGAATGAATAGAATGATGAAGTCTTGTCACGCAGATGATGGCATACCGGTGATGTCGGCTCACTTCTGGTTTTCCCTAGAGGGCAAAAAGAAATACACAATTATTTTAAAATTTGTATTTTCTCAGCAATGTCACAGGCTCTCTTGATTCCATACTGCCACTACCGTGTGATTTTTTCAGGCGTGTTCGCTCTGGCTCCAGCAGATGAAGGTAGAAGAACTGCTGGCGTGTCATTCGGTCTTTCACGTGAAACTGATTCAGTGCCAGATTGGCCTGTGGAGGATGAACGAGATCTGAGTTACATTGAGAGAATGCTACTGTATGTGAACTTATGAAGCTGGATTACTGACACTGACCACGGGCGTCATCTTGCCAATCATGGCAGTGATACATAGCTGTCCATCAGAATCCTGAACCCCAGCATCCGCCCCCAGCTCCAACAGTGTGTGTGCAGCTTCACTGCGATCTTTAAGCACAAATACACACCACCTCGCTCTTTTTATTATACTAATAATTTCAATATACTAGTAATTATATCATTATTATGGTGTTCAGGTTAAAGTTTGTGTATTAATGCTTTCCATATAATGCTTTCTTTACTATCCCAAGGTTGTAGAATAGTTTATCTAAGTGTTTATGGCCTGGTATTTTAATGTGCATTATTCTTTTTATGCATTTCTTTTATTTTCCATGTTTGCTCTCTTTAGGTGCAATTTATCTAGGCTTTTGTAATGTCCCTATTAACTGTATACTGTGGTTTTAATGTATGCGTTCAGTCATATTTTATATTCTTCTTATGAATTCTCTTTAGTTCTTAGCTTGAATTAATCACTGCGCTGGACACCACATTATTTTACCTGATTGATTAATGAAGTATGGATTATAGATATTCATTAGGCATATGGCAGTATTTCTTTATAGAAAGCTTTACCTAGGTTGACAGCAAGTTGTAGTGGAGTTCTTTGTTTGTAGTCGTGTGCAGTAATGTCTGCTCCATTCCGCAGCAGAACCTGAATTGCCTCAGTAGCATCGTTCTTAGCAGCAAAGTGTAATGGTGTCTGCATGTCTTTATACGTGTGTGCCTCAATGTCAGCTGAAATAGCAGATAGATGGTGATGATGTTATAGTTCATACTGAAGCTTCTGCATGCGACACATACAGGTTTGTTTTCACACAGATGAATTTCTTTCAAACCAAAGATCAGTTGTAGAATTTAATAGATCACTTCAGAGACACAGTTTTACACGTGAGATCATCAACCCTGAGCTTGGGTTACTGTTTCTGTCCTGTTTCATATGTTCTCCTCATGTTCGTGTGGATTTCCTCCAGGTTCTTTGGTTTCCTCCCACCTCAAAAAAACATGTCAGCATGTGGACTGGCTACACTAAACTGTGCTAAGTGTGAATGCGTATACATAGTGGCCTGTTATGGACTGGTAAGCAATCCAGGATGTATTCCTGCCTCATGCCCAGTGTTCCCAAGATAGGCTCTGGATCCACCATGATTCTGACCAAGATAAAGCAGTTACTGCAGAGGAATAAATTAATAACATCTTGAATGAATGAATGAATGATATCAGGGGGATCTTTTTAGTCAGAGATTTCATAGTAACTTGCATTTGAATTACTTCTTTGCTTTACATATACATTTTAGCACAAGGGTCACAGGGTCCACACCTGAGTGCCCATGAACCATACCTCCGACCATCGTTTTTAATTGGACCAGAAGTTGGGTAAAAAAAAAATCATAAAAATGTTACTGCAGCCTAACAGATTCATTCAAAATAAATGCACCTCCTCTTTCTAGTAGAAAGTGAATCATATCTTCATAGTCCAAGGCTGCGGCCACGTGGAGAGGCGTAACCCCAAATGCATCAGGCCTGCGGATATCAGCACCTCTCTCCAGGAAGAACCTCATCACATCTACATTCCAGGCTCGAGAGATCTACCAGAACACACATTTATACTTAAACATCCACAGTGCACACAAAGCATTAGGTTAGATTCCTTACATGAATATTTTCATGAGTTCACATGTGCAATTTCAAATGTTTTTCCACGTGATGCCATATGATTCACTTAATCACATGTAAAATGCATGTGATTTTTCTGTAAGGGAAATGAATATGTGTACTGATCCTCATAAACAAAGCTTGAACCAACAGTAAATGTGAGTAAATTCCATATCCCATGGCTGCATCTGCGATACAACATCTGATGCTCTGATGCTGAACAGCTCACCTCATGAAGTGCTGTCTGTCCATATTTGTCTGCTGAATTGGGATCAGCTCCGTCTCTAAGGATTTCATTCAGGAATTGCAGGTCAACCTGGAGCAAAACAGATCAATAAGAGCAACGTTCACAAACATGACGCTATACTTTCTCAAAGCACACACCTTACTAAACTGCTCCATAGCACAGCACATTCTTAGCCTACATAACAGCACGGCAAACAAAATGCTATCATTTACAACCTCATCTGTGTCTTCGTTGTTGGCAGCCAGCACTCTGAAGTGATCCAGCAGACGTTTGTTCAACTGCTGCTCTTTGGCGTCTCCATCTACAACATCTTCCTCCCAGGCAAGGCCCTTGTACTTGCTGCTTAAAGATTCCCCTATCAGCACACAGTGAGATTAATGCGAGTGGGTAATCTCTAAGCAGCTAAAACTCAACAGAGATATTTGGTTAACCTTCTTGGCTTCTGAAGAGGTAAGCAGTTGAAAACAAAGTATCATACCACTCACACCACTAAAGAACATTTGCGTTATCACTCAACATTTAGGACTGTTACATGATGTGTAATTACACTGTTGCACTCTGCACTTTAAGTGACTGCTGATAACTGCTGTTTACCTACTGCATTGCATCCAGCATGTCATATTTGCACAAAACATGTAAATATTACGTTATACATATTCTATTTTATTTTATTCTATTCTTAAAGTATCTTTTAATGTGTTTAATACATACATACACATACACAGACATACACATATACAGTCAGGTCCATAAATATTGGGACAGTGACACAGTTTTGGTAATTTTGCCTCTGTACACCACCACAGTGGATTTGAAATGAAGCAGTCAAGATGTGACTGAAGCGTAGACTTTCAGCTTTAATTCAAGGGGTTTAACAAAAATATTGCATTAACCGTTTAATAGCCATTTTTTACAGAGTTCCTCCATTTTCACAGGCTCAAAAGTAATGGGACAAACTAATATAATCATAAATATTAGGATTATTTTTATTACTTGGAGGTAAATCCTTTGCAGTCAATGACTACCTGAAGTCTGGACCCCATGGACATCACCAAATGCTGAGTTTCCTCCCTTGAGATGATTTGCCAGGTCTTTACTGCAGCCATCTTCAGTTGCTGCTTGTTTGTGGGTCATTCTGCCTTCAGATTTGTCTTCAGTAAGTGAAAACCAGCTCAGTTGGGTTGAGGTCAGGTGACTGACTCGGCCATTTAAGAACATTTAATTTCCAAGCTCTTGGGCTGCTTTCACAGTATGTTTTGGGTTGTTATCCATCTGTACTGTGAAGCGCTGTACTATCAGTTTTGCAGCATTTGACTGAATCTGAGCAGAAAGTATAGTTCTGTACACTTCAGAATTCATCCTGCTACTTCTATCAACAGTCACATTATCAATAAACCCCAGTGACCCAGTTACATTGGCAGCCAAACATGCCCATGCCATAACACTGCCTCCACATGTTTGACGGATGATGTGGTATGCTTTGGATCATGAGCCCTTCCTTTCCTTCTCCATACTTTTCTCTTCCCATCATTCTGGTACAAGTTAATCTTGCATCAGAACTGGTCAGGCTTTTTTTAGAGGTTTTTTAGCAAAGTCTAATCTGGCCTTTGTGTTCTTGAGTGTTACCGGCGGTTTGCATCTTGAGGTAAACCGTCTGTATTTACATTCATGAAGGTGGCTCTTGTAGACTTTGACAATGATAGGCCTACCTCCTCCAGAGTGTTCCTGACTTGGCTAGATGTTGTGAAGGGGTTGTTCTTCAATAAGAAAAGAATTCTGCAATCATCCACTTTTGTTGTTTTCTGTGGTCTCCCAGGCCTTTTGGTGTTGCTGAGCTCGCCAGTGCATTCCTTCTTTTTAAGAATGTACCAAATTGTTGATTTGGCCCTCCTAAAGTTTCTGCTATCTCTCTGATAGGTCTGTTTTTTTTTTCAGCCTAATGATGGCCTCCTTCACTTGCATCAACACCTCTTTGGATGGCATATTGAGAGTTCCCATGAACAGCTACCAAATGCAAATTCAACACTTGGAATCAGCTCCAGACCTTTTATCTCCTTAATTTATCATGATATAAGGAGGAAACAGGCCACAGCTGGCCATGAAACTGCTTATCAGTCAATTGTCCCATTACTTTTGAGCCTGTGAAAATGGAGGAACTCTGTAAAAAATGGCTGTAATTCCTAAACGGTTAATGCAATATTTTTGTTAAACCCCTTGAATTAAAGCTGAAAGTCTACGCTTCAGTCACATCTTGACTGCTTCATTTCAAATCCACTGTAGTGGTGTACAGAGGCAAAATTACCAAAACTGTGTCACTGTCCCAATATTTATGGACCTGACTGTATATACACATGTAATCTGAGGCTATCGTGGGCACAGACTCACCCAAACTGGACAGTTGAAGACTGGAAAAAGACCAGGTGATTTTTTTTCTGATCTTCAGCTGTCCAGTTGTGGTGAGTCTGTGAATCTACACACACTTTTTACAATAACTGAAGCTGTTGACCTGCCTTTTTATGATGCATTGTACTGCTGCCACATGTTTGGCTGATTGGAGATATATATATATATATATATATATATATATATATATATATATGTATATAAGAATTTCACTCGCCTGTACTAAACTGTCCTTAGTAACTGTGTAAACAGCGACAACAATAAATCTGAAATAAAATCTTTAAAGGTTTGCTACATTTTGAGCTGTCAGCATGAACCTAACTACTCACATTAAAACAGACAAATGCACAAAGTCGATTATCTTACTCTTTAAACTGATTAAACTGATGCCTGACAGTGTGACTGATGAGGCTTATCAATATGTGTCAAGTACCTGAGGGTTTTCTCCTCATGCATTTACGGGTAGCCCGTTTCCAGCGACCCCGGGCATATGAAGCCCACTGGGTAACAGAGCGCACCACTGAGGCTGACATTACTGAGGTACACGGACCAGTATATTGCTGCATTGACTGTGTACACATGTACAAAGTAGTTAAGAAAGAAAAAAAAAAAAAACACACACACACAAGACCAGTGATAACAGACTGAGGCTCTTAAAGAAGATATTTTACAGGTTATTGGTTACTGCAGACAAACGTAGCACACAGACACAGTAAAATCAGCATCCGTACCTGGCTGGACGCTGCATCACTAAGCTCCAGACCCGGGTTTTCATGGCCACTGGGAGAGACTCGACTCACTCTCTTCATACTTGGTCCTGTTGCACTGATCTGGATCTCTCCTTCACTGACTCACTGCTACTGCCTTCAGACACTGTCATGTATTATTCCTTATTTAACTATTACCCTAGTTAGGATTACATAGATTGGATAACTTAGATAACTGCATTAATGTAAAAAAACTGTAATGTTAACTAACATGTATTGATATTTGTATAAATGATAACAAAAACTAAAAAAAAGCATGAACTATTTATTGCATCTATGACTAAAAATAAGTAAATTAGGATGAATTAAATGAATTAAGTGTCTGAGGATAAATATTGACACCCATCATTCATAACCACCAAACACACATGAATTTCATATTGGTCCTTGTGGATTTATTTTAACTCTTGAACGGAATAGATTTCTGTAAAATCAGATGTTCATCATCTGGATTATTTGGTTGATTATTTAAAAGAACATAATTTAATACAAGATTACTTTTTAACATTACTTCTGATGTCTTAATGTTGAATTTTAATGTTGAATTTGAACACCACATCAACAACCCAATAGTAGGTTACAATTTGAAATCACCAGCTGAAAACTCCTTCCACAGATGATTAAATAAAGCACATCACCTTTACTGAGTGAAAACAACCAAATCAACTTTAATTTCTGTGAATATGACACTGAATTTAACTTTTTAAAACAGAATGTTCTGTACAATACCTTGCCACATGCGAAGTCTGAGTTACTTTGCTGTTTTGACTCTCCAGTATGTATATTTATTGTAAGTCGTGTGACCTTCAGGGTATTTAAACTCCACTTGTGTTTGTATTCACATGGTCTGTTCCTCAGCTACCTCTAGCCAGTGAATCGTAAAAGTATGCTCATGTACTCATTACACAACAGTCCATCTGCCCTTAACTCATAAAACCTACTGTAGTGCACTGTAACAGGATTTATCTCATAGTGTTTGATAAGAGCAGAGGTTACAGGCCAAGAACACAAGCCAAAGCCTAGAGCTGTGTTTATGACAACTTTATCTGCTCCTGCATGTCTTAAAGCACATTTAATCACCAGGTAAACACTGTGATAATCATGTGCATCAGCAATGACCCACATACATACATGATCCATTCTGATATGAATCATATTTCTTTGCTAATTATCCCTGACATGAAACACACCTTACACACCAGAGCAGAGGTCTGGGGTAGATCACTCACAGGCATCATGTTAGTGACTAAAGTTTTCCATCACTGACAGGCCATTCTTTACGTACTGTCACATTCCTCCAGTCTCTTCTCGCACTGAGGAGGCTCCTCAAGCATGTGAAAGGATTATGTGTATTTCCAACATCTCCATAAATATTGCTGATATTGTCAATTAACAGGATATTCTGGGAAATCAATTTTACAGTTTTTTTTTTTAGTTAGAAAAGATCAACAGGCTAATAGGATGTTCGTTACATTACTAAATAGTGAGCAAAACACAAAAAGAGAAAAACACCAACAACAACAACAAAAAAAAAAACCCACACGCACTTCAAATCACAAATAATATAATTATTAGAAATATTAAATTAGAATTTCAGAAATAATATAATATTTTATATGTAATTTAGAGAATAATGTAAATTACCATGAAGTTGTTCTGTAATATTAACTATGGAAAAAAGGTAACAGATTGACATATAACATGTCGCCGGTTTTAGCGCTGGTTGAAGGCCAAAATTTGAGCATGAAGGTCATGATTTTGGCAACGTGGTTATCATCAAGAGCTGGAACTACACATACTGAAGGAGTAAAGAGAGAGAATGAGAGAAGAGGCTTCTGAGTATGCTGACTGCATTTGACAAGATACATAAAAAGCAACATATATAAGAATATCACCATTACAAATTCAGGACTTTAATTTAAATACTTTAATAACATTTAACAGGACACACAGTCAATATCACACTGTCCAACCAAATATGACAGACAATCTGCCTGATATATCTGAAATTGTATTTTAATTTCTATTTAGATACACATGTGTTAAGTTCAGCTTCCTGGATGGCATTCACATTTGCATAACACTGATACTGATTCTACTCTGATTTTCTGTGTATGCTGCAGCTGGTGGCCTACTGTGCAAATATTTCCCCACAGACACACTTCCCTGAGTATGTGCAAACTTTAGCAATGTGCAGCTCATCCAAACCAGTGGTTGCCCATACACTCTCTATTCCACTCCACACGGCACAGCCAGCACCACTCGAACTTGCAATGTGCACGAGGACACACCATGTGCATGCAGCCACCTGAGAATACAACAGGACAAAGGACATCATCCACAAAGACAGGCTACATATGTATATATAAAATCCCTAAAAGACATTAGTAACAGCTATATTTGCTTAGTTTTACAAAGCTACTGTTATGATTGTCAAAGTGGAGAGGCAGAAGTGGTTGACTGAGTGATTACCTAATAAGTCACTTGAATTGAATGGGTTTAAATTAATGCCAATCAGTTTTCTTTTTGTACATTTCTTAATTTACAGCTCAATGTGTTAACAATGTGAAAATAAACACGTCAGCTTGGATCTTACTGCAATTTTAATACGACTAGAAAATTTTCTACATTTTAACGTAGTGTAATAGGTTTGGGTTTTCTTCTTGTTGTTGCTACTCAGGGATAAAAAAGCTCTAACAGCTCTAATTAATAAATATGATTGTACATAATTGCCCTTATGTGACTCATATTTGAATAGCTGGATGATAGTCATAAAATAAACCTGTGCTGCTATCATAAAAATATCCTTGAAAATTTTTACAGGTCCCTGGCTACAATAAGTTTATGAACCCGTGTGCTTGTGTAGGGGAAATATGTATACAGACACTTTTGTTGTTTGTTACATCATATATATATGTATATACAGTGTATATATATATATATATATATATATATTTGCTTTTTATATACATGCAGATACAGGTCAAGAGCTTCAGTTAATGTTCACATCAAAAAAAAAAAAAAGTGTGATCTCTGTTACTTTGATCGTGGCATGGTTTGAGTATTTCACTGATCTCAGGAATTACACACACACACACACACACACACACACACACACACACACACACACACACACACACAGCAGTCTCTAGAGTTAACACAGAATTGTGTGAAAAAGAATCTGAGGCTATCATGGTACAGACTCACCGAAACTGGACAGTTGAAGATTGGAAAAGTACCAGGTGATTTTTTTTTCTAATCTTCAACTGTCCAGTTTCGATGAAGTCTGTGCCCATGATAGCCTCAGATTTCTGTTCTTGGCTGACAGGACTGAAACCTAATGTGGTCTTCTGCTGTTGTAACCCTTCCTCCTCAAGATTCAGTGTTTTGTGCATGCTGAGATGCTTTTCTGCTCATCACGGTTTGTAAAGAGTGATTATATGAGTTACTATATCCTTCCTGGCAGCTCGAACCAGTCTGGCCATTTTCCTCTGACCTCTCTTATAAACAAGGCCTTTCAACCCACTGAACTGTTGCTCAATCAGTGTTTTTTGTTTTTGTTCACACCATTCTGTGTAAACTCTAGAGACTGTAGTGTCTGAAAATCCCAGTAGATCAGCAGTTTCTGAAATTTTCAAACCAGTCCTTCTGGTACCAACACACTTTTTCCCTGTTCTGATGTTTGATGTGGACATTAACTGAAAGCTATTGACTTGTATCTGCATGATCTTATGCATTGTGCTGCTGCCACATGATTGGCTGATTGGATAACTGCATAAATGAGCAGGTGAACAGATGTTAGTATTAAAGTGGATGTTTATATATACACACACACATACATACATACTTTATATATTTAGTGAGGTCCGGAAGTATTTGGCCAATGACAGAGTTTTTGTGATTTTTGCCTTTATACACCACCACAATGGATTTGAAATAAAACAATCAAGATGTGTATCAAGTGTAGACTTTCAGCTTCATTTTAAGAGGTTCCACAAAAATATATATTAGAATATATTCCTAAATTTACCATTTAGGAATTACAGCCATTTTAAGCAAAGCACTTCCATTTTCAGGGGCTTTTATATTTGGACAATTGGACAGGGGCAAGATATTTGGACAATTCACTGACAAAAAGTTAATTGACTAGGTGCGGTCCATTCCCTCATTACTTCAAGACAAATGAAGCAGATAAAAGGTCTGGAGTTGATATCAGGTATTGAGTTGGCATTTGGCAGCTGTTCGAATGGAGCTACCAATATGAAGTCTAAGGAGATCTCAATGCAATTGAAGGAGGCCATCATTAGGCTGAAAAAACAACATAAATCTATAAAAGAGATAGCAAAAACCTTAAGTGTGGCCAAATCAACAGTTGGGTACATTCTTAAAAAGAAAGAAAGCACTGGTGAGCTCAACAACATCGAAAGGCCTGGAAGACCATGGAAGACAAATAAAGTGAATGATCGCAGAATCCTTTCCTTGGTGAAGAAAAACCCCTTCACAACATCAACAGAAGTCAAGAATACTCTGGAGAAGGTAGGCGTATCATTGTCAAAATCTACAACCAAGAGACGCCTTCATGAATGTAAATACAGGGGGTTTACAACAAGGTGCAAACCAATGGTAACATTCAAGAACAGGAAAGCCAGATTAGACTTTGCCAGAATTAAGATTAACCAAGATTAACTTGTACCAGAATGATGGGAAGAGAAAAGTATGGCGAAAGAAAGGAATAGCTCATGATCCAAAGTATACCACATCATGTGTCAAACATGGTGGAGGCAGTGTTATGGCATGGGCATGTATGGCTGCCAATGGAATGGGCTCACTGCTGTTTATTGATGATGTGACTGCTGACAGAAGTAGTAAGATGAATTCTGAGGTGTATAGGGCTATACTCTCTGCTCACATTCAGCCAAATGCTACAAAACTGATAGGATGCCGCTTCACAGTACAGGTGGATAATGACCCTAAACATACTGCGGAAGCAACTCAAGACTTTTTGAAGGCAAAGAAATGGAATATTCTTCAATGGCCAAGTCAGTCGCCTGATCTCAACCCAATAGAGCATGCTTTTCACTTACTAGACTGAAGGTAGAAAGACCCACAAACAAGCAGCAACTGAAGGTGTCTGCAGGGAAGGCCTGGCAAAGCATCTCCAGGGAGGAAACTCAGAATTTGAGTTTTGAGAACATGGGCTCCAGACTTCAGGCAGTGATTGACTGCAAAGGATTTTCATCCAAGTTTTAAAATTGTGGTTATATTTACAATTATGTCACTTTGTTGAAAATGGCTGTAATTCCTAAATGGTAAATGCCATATTTTTGTGGAACCTCTTAAAATAAAGCTGAAAGTCTACACATCTTGATTGTTTTATTTCAGATCCATTGTGGTGGTGTATAAAGGCAAAATCACAAAAACTCTGTCACTGTCCAAATACTTCTGGACCTGACTGTATATATATATACACACATACACACACACAGTCAGTTCTTGAAGTTGATGTGTTGGAAGCAGGAAAAATGGGCAAGCATAAGGATCTGCATGACTTTGACAAGGGCCAAATTGTGATGGGTAGACGACTTGGTCAGAGCATCTCCAAAATTGACACGTCTTGTGAGGTCTTCCCAGTATGCAGTGGTTAGTACCTACAAAAAGTGGTCCAAGGAAGGACAACTGGTGACAGGGTCATGGGCACCCAAGACTCATTGATGTGCATGGGGAGTGAAGGCCCGTCTGGTCTGATCCCACAGAAGAGCTACTGTAGCACAAATTGCTGAAAAAGTTAATGCTGGCTATGACAGAACGGTGTCAGAACACACAGTGCATCGCAGCTTGCTGTGTATGGGGCTGCTTATTTGCAGACCAGTCAGAGTGCCCATGCTGACCTCTTCCACCACCAAAAAGGACCTGTAATGGGCATGTGAGCATCAAAACTGGACCATGGAGCAATGGAAGAAGGTGGCCTGGTCTAATGAATCATGTTTTCTTTTACATCACATGGATGGCCAGGTGTGTGTTTGTCACTTACCTGGGGAAGAGATGGCACCAGGATGCAATATGGAAAGAAGGCAATCTGGCGGAGGCAGTGTGATGCTCTGGACAATGCTCTGGTGGGAAACCTTGGGTCCTGGCATTCATGTTACTTTGACACGTACCACCTACCTAAACATTGTTGCAGACCAATTACACCCCTTCAATGGTATTCCCTAATGGCAGTGGCCTCTATCAGCAGGATAATGCGCCCTGCCACACTGCAAAAATTGTTCAGGAATGATTTGAGGAACATGACAAAGAGTTCAAGGTGTTGACTTCGCCTTCAAATTCCATAGTCTGTTCAAGCATCTGTGGGATGTCCTGGTGCCAGATACCACAGAACACCTTCAGAGGTCTTGTGGAGTCCATGACTCGTCGGGTCAGGGCTGTTTTGGCAGCACAAGGGGGACCTACACAATATTAGACAGGTGGTTTTAATGTTAGGGCTGATTGGTATATAGTCCAAAAATCTGAGACCAATAGTATTCGGTATGGTATTTGATCTGTCCCCTTTTTGCTTTAATGACAGTGTGCACTTGAGCGTGCATGGACTCCACAAGTTTGTTTAAAACCTGATGATCCATTTTAGCAGAAGATACTCCAGCAGAAGAGTTTAGGCATGAGGAAAATCTGACCTTTTGTTCAAAGCAGTTAACATATCAGTCAACAGTCAATATTGCAAGTTTGCTCAAATTTGAACAGTGACCTAGAAATTGTTCAACATCTTGAAAACTGAATAGTTTATACATTTTGTTCATATTTATAATTACAGAGTTAAATGACATTACGTTTGTACATTTGAAGTGGACATTTGCACTGGACATATATTAAATAACAAAAACAAAAGTGTCTTACTACTTATTTCTCCTCACTGTACCGTGAATATAAGAAAAGCCAATAAGACACATCACATAGTTGAAGTGGAATGAACAAAGGTGTACCATTCTTCTCCACAGGGACTCTGCATTTGGGACAGGGCCGCGTCGTCTCTTTTATAGTGTCCTGAGAAGCTTGTTCCCAGCGGGCCTGCAGGGCAGCGTCTTCATCCACCACATAACCCTGTCACATAACAAATAAGAGCCGACCACAAGAGAAACACATCAGCATAATATAGAGTTTCCTTAAATGATTTGAACAGTTTTTCTCGATCAGTGTAAATGTCTACTGCAAACATACATGAACTTTGGATATGTGGGCTGGAAAATATGTCTTCCATGTTTAAACACTTTGTAAGAAAAGGCAGTGAAGAATTGCGTATTTCCAACTTGTGGCCACTAAAACTCCCAGTTTGGTCAAAAAGTATGAGTCCATTACCAGAACTGTTTTCATTTCATCACTTTTAATTACAAACACTGATGCAAATGTTTACCCAGCTGATATCTCTTGATAACACTTTCACTTGAGTCAAGCTGAAAGGTTTTTAGCTTCTTAAAAATGTGTGTTTGAATTGTGAATATCTATAGATAATCACTTTGTAGATAATTTGCTTTACTTTGTTAAAATTGTTGATCTGTTTCTTTAATTCACAAAGTAAAACATATTTGCTACTAATACAGTGTTATATCTCATATCAAGTCCAGTATAAATTCCATCCCTAATGCATTTAGCATTATAATTATTAACGAATAACAATTTTGTTGACATATTAAGAATGACTTAAATTATTTATGAAATATAATTTGTCAAAATTGCATTAACCGTTCATACCAGTTCTTGCTAATGGACTCATTAGACACTGTGCGCTAACAAACATCCCATCAGCTAGTGTGAGCCATCAATCAAGAGCTTTTATAGTCTCAGGGGTCCCTAAGGATCGGTGATGTTCAGTGTATGTGTTTCAGTGTCACTAAACTGTGTGTATGTGGCATACCTGCATGGGACCTCCTGTTGCAGAGGTAGACTGCTGTCTACATTCACCCTCATGGTACTCCTCCTTACAGTCCCGGCAGAACACAAACTGCACACAACAACAAAGCTTTTTAGAAGCAAACATGAACATCAGATTTTATACCATATTACAGGCAAATATTAGAAATGTATGGCTGCCCAAAAATGCTGAATGGGATCCAGGGAATTAATTCCTGGAGAATCTAATACTTCCTTCATTAGCTGTTATAATTATTGTATATAAGTGTGCCTGACCTTAAGCTTGCTCATGAATCTCTCTTTAAATGGTAATTACAAGCAGAAGCTTTGGGAATACTTTTGATACCTGAGTTTACTTGCTAGCACTCTTACTTTTACATTATGGCAAAAAAAAAAAGAAAGAAAGAAAGAAAGAAAGGACACTTTTGGGGGTAAGTGGTAGGTAATGCTTTACTGTTTTTAAATACTTTTAGTAGTGTTTAGGCCGTAGATATTGGTGAACTTTTAACAGTGCAACATCCACAGCACACACTAGGTGGCGCCCTTTTGTTGCGTTCCACTTCCACTGTCGCTTTTTAATATGACGGTCTACTACACAGGGATTAGAGTGTTCCTCTTATTTTTAGCTCGGCAGCACCTTTCAAGGTGCAGCACTGATTTGGCACTTCTTCAAAGGCAGGGAGTGTGAAGAAGGGGAGCCGGCGTTGTCTCTCTTCTCTCTCATTCATTTTGCGTTTTCTTTCTCGCAAAGGTGACAGATAGCAGCTCCCATCTCTGAGCCTCATGACAGACATCTCTTTGTTTTCCTACTCCATGCACAGTGACAAGGGGAAAATAGAATTATTTGACAGACGTTTTCATCCTACGCTGTCCCACCCCACTAATATTTTCCCATCCTCCTGCTCCAAACAGACTATCCAGAATCAGCGTCACTGTCATCATCATCACCATCATCATCATCCTCAGCAGTCATTTCATCAGCCGCCTGTGGCTTCAGAGTGCGGAGATGATGCTTTGTCAGTGTGGGAAGAAAAGCACTTTGTAGTTTTGTCTCATGCATGGAGCATTTTTAATGCCTTTGCGCGTTTGCATGGCAGTGTGATGAAACAATATGAGTGCATCCAACTAACACCCACATGTACACACCCATGTGTACACACACACACACACACACACACACACACACACAAAGAAATCAGGCTCCATTTGACCTAAAAAAAAATTGTGTGTGTGTGTGTGTGTTATGAGAGAAAAGATAAGATCAGATAAGATCTGACAGGAGCAAGCTAATATGTATTAAATAAGTAGGCAGGGGTGAAGTAGTAAAAAGGCTTATAGTGAGTGTTCTCTGATCTGTAATTCCTTTGCTCCCTGTATGCTGCATCTCTCTTACACATACACACAATTTTGAGATAAAAACACACCTCAAAAGTAATAACAGTCCTTTAGGGCACTCAACTGCTTGACACACTTCCAGAAACCTGAAACACTGTAAAGCATGAACGAGGGAGATGTAGACAGATGAAGAGTCATACATACACATACCTGATAGAACAGCTCCCTAAAACAAGATGTGCCAACACCACCCTCCCCCTTTAACTTTTACATTATTACTGTTACATTTATGGAACTGAAAGGAAATTTTTAATCTACACAGTAACCGATAAAATTAAACACAAATAAATAACAAGCCGTCCCAAAATCTCCATACACACGGGAAACACTTTTTACCAAAATGTCTTTCAAAAACTTTCATACTCAGTTTATATTATATATTTTTCAGATAGCCTTTAAGAATGTCTTTGACAAAAAGACAAGTAGGAAGCTGTCGCAAGGTTGCGATGGACCTGCAACTCCATGCATAACACCTGATGTGTTAACATGAGTTCATCATGAGTGGGAGAGATGACTGTGTGTGTTTACATAGAAAAGGCAATCATGTAGAGGATATTTTGTAAATAAAGTTTCATTTTGCTAAAGTGTTAATTTCCCCATCGCAACCTTGCTAATAAAACTGATTTACTAACTAATAATTTTTACAAATTTATTTACAAATAAAAAAACATAAATTTAAAGATTCTCTAGTCTGATCGGATAAAAAAAAATATTTTTTTTTTGACCTTAATAAAAAAAAGGGCTGGCAAAAACCCACCTTTGCTCATCACCCTGAGAATACTATCATTATAGTAAAGCATGGTAGTGGTAGCATCTTGTGGTGGGGAGGCTTTTCATCAGCAGGGACTAGGAAATTGGTCAGATCTGAGGGCAAGATGGAAGAAGCCAAACACAGGGCAAGCCTATGAAAAAAAAAAAACCTTTCTAGTCTGCAAGAGACTAGAGACTGTGAGGTCCACCTGCTGACAGGACAATGACCCTGAGCGTGATGCCAAAGCTACACTGGAGCTGTTCAAAACCAAGAACCTAAATGTGTTAGAATGGGCCAGTCAAAGCCTAGGCCTCAATCTGATTGAGAATCTGTGGCAAGACTTGAAAAGTGCCATTCTCTGATGGCCTGTAACCAATCTAAGAGAGCTTTGAGCAATTTTGCCAATAAGAATGGGAAAAATATCAGAATCCAGATTTGCACAGCTGACAGAGACACATCCCAGATGATCTGCATCTGCAATTGCAGCCAAAGGTGGTTCTACCTATATTGATCTGGGGGTGAATACTTATGAAGCCAACAAATGACACTCTAGCATTTTAAACTAATCTCTATCTTCCACATCTGCAGAATAATTTTTACATGGTTTACTGTACTGAGAAAGAAACTGAAAACCTGTTGACTCAAAACTAAGTCTATGAGACAGCCTATAAACATTTATGCAAAACATATTTTTGCACATGGATACTATAAACTCTTACGGAAAATGTAAATAACTATAAAAATGTTTCCTGTATTGGTCCATTGGTGGAAAGCATAAAACAACATGAGAACAGCTTTGGTAAGACATTCTCTCAGGTGAGCTTTTTAGATTTTTTATCATTAGAGTATAATGGATGCCGTTTTGAATTTCAAAATATATAGCCATATCCAGCATTTTAAAGGTTTATTGACATAATTCGACTACTGCCCTCAGACATCCATTTCAATGAGGTCTTTTATTGGATTTTTTTGTTGCTGTATTTCTTTTCTCAGTACAGGGAAAGAGATTACATTGAAAAACACTGAAATATTGAAATACCATGACTACACACATCTGTGTGCATTGTGTATCAAATAAGAGCAAGTGCACTGGTCACACACTCATGTTGCAGTATAAACAAAAGCATATGAAGATGGTACACATGCACATATGTGATCTTACACACATACTAAAGCCTTTCTTTAGTCTCATTAATGGCACAAGCAGGTCTGGTTGGCAGTACGTTGGCCACACACAGCTTTACTTAGGCTTATGGAGAGATCATCTCCACCACCAAGACTACCCCCAAAACACACACACTTATGCCAAAAAAAACAACCTCACACACACAGCAAGATGATTAACTCACAAATGACACAATAAATGATTTGTTTCCACACATCGTAAATAAGATAATTAGCCTAAATATAAAACACTGAAGCAATATAAAAAAATATATAAATATAAACAATCTGAGCAATATCAATGTGATTCGTAGCGTGACGTGATTGTGTTACACTAGGAGTATAACACAGTGTCACTATTTATATGTGTATTTGGATTTAATAAAATTGGAAAGTTTTTTTTTGTTTTATAAATAGAGATTTATTTCCACAATTTTTAAATACTGCTTGCAGTTAGTTTTGCCACAATATTTTCTAAAATTTAGTTCTATTTCTTAAAATATGTATTAACGTTCGCTCTCATGAAGGTAAACTTTCTGCTTGTGTGACTTTGTTAGAAAACAAATAGTGGGCCAGCTTTTGTATCTGTACATGTATCTGTTTAGAACACATCAATCCAAACAATATATTCATATCCCTTTTGCACATCCTTGTGATTTACCTGACCACTCTATAGCATCTTCATTAGAAATAGAAACCCCCTCACCACCAGGGAAGGATATAGGGTGTGTGTGCTTGAAGGCCAACTCCAATAAAGCCTTTATCTGTGGCAGCCAGATTCAGCACTGCCTGCAGTGACCACACTATCACTGGCACCTGGCACCCAGACCAAGCAGAAGCTAATGCCCACTCTCCCACACACACACACGCACACACATATACACACACACCAAAAAAGCCATGGTGCTCTCTCAAACCTACAGCAATATTAACAGTGATTCACAAATGATGGAAAAAAAGAGTGAGAGATTGACAAACCGTTTAGGTCAGTGGTGTTATAGTCACTGTACCAGTCTGTGGTGGTGAAGCAGGAGCTCAGTCAGTGGATGAAACTCTCTGTTTACTGGTCAAGCTATGTCCCTGTGCTCACCTATGATCAAGAGGCTGTGGGTAGAGATTGAAAGAATAAGGCTACCAGTACAGGTGGCGGAAATGAGGTTCCTCTGCAGGATTGCTAGGCTTTCTTTCTGTGATAGGGTGAGGAGCTTGAGAGCCTCGGAGTAGAGCTGCTCCTCCTCCGAATTCAGAGGAGCCAACTGAGGTGGTTTGGATACTTTACAAGGATGCCACCTTGTCAACTCCCGCTGGAGCTGTATCAGGCATGTGCCACTGGAAATAAACCTCAGGGCAGACCCAGGATGCACTGGAGAGATTATTTCTCACAGTTGGCTTAGGAAAATCTGGGGATCCCAGAGGAAGAGCTGGACTCTGTGGTTAGGGACAGAGATGTCTGGACTGACCATCTCACCGTGATAGCAGAAGAAAAACGAATGAATGGATGAATGAATGATGTCTGTATCTATTGAAATATGATTAAATACTCATATGTATATTCCTCTTTCTATTTTTTTATAAGGGATTAACTTATTTTGAGATTTTACAACAGTATATTAGGGCTATCAGTACAAATTTCCATGTTTGAATACAGTTTTAATATTTACAATATTCCAATTTAGTCAACTGACATAGGGCATGGCTGTTTGTTAAACTTTCTGGCCAAATGACTCTTGCTGATTGATGTAGAGCGCTAAATAAATGCAGGTCATTTTTTTCAGCATTTCACATTAATTAATCTAAAACACGAACAAAATATATGTCCTAATAGTGATATTTCATGCAAGTATTTAATTGAACAGCTTTTAAATGGCATATATTGGGATCATTATTTTCTGTGGCTGAATCACAGATGGTGTTATATTGGGCATATGGTGCACTTATTAAGGCCTATAATGCCATGACTTTATATTCTATGCAGTCATGTGTATGGTATATAGGAAACAATCTGAAATTCAGCTTAACTGCTAGAAAATGATTCGATGGTGGATTTTTATGTGGACACTAAGTAGCATAAGAAATGTAAAATCTAATGTTACTTGGGTAAATAAATATAAAACATGTGTAGAATGTTAAATTTCATTATACAGTGCATTATACAATTATATATATATATAATTATATATATATATGCACTATTTTCAATTAAATATTTAAATGATTTGCAAATCATTGCGTTCTGTTTTTATTTACATTTTATGCAGCATCCCATCTTTTTTGGAAATGGGGTTATAAATTTCCGATAGTGCGTCTTCATGATTTTCCATGCTTCAGACGATATAAATGTGAAGTTCTACTGCAGTCTGTGTCAGTATAAAACCGAATGCCTTCAAATACAGCATTCAAATATTTCAAGTAATCAAAATTCAAATGTAATTTTAGGGAATTTTACAGCCCTAGTGTGTATAAGGGAAACTGATTTATTTAAAGGTTTTAATTATTTCTGCCCACTTTCCTCTGCTGACTCAGATGCACTGTGCTGATGCTCTTCTTTTTCCCCATACAGACTACTGTATAATGATGATACATATCCACCATCAAACACTCCTTTGGTTTATTTTGGAGACATAAACTTCCCATCACACATCACAGAGAATATTGAACAGCGCTACTATTCTCTTAGACTCACTGATAAAGGGTTGTAGAATCAGATAAACAGAGTAGAAGCTCAGCCCACTCTCTGCATGCAGGTAAGTCTTTCTGCTGTTGGTTCAAACTGGGACATAAAATAGAGATGAACTTCCACCCAGTACGTCACTGCATCCCTGCACTGATGATGTTTGTGTTTGCAAACACACAATCAGTCAGCACTAATGGCTGCCGAACAGCACCCTAATCTTTAATCAACTGGCTAATTAGAAAACATCATGCAAATGGTGTGGCAATTACACCCTAATCGCTGTATGATTGGACAATAATGGATAAATGAGTGGCAGAGGGCAAGGAAGCCACCATAAAGTAGAGGGGTCAGAGGTCACTGAGAAGACTGGGAAACGCACTGTTAGTGGGCAGACTGATAGCAGGGTTAAGAGTGGCTGAATGTGGGGGCAATACCATTATGAAAATATTTCAGATTCAGAATGTTGCTCAGAGCATCAGTCTCCAAGCTTCTCTCATACTGTTTTTTTTTTTTCTACAGTGTATATATATAAAACAGTGTACGACTATCATACAACACAAAAAAAACTTGGCAGAATGTGGAGTTTTGGCTTTCCAATGTACCTATGTGTAAAAGAAAGTAACTCACCCCATATACATTCCTGTGCTACATGATGTATATAAAATGCTGAAAAAAAAAAAAACCAAAAAAAAAAAAACCTGCATCTTCTCACTTCAAATTGTGTAGAAAAAAGTCAAAAAGTATAAATTTTTTGCATAGTAAATAGTTCATAACAGTATGAAAATAATTGAGAACTTATTATTATTGACTTTAATTGGCTAGTTTCCACAAACCTTTTTTTTTAATTTGTGCATCAACGTATAAGAAAACCTCAATGGAAATGTTAAAAAAAAAAAAAAAAAAAAAAAAAAAAAGTTTTCATGTAACTGTACCAATAAAGAAGAGATGTAAGAACATTTTTCTTCTACTCTGCCTCTGCATTCTAACCTACAGATGCTCTACTTCTGCTTAAAGCTTCTGTACTTGTGACTGTTGCTGTGGATGGTCCCACACGGATACTCTAAACATTCCCACGTGTCAAGATCAGTTTATTCAGAAGTCTCACCCTTGCTTCAGTGGATAGTCTCACCTAAATACTGTAGATTTGTACCTAAGAACTGCTGCTGTAATCATTAAGACTGTCTTGTGTTCATTTCAGGACTCTTACTATTCATACTATGCTCATACTGAACATCCTTTCAATTTAATACTGTTTGCCTTTACATTTCCTCCACCTGTGCACTGTAATGATTTATAATCCCACCATCCTTTGTCTCCCTGAAGAGGTTCCCTTTTGAGTCTGGTTCCTTTCAAGCTTTCAAGCTTTCTTCCTCACTTCGTTCACAGGGAGTTTTTCCTCGTCACTGTCGCCTCTAGCTCGCTCATTAGGGATCTAAATCTACATTCGTATTTCTGTAAAGCTGCATTGTGATGTGCTAAAGCACTATACAAATATAACTGAATTGTACTGATTAGTATTTGAGTAGTACACAGTCTCATACAGTATACAGTATACAGTATACGTATACCATACAGTATATGGTGATGGACTGTTCTGACTCACTGAACCATGTTTGACTGCCACTCTTTCAATAATTATATAATCTTTAAGATCACACAATCTTGCTGACTCTTCTTCAGATCTCGTTATTGATTAAAACATATTCATAGTTCATTTTTATTAAAACAATCCCCATTTAATTTAGTCAGCATCTTGGATTTGGATTAAAAACGGTACAATGATGATGCTGCATTTGTATGTCGAAAAAATTATTTCTTTAGATATTTGACACAGAGGTTTCCTCTGAAGGTTATCAGTGTATCAGGCAAGAGCAAAACAGAGCAAAATGCAAACGTTTGATTAATTTACAGATTTAGAAGCTGTTATGGACAACATAAATGATGGGAAATGAAATGCATCGCAAACATAGTTTTTCTGTTTCAGAGATGTTTAGGATGTTAATATTTTTGCAGGAGGAGAGTGACTCACCCCACATCCGAGGCCATCTTTCAGTTCGCAATGCACCCTCCTGCGTTCATCCTCGAGGAAGAGACCCGCCCCGCAGCCTGGAGCAGGGCAAAGCACTCCCCCCATCTGCAGCAAACACTCCTCCGCCGCATAGCGCTGGTACCGTTCATACTGAGAGAGAGAGAGAGCTCAAAGGTGGTGTTTAGAGACACACACAGCAGAGCTCCGAGACAAAAGAGATGAAGGGACATAGAGAGAGAAAGAGCACTATAATGAGAGATCCACACATTTGCCACAGCGTGGAAATCTAAAGCCAACAAAGAGAATCCTTCTTGATGGAGTTCAAAATGTTCGCTTTGCAAACACAGCTAAAAACCATCGTGGAAATCCTCAAATACAAGAAAAACTTTTGTTTCTTGTGTTTGAGGTTTGATGAAAAACCTGCTGTGAGGCAGATGGTGGTCCTGGATTAGTGAGATGGAGAGATAGTAACAGAAAGGAGTGGAGGTGACAGAGAAAGCTGCTTGCTGCTTAGAGAGGACTTATTGAGTGGCATGAAGGAACAGCAGACGAGCCTATTAAGAAGCTGTCAGATAGGACAACCTGTCAATATTGTCCTCTGAGAGACAGTAAGTGTGTGTGTGTGTGTGTGTGTGTGTGTGTGTGTGTGTGTGTGTGTGTGTATGTATGTACATTTAGAGCTTAGTGTTTGCAACCCACCTGCTCATCTCCCAGGACCCGGAAATGATGCAACTCTTTAATAAGAGAGTCAGAGCAACCAGCTAGAGGAAAGGAAAAAGAGAAGGATGAAACTTAAACAAATTGCATGAAATTAACACAAAAACAAAGAGATTGACTTCACACAGACCGATGGTATTCAAAAACAGCATTATATCAAAGCATAGTGATATTGCACACACACACACACACACACACACACAAGGAGAGGCTTTTTTTTTTTTTTTTTTGCAAACAGAAGCACATGTGACAGTCAAAATCTCCAGAAGACCTTATTAAACCTATTTCAGATTACTGCAAATTAATAGAGTGCCAGTCTACAAAACACCACCTTAGTAGTATACAACAGATCCTAATAATAATAATGGTAGCAGGCCAAAGGAAGGAAAGCTCAGTTTTTCACATAATGAACTAGAAGTCTCACTACTGAGAGCTCTTCAGTGCACTACACTTCTCCGCACTGCAAAAATGAGACGCTAGCAAGTGAAAATATCTTGAATATAGTCAACTTTATCTAGTGTTTCCTATTACAAGATTACAGCAAACCAAGTATAAGATTATTATATATTATATTATTATCTTTCTAGACATATTTTTATTTTAATAATTTCAAGCAAATTGAAACAGTCTTTTTCTATTGGCAGATAATTTTGCTCATTTTAAACATTTATATCTCGAAAGAAGCAAAATTATCTCGCAACAAAGGAAGAAAATGTAAAGTCTGAAATAGGTTTAATAATCTGATTAATTGTAATTAATTGTCAGTCGTTAATTGTAAGCTTATAATAGGAAATACTAGATAAATCTGACTAAACTCAAGATATTTTCCCGTGCTAAAATGTCATTTTTTGCAGTGTATGTAACAATTCCCTAGAGAACACAGAAGACTCAGGGTTAGAACATATGAGCTTTGATTTATTGGTGCTCGTGCCCTTTGGCATGGTCAGTGGGCAGTAATATAAAAAGCAGAAGGTAAAAGTGCAGTGTTTCAGATCACTCACTGCTTATTCTGCTCAGCTCATGGCCACACACATACTCAGCCAACTGCTCATAGAGAGAGAAAACATAAAATACAGGCATGCAATATCAACCATCACCCTTTTAGTTTGTCCCCAAATCACACCCACTCATTGCAAACTCCCACTAAACCATACCCCACCTGCAAGTAATATCAAGTCTTCTTGTGTATATAAAAGGGGTTAATTTGTGATAGTCTACGAGAATTAATAAATAGTAAGAATTAATAAGTAGATTTTAAAAATGAAGAATAAAAAAAGGCAAGGCTGTTTTCACTTTGGGTTGTGTTTACAGAAATTATCCAGAAGAAAAGTGTAATTGTTCACAAAGTTGTTTTTTTTTTTTTTTAAGGTTTTCAGGTATTCAAGGTTTCTAAAAGTCAATTAGAAAATGAAGGTCAACTAAAACTGTAGTTTTAGCAAGCACACAGGAATTTAACTTAGCAGAAAAGCAGAAAAACATACACTCACTGAGCACTTTATTAGGAACACCTGTACACCTACTCATTCATGCAATCATCTATTTATCTAAGGCTACAGTAACTCAGAAAAGCAGAGCAGAAAAGCATATCAGCAAGCACAACATGTGGAACCTTGAGGCGGATGGACCACACTGGGTTCTACTTCTGTCAGCCAAGAACAGAAAGCTGAGGCTGCAGTGGGCACAGGCTCACCAAATCTGTACAGTTGAAGACCGGAAAAACGTAGGCTGGTCTGATGAATCTTGATTTCTGCTAAGGCTCATAGACTGCAGGGTCAGAATTTGGCACCAACAGCTTAAATCCAGGGACCCAACCTGCCTTGTCTCAACAGTCCAGGCTGCTGGAGGTGGACACCATGCCATGACGAATTGAGGCTGTTTTGAAAGCAAAGGGAGACCCTACCCAGTATTAGCATAGTGTTCCTAATAAAGTGCTCAGTGAGTGTATCATGTGTAAACAACCAAATGTGTAAACATACAGATGAGCAGACCCACAAAAGTGCAGACTTTAAATACAACACAATAAAACCAACAAATACAAGTCCACATACATTACACACTATATACACTATACTATAAAAGGATGTGGACCTGACCATCACACCCGTTATGTGCTTGTTGAACACCCCATTCCAGAGTTAGTCCTGTTTGCTGTTATAATAACCTCCACTCTTCTTGGAAATCTTTCCACTAGATTTTGGAGCATGGCTGTGGAGATTGGAGATCATTGGAGATCAATGGAGATCATTCAGATACAAGAGCATTAGTGAGGTCAGATGCTGATGTCTTCAGTATAAAAAACAAGAGAATTGGCCTTGCCGTTCTGTATATGGCCAAAAGTATGTAGACACCTGACCTACACACAGTCCCAGCAAGAACAGCAAGGCCGATTCTTTTGTTTTACACTGAAGACATTTGAGTTTGAGATCAAATCAGGTGAATATGAGACAACAGATTAGAATTTTCAGCTTTAATTTCCTGACAGTAATATGTAGATGTGTTAAACAACTTAGAACATGGCATCTTTGGTGGGAGACCACCTAATTTTTAGGTGAGCAAAAGTATTGGAACAGATAGTCTTAAAGTAAATATTCATTAATATTTGTTTGCATACACCTTGCTTTTAAAACTGCATCAATCCAGCAATCCATCACCAAACTGTTGCATTCTTCCTTTGTGATGCTTTTCCAGACTTCAGCTTCTTTCAGTTGTTGTTTGTTGTGGGTGGTTTGCATTCAGGCTCCTCTTCAGGAGGTGAAATGCTGCTCAATTGGGTTAAGGTCTGGTGATTGACCTGGCCAGTTTAAAACCTTCCACTTTTCTCCCTCTGATTAAGTTCTTTGTTGTCTTGGCAGTGTGTTTTGGGTCATTGTCTTGTTGCATGATGATGTTCCTCCAATTAGATTGGATGCATTTCTCTGTAAATTGGAAGACGGAATGTTTCTGAAGACCTCTGAAATCATTCTGCTGCTACCATCATGAGTTACATCATCAATAAAGATTAGTGAGCCCAAGCCATAACACTACCTCCACCATGCTTGACCCATGAGCTTATATGTTTTGGATCATGAGCAGATCCTTTCTTTTTCCACACTTTGGCCTTCAAATCTGGTCTTCAGATTTTTACTGCTGATGAGTGGTTTGAACCTTGTGGTATGGCCTCTATATTTCTTCTCTCTTCATTGAACAGGTACACACCTGCCTTGTGGAGGTTGTTAGTGATGTCACTGACTGTTGTATTTGGGTTTTTCTTCACAGCACTAACAACGTTTGTCATTAACTGCCGTTGGTTTCCTTGGCGACCTGTTCGATGTCTGGTTGTTAGTACACCAGTGGTTTCTTTCTCTTTTTCAAGACATTCCAAATTGTTTTATTAGCTGTGCCCAATGCTTGTGAAATGGCTCTGATAGATTTTCCCTCTTTTCTCAGCTTCAAAATGTCTTGCTTTTCTCCAATAGACAGCTCTCTGACTTTCATGTTGGTTTATCCTTTTTAACAACAAATGTAGAGTTTACAGGCAAAACTCAGGGCTCAAACCAAGAGTAGACATTCAGAGCTATTAATTGTTAAAACAATCAATCTAACAGGCCACTCCTGGGCAACAAGAAACACCTGTCAGTCACACTGTCCAGTATTTTTGTCCACTTGAAAAATGGGTAGGTTCAAACAAAAGGTGCCATGTTCTAAGCTGTTTAACACATCTACATGTAAATATCAAGAAATGAAAACTGAATTTCTGATCTGTCATCTCATGTACATCTTTTGCTCTCAAACCCAAATGTCTTCAGTGCATAGCAAAAGAATTGGCCTTGCCATTCCAATACTTTCAGAGGGGTCTGTAGTGTATGTTGTCTATGGTAAGGGCAGGTCAGTTCTGCTTATGGTTATTGATGGCTTACTGAGAAGAGTGACCATCATTAAGGGAAAAAAAAAAAAAAAAAAAAAACCTGTTCAGATGTGGTATGATTCTGGTTCTGACAAAGTTGTACCGTTTGCCGGTAGGGAGTTTCTAAAACAGATAATTCCCTGGGCGTGTGGGGTCCATGGCTCATTTCTTCTGCCTGATGTTACACAGCTCCTGCACTGAGAGCTGCTGCTGACCAGTCAGTCTTTCTACTGTGTGCACAATGCCCTGCAGTCTAGCCTTTGAGCAGGACGATGGTGAGCTGAAGCACACAATTATGAATGAGATTAAGATGCTTTTGATGTTGGATCCGTAGAACTGAGACAGAACTGGCTGGTTGTGTTTCTACAATTTTCTTATAAAGAAACTCACTGTTGATTTTTTTTTTTTCGTGGGTGTGAAATAACACTGATTCGTTTCTTTTCCCTCTTATTCATTTTTGCGCGTTTGCGTGCATGATGAAATGGACCAGTGGGCAAAGGGAAAAGACAGAAGGATCACATTCTCTTTTTTCTCATTCAGTTTCTATACTTTTTATATTTGGATAGACTTTTAGGATCGAGAAAATCCAGATCGAAAGTGTCCATATGTCAGTATTGATCTGCTCATCCCTAGCACACAGTACTTTGCTACTATCAGTATAAGAAAGCATAAAGCTTATGGAGAGTGAAAAATACCTTGGCTGCTGATGAAATTCATACAATTCTTTATTATTATATGATGTCATATTTATATATTTGGATATGGCTCTTAGATATGATTTCTTAGTTTTGTTTGTATTTATATTGCCTATAAACTGCAGGATGAAATATTGTGCTTACATCAAATAGTCAGACAACGGTGCTGCACTTCTCACTGAAGTGAATATTGCACATGAAAAAGGCACTTATATTCAAAGTGATAACAACAGAGAGACAGAGAGACATCTTCGCCTTGCAGAGTGCATTTAAGGCCACAGGTAAGGCCAGTGAAGTCTGAATACCAACGTGCACAATTTTTGTTTCCGCTCCTCATTACACATCCCACTGAGAGTACTGTAGTCATAGCGCACACACACACACAACAGCTCACAACAGCTGAGTTGAAACTGCAAGTTAAAGCTCAGGGGCAGCAGGACCGTGGGTGTTTCCCTCCAGCCTCCTGATAATAGAAGTGAAACCTTCATCTTTCTCTCTGGTGCATCAACATTTTCACACACACTAAAATATCTTAACTAAAACTCCACTACAAATAGTGACCACCTGCTCAGGGGTAGAGTGGCTACATCTTCATATCCTATGCGTTAATTTATCTGGTGCGGCCACCTGCCTTCAAAACCTTCTTGACAGCATTGTCCACTCATTGTGTGTGCTTGCAGCTGCATGTAGGTTTATGGAGGATAGGAAAGGTGACATCAGCAGCACCCAGAATACGCTTGAGGTCTGTGAGCTGCGGAATGTTAATGTTGCTAATCTCCCTCTAGGGTCGCTAATGCAAACATGACTCACTTTTCTTATGCAAATAGCGGCAGCATGCACTAATCAGAGTTGGACGCGCCTGGGGACTTCGCCACTGCCAGCAAATATTAAACAAGATGAGGGGAGAAAAGACTCGCATTTGTCTAAAAGTAATTAAAGAAGTAGCCCACAGAGACAACATGATGTTACCATGGCAATAAAAGGCCAGCAGAGTCATCCAAATAGACACAGACAGAAAGAGAGAAAGCTGCAGAAGTGCAGATAGTAAGAGATCAGAGCTGGAGAGAGAGAGAGACATGAAGACACAAAGAAATATTGGAAAACAAAGATAAAGGACAAAATGAAGGCGAGAGATACACATAGACTAACAGAAAAAGAGAGATGCAGATATAAGAGATCAGAAACAGAAAGACATGGTGAGACAGAAAGACATAAAGAGCCAAAGAAATATTGAAAAACACAGAAAAAAGAAAAAACTTCAAGAGAAACTGAGGGAAAAAATGGAGTGACATAAAAAAAAGAGGAGTGTGTAGAAATAAAGCCGTCAGAAAAAGACTGATAGGGTAGACTGAGACATAAGTAGAGATTGAAGAGTTGACAGAGAAAATGACAGCAAGTCAGAAACAGAGAAAAAGGAAAAGAGTGAGACAGACAGACAAGAGAGGAGGGAAGAGAGAGCATGAAGTTACCTGCCAAGTGCAGTTGGCTTCGCTAAACGCTACACGAGGAACGATCATTGAAAGCAATCAACTCAATGAATTAACTCACTCAATTGCATTCTCTAATGAAAGTTGTTAAAGCACACTGCAGCCATGAGATTATTGATCCTCCACTACTGCGGCTGCATGCTTATGGGACGCACAATGAGGCCTAATAAGCCTCAGAGCGTGAGGCTACTCCACGGAGAGCACGGAGGTTGCAGCAGGAACTTTACAAGGTGATTAACAACCATTAGGAACAACAGGTAGACAAGTAAGAGAAAATGTTCACAGGAGAAAAAGAAGGAATGTCATAGGGCTTAAAATATGGTAAAAATATTGCAAGACATGAACACTGTTTCCACAATACACTGTATATATAAGTTTGCTAACAGAGGGCTGGTATTTAGTCTTGCGTTACATGCACATAACTAGAGATTTAACCGCTACTTGGACAGGTGTGTGGGAGTTGTGTTCACAGGGTGGAGTTTGCTGAAAAGCGGAGGCATGTCTCAGTTACGTGTGATTCTCGCCTTGAATGTCAACAGAAAGCGCTCCATTGGTCCACAATTTCTATCCCCTGATTTTTTTCACGCCTAAAAGTAAGAGCTTATGTTTAAAGCTGTGATCTAGACACTGTTCAAGAACCTGACACCTCTACTCAGAAAAAGTTTGGCCATCTTGAGGTGTGAACTACACACTGGTGATTTTGCATAATCTGAATGGAATGCCCAGAAATAGGAGAACTTTCTCTGCATAAATATCTTTTGAACATGACTCACCAACTCTGAATACAGCCTAGAGAATGATCAAAACAGTAGTCCTGTGTGCAGAAAATTGTACCTATGGTCCAATGACACACTTCCAGGATTTTGGGAGATGCCCTTATGCAGAGTGACTTAGTTTGTTGTCTTCATAGAAAACATATCCTTGCATTAGTATAAATAGGCCAGGGTGTAAGAATTGCACCAAGCTTAAATTCTGTTGGAGGATACCTAATTAAGTGCAGGTTTGGTGCAGGTTTAATGCTTGTTTAAGTGTTTAGTAAAGAGTTTTTGTCTGCAGACAGCCAGTGACTGAGAGCCTATACAACCACCTGGGTGAACATACAGAGTAGAGTCTTGATGCATTGTCTTCCTTGTGTTTTAAGGATTGTGGATCAACTCAAGCCTAGAATGAAATATTGTACAAAAGCAGGGTTTGAAAAACATACTCAGGTAGGTGGCTGCTGGTCCATTTGGGCTTTGTTTGAAATTTGGTGAGGGTAGCTATAGTGAGTCAGTGAAGGGAATGCAGCATGTTGTGGATGTAGGAGAAATCTGAGAGATGGAAAACAAGGATTTCAAACAAGTTGCAGGGGTCATGATGGAGCATAGGGAATTCAATCACGACATGACCAAGCACATGAATGACTGCCATTGAAAGAAATCTCAGAATCTCAGAACCTGATGGTGTAAAAACGAAATATTACCAAGTCTCATAATTAACATCTAAATAAATCAAAAATAAAGCTCAGGTTACTGTTCTTGAGGAGGGTCACATGCTCACAGTGGGTTTCCTCTGATATTCCATTTTCATCCCATCTCACAAAAACATACCAGCAGATGGACTGACAGCTTTAAATTGCCCCTAGGTGTGAAGGTGTGTGTATGTGTGTGATGCTCTATGATGGACTGGCAACCCATCCAGGATGAATTCCTGATATAGGCTCGGGATCCACAGAATATCAATGAATGAAAAGTAAAATATTTGAAAGTGAGAAAGAAAAATATTTATATTCAAAAATATTTTAACATCCAAGTTGCTATTTGTTACTGTAAGTAACAGTCAGTATTTCACAGAAGAGTACAGTGATGTGATTTATTGCAATATTGATATTATTTCATCATATCACCCTGCCCTAGTCGGCTGTAATGGGACCAAGGAAGGAGTCAAAAAATGCAGAAAAAGACAGCAGAGTTGATTCATCACTTCCAGCATGCCAAGAGGATCTGCCATCTGCCACGGCAAGCTAAGACAAAATGTCCGCCAAGTTGTACTGGTAAACAGCAGTACATCCTATGACAAAGTACTCCTGCCTCGCTGATCACGATCTGTTCAACACCCTCCTCCAACTCCACCATTATAAATATTTTCTGGGGGTCTTTAGGAAAAGTTACCTGTTAAAGATTAACTTACACTTGAAAGCTGCAACCAATGGGTGTACATAAGCAACTCCCCCCGGCAACAACGCACACACGCACAGTGTATAATCCTCTGGGAATGAATATGCACAAAGAGAGATTAAACAACACACACACACACAAAGTGAGAATCGGAACATAATGAAGAGCGTGGCTTGATTGTGCTCATTTAGTTGCTTCTTTCGCTAAATTACCAGGCGCAGCTTTGCTGGCAGGGAGGAGGTGGGATGTATAGTGCCTCCTGCTGGCTGGCCCAGCTGTTTGAGTAATGTTTATGAAATGGGTTCGGAAATGAAAGCAGCAGGGCAACAGCGCATCAAAATCTAATTCAACCAGGGGGGCTGTGCTGCAACTCCCCTACAGGAGTTTCTGGTCATATAACATTCTGTGAAAGCTCATACCCTAAGTGAAATAGCACTTCACAAAGTAACACTCACTCCCTACATTACAAGTATCCAGTGCAATTATGGAACTAAATGTAGACTTACTGCAAAATACTGCTTTGAACTTATCTCCTGCTTTTAAATTACTGTAATCAGTTTATTAGCCAAAGCCAGGAAGCTGTGCGCCAGTTTGTTGGCAGTGAGTCTCTAATGAGTCAAAGCAGAACAAGGCTAAAAACAGCGGTCATGTTGAAACCTATTCAGAGTTGAGACCCAGACTCTTCATTCTACTGTCAGATATCCCACATTATGGCTTAGTTTTGAGTGCTGTGGTATGTGCCAGGACTACAGTGGTAGGGGAATGTGCAGAGGAGGCAGACAAGATGGGATCTCATTTGGGAACATGAATTGCAGCTTTAAGCAGCTGTGCTCTGTACAGAATCTTTTCACTTTTTTCTTTAAAAATGAACAGCTGAAAATCGGAAAAACATTGCATGGTCCTTCTCCAATCTTCAACTGCTCAGTTTCGATGAGCTGGTACTCGATGTTGTAGTCCATCCACCCCTTGACATGTGTATTCTGAGATGCTTTTCAACTCACCACGGTTGTAAAGAGTGGTTGTATTTGACTGACCGTAGCGCTTCCACCTGCAGAACTGCAGCTCACTGGATGGTTTTTGTTTTCCACACCATTCTGTGTAAACTCAAGGCGCTGTTGTGCGTGAATATCACAGGAAATCAGCAGTTTCTGAAATGCTCAAACCAGCCTGTCTGGCACCAACAACCATTCCATGGTCTACATCATTGAGATCACATTTTTTCCACATTCTGATGGTTGAAGTGAACATTAACTGAAGCTCTTGACCTGCATCTGCATGATTTTATACATCGCACTGCTGCCACATGACTAGCTGACATGAAGGTGTTCCTAATAATTTGATTACTGAGTGTACGTTACATAACAATTTACACAAACAAAATTCATGAACACCCAGACAGGCAAACACTATAGTTTGTAGTGCCAATGAGTAGCTTATTGTGGTCTTTGCACTAGACCCACGCTGGCACTGCCAAGCTGTCAGAGGCTCATAATCCAGTCTCTATTATCAGCTGCCTATTGCCTCATAACGTTTTGATAGCCCTGACACCAAGGCCAAAATTGTTGATGTAGTAGGGTTTGGACCTGCCATCACAGCTCTGACAAGGCTTTGTCGATTTTACCTCCCCCATTTCTCCCACCTTTTCTGAATTTTGAAGAGTTTCCGTTATGCCACGCTCTGTTCCTATCACATTATCGTTCTAAATCAAGGCCTGATTGCGCTGTGTTGTTTTTTTTTTCTGCCAAGACAATGTGCCTGAATTAGCATTTGAAAGCCCAATCAAAAAGTACTTAAAGAATGTGCAATTATGTAGACAATCAATACCCTCAGCCTCCCCTGGCAGCACCCCTGACATTTCCAATAAAGAGTATGAATAAGAAATGAAAGGCATGCCATCTTTCTACCTCTTGTTCTCTCATCAAACTGTTTCCCAGCCCTGTTTAATAATTCCCCAAAAATCAGGCTAGAACAGAGAGACACTGGAGTGCAAGCCAAACATTTAATTTGCTGATACAAAAACAAGCCTGCCAACCTCCTCGAAATGATGTTCAACTTCTTTGTACATGAATGTGATTTTACTTTTTAACCTGGGAAAAAATGTGTAAAAGTCAGCTGTGCTTTTTTTGATGGGATGTAAAATTACCCTTCAAACAGCTTTAAAAAGACATGCTAACATCCCGATGGCTTAAAAGCTGTGATAAGCATGGCAGGTGTTTACCTGTTGATAAAACTCTAGACTAGTTTGATGTGTATCTGCTTACGGAAGGGTCACTGACCTTAACTGCTGTTCATTTGCGATACCAACGAGGAGGACCACGGTGGAACGTACGGCAGTATCGCCTCAGGCTGCCGACACCAGATCAAAATTGCATATTATATTAATGATAACAGGGTGTAAAATTAGCCTACTTTATGATCAGGGGAAACTGATATAGATAGAGGTTTAGACAGTCTAAAAGAGTGATCTGGGAGTGGAATATTTACAGGATATCAGGGATGTGCTATTTGGAAGAAGAGAGAAAAAGAAACCCAATGGGCCAGTTAATAATCCCCCAGCCAGAGAGGGCTTATTTAAAGAGCCCCGGATGTGCGACAGCCTGTTTAAAATCTCATGTGCAGCAAGAAAGAGGCCTCCTCCACGGCTTACAGTTGGAGAGAATGGCCAGATAAAAACTGTAAATAGGAGTGAAAATCTGCTATCGAATCAAATCACGAGTTCCATAGGCAAGCATTCTTGAGGTTTCTAGTGTCCTGCAAATTTAAAGACAGAGACAAGACAATAAAACTACGGAGTGATGCTCATAAACAAGCTCCTGCAGGTTTATTTACAATGTGAATTCTTCTTCCAGCACCTATAACAGTTTTTTCCTCTCTGTCTCCAGTCGTGATAAAGGCAGTGGTCAGTGTGGACAAGGTCAGGCTTTTGACAAATCACCTCCATTAATCTCACTCCCCTCTGCTTCCTGACTAATACGCACCACCATCATGTGCCAGCCAGCTTCTTTTCTGCAACACTAATGGTCATGCCTATCAGCACACGCTCCTGCTCCCTGTGTTTATCTCTCACACACACACACACACACACACACAAACATGCATATACACAGCACTACTGACAGGAGGAAATCAAACAATGCTGTCAACACAGACTTTGAAGCAGGCAGAGAGGTAAGGAAGTGCCAGGTTTTATAGAAATTCAAGTTTTATAGACTCAAATCCTACAGATGCTCAGAGACAGAGGAG
Source organism: Pangasianodon hypophthalmus (assembly GCF_027358585.1). Lineage (NCBI taxonomy): Eukaryota > Metazoa > Chordata > Actinopteri > Siluriformes > Pangasiidae > Pangasianodon > Pangasianodon hypophthalmus. The sequence continues at coordinate 22,703,968 of NC_069712.1, forward strand.
AGATAGAAACTTCAGGGATTAGAGCACAGAGCAGTCGAACACCAGCCAGGAATATGCATGCACGCATTTACACATAGTCCCGTTTCCACTGCGAAAGCACACACTCTGAAGACAAACTAGAGCACCAATAAAATCCAGAGCTGTACAATGACCAGGATCAAAAGATGTGTTTGCAACAATGGAGGAAGGAAAGTAGCAAGGCCGATTGTGACCTCAATACGTGAACAAGACAGCATCCAAACAGAAGCATACTATCTCCTCTCCTTTAACAGACTTTACTTTCAGAGATGCTTCATCTGAGGAATGCTCCTCAGCCCAAACACAGAACCACAATATACTCTGCAGATGCAGCTCTTGTTCTCAAATCATATTTGCCTTTCCATAATCCCTCTGTAGGTGACAGACCATGACCAAATGAGCCCATTTGGAATTTGGGTAGCATAAACCTGTCCTAATAAAACTACCCAAAAAGTATCTGACTCTGGGCATCTGTAAGAAAAAAGGGAGAAAGAACACATTGCTCTTGGCTTTGAATACTGAGGGACAAGCCCTGTCAATATAAGTTCACAGTTAATTGAAAATTCACTCACCAGACACGTTATTAGGAACACCTGCACATCTACATATTCATGCAATTATCTAATCAGCCAGTCCTGCAGCAGCAGTGCAGTGCATAAAATCATGCAGATATGGGCCAGCAGCTTCAGGTAATGTTCACATCAACCATCAGCATGGGGAAAGAATGTGATCTCAGTGATTTTGACAGATAGGCTGGTTTGAGTATTTCTATAACTGCTGATCTCCTGGGATTTTCATGCACAAGAGTCTCTAGAGTTTACTCAGAATGGTACAATGAAGAAAAAACATCCAGTGAGCAGCAGTTCTGCAGACGGAAATGTGAGCAGAAAAGCATCAGAAAAAACAACACGTTGAACCTTGAGGTGGATGGGTTACAAGAGCAGAAGCTTGGGTCAGGTTCCACTTCTGTCAGCCAGGAACAGAAAGCTGAGGCTGCAGTGGGCACATGCTCACCCAAACTGGACAGTTGAAGACTGGAAAAACATAGCCTGGTCTGATGAATCTCAATCTCTGCTGAGGCACACAGATGGTAGGGTCAGAATCTGACACCAACAGCATGAATCCATAGACCCAACCTGCCTTGTGTCAACAGTTCAGGCTGGTGGAGGTGGTGTAATGGTGTGGGGAAGTTTTCTTGGCACACATTGGGCCTGTTAATACCAATCAATCATCGCTTGAATGCCACAGCCTATTTGAGTATTGTTGGTGAGCATGTGCATCCTTTCACAATTTACCCATCTTCTAATGGCTACTTCCAGCATGATAATGCACCACGTCACATAGCAAAAGCCATCTCAAACTGGTTTCATGAACATGACAATGAGTTCAATGTTCAATCTTCAGTGGGCTTCCCAGGCACTGGATCAGAATCCAATAGAACACCTTTGGGATGTGATAGAGCAGGAGATTTGCAGAATGAAAGTGCACCTGAAAATATGCAGAAATTGTGTGATGCAATCATGTCAACATGGTCCTGAAAGTCAAAGGAATATTTCCAACATCTTGTGGAATCCATGCCATGACGAACTGAGGCTGTTCTGAGGGAAAGGGAGGTCCTACCCAGTATTAGTATAGTGTTCCTAATAAAGTGTTCAGTGAATGTATATAGAATAAATTGAAATGTGAACAAATAAGTCAGCAGCCTGCTCCAGTATCGTCTTCTATTCCTTTCCCAGTCTGATGTACATTTACCGTTATAAATGCCTTATATAGAGCTGTATACATAAACTCAGTATCTGGAGCATTGTCACCCCCACTCGAAAATCTATTGCTGCATGTGGGTTTCCATCACAGTCAATGATCCATACCCATAACCAGCTCACAGCATGACAGGTTAAGTGTGGGTCACATCTGAATGATGCCATATTTGACTCCCATTTCCCTCCCAAATGGACTGTTACTCCTTGAAGCCTCTCAAGCATGAATAGAGCTTATAAACTGGGCATGATGCATGTTGCTCCACTAGTGCCTTAACCAAGGGACGAGGTACTAAATGATCGAAGGATAGAGGCAGGGAGGAAAACACTGTGAGACAAAGCATGGAGACAGGTTACTCATCTGGTTTACACACAAGGCTATATTTAGAGTTGAGCTGAGAAGTGTGTGCACATCGATATTCAGTCCTCAGGCATTGTGTTGGACTTGCACATGCAAGGTGGAGTTTAGTTAAAACACAGTAGCGTCCCAGTTATGCGCAATTCTGTCCTTGAACTTGCTCAAGTGAAGAGCAGTATCACGCCACTGTCTGATGTAAGGAGAATGTGTCATGCAATGGGTGAAATTTAGATAGATAGATAGATAGATATATATAGACTATATGGTCAAAAGTATGTGGACAGTACACAACTGTCTAGAGAATTGTCTTGAGCTCAAACCTGTTCCAGTATGACAATGCCCCTAGGCACAAATCGAGGTCCATAAATACATGGTTTGCCAAAGATGCACGCCTGGCACTGAGGTGTCTAATCAGTGGGAGAGAGTAATAAAGGAGCAGCTGGAAACGCCTGAGGGAGAGAGAGAGAGACATGCACAGCCTGGCCCATCCCTCCTCCTCATCACAGTTGGTATGGAAGAAGAGAGCACTGGTATGGAAGAAGAGAGCACTGACCTCAACCCCACTGAATACCTTTGGGATAAACTGGAACACTGACTGCACCCCAGGCCTTTTCATCCAACATCAGGGCTTAAACTCACTAATGCTCTTGTAGCTGTAAATGGGCAAATCCCCATTCCCAGCTATTCCAGCAACATTCCAGCAACATTCCAAAATCTAGTGGAAAGCCTTCACAGAAGAGCGGAGGTTATTATAACAGCAAAGGGGGACTAAACCTATAATGGAATATTCAACAAGCACATACGGCTGTGATTGGCAGGGTGTCCACATACGTTTGCCAATGTAGTATAGATAAAATTGCTGAAGCCAATATCTAATATACAAATTTTAATTAATTAATTATAGTATAGTAATTAATATAGTATAGTATAGTTTTATATATCTATAGTTAGATTAATAGTATTGTCCCTTTAAATTCCATAAAAAGAGTTTTCGTTTTAGCACAGATAACATAGTGGGAGACAGCATCTTAAATGGAGACATTGCTTAACTCAAGGACCAAATTTTTTACGGATAAAATGATGAACTACGCTTACTTAAACTGAGCTGTAAGCATAGCAATAAATGCTCATCAGCTTATACTTCAGAAGGTGAACACACTTTCTTTACAGTAGAGCACATCAAATTAACAAAAACACTGTCATGATTAAATTCAACAATTGAAAATAGTGAATCAAAGCTGTAATAAAATCATGCACACACATTACAATTTCATAATCTTATTCTTTTGTGTGCACAAGTAACTGCTGGTGCACAATATTAAAAAATAAAATGCAAAAATAGGATGTGCTGGATCAAGTGCTATTTTACAAGTGATAAATAATGAAGGTGGAAGACAAGTTGTTAAATTAACCCAATTTTGAAGTGACTAATATGATAATTACAACTAAGACTACACACAGCAATATATTGTCAGTATATTAGACTCCGACAGTCCCCTCCAAAAGTACTAGAACAGCAAGACCAATTCTACTGTTTTTGCTATACACTGAAGATATTTTTGGTTTGAGATCAAAAGATGAATACGAGATGATAGATCAGAATTTCAGCTTTCATTTCCTGATATTTACATCTACATCTGCGTCTTCGGTGACAGACCACCCATTTTAGGTGAACAAAATTATAGGAACAGATAGTCATATAGTAAATCACAATAACACTTAATATTTGTTTTCATATCCCTTGCTTGCAATAACTGCAATGAGACACTGGTAAATGCTGAACTGGTAAAATTGCTACAAAGAATTAAACACTTAGAGCTCATTTTGACAATCAAAATTACATATAAATCTAAATCTAATCTAAAAAATCTTCTTTTTTTCCCCCCACAGTGGCCATGTAGGAATCCTCATCATCCCTCACCTCCTAAAAAATATGCATTCTGTTAATGATTCCATAACAAAATCATATCAAGGCTCAATGGTCAATTGGCTCACTGGAAAATATTTAAATTAGCTAACAAGTCAGTTTAATATAGAAAATATAATGGCACACAGAGACAAAGACAGACAGAGTAACAGAGAGAGGTATGAAAGGGTGGAGGGAAAAGGGTAGGGAGGGGGACTGGACCCAAACAAGCTAGAAAATCTATCAGAATTATAACTCAATTTCCACTTTAATAAGTAGCTGAAAGAGATAACAAAAAAGTGGCTTTTTCATAAAGAGAAGGGCCAGCCAATCAATACTCATATAAAAGCACGGTTAGTGTCTTCTCAGCAGACGGAGGGATATGCCATCTTTCACTGGGCTGTGTCCCGTTTGCCTGGGGCGAGCCGCCCAGTGCTGATAAAGGGCAACGTGAGGCCTCCAAATCTCATTTTTATTGTCCTTCTCCAGCATGAAGGGCAACTGGCCAGACAGAGAGCCAAGCGGCCACTGCGATCAGTATATGAGAATAATGAGAAAAGGAAATGTTTTGTGTGAATGCCATTTTCTGAATAGACACCGCAGACAGATTCAGACAGCTAATAAAGTAGGACACCTACACAGAGGACACATTTAGAAAAGTATCAAATGTTAACTATGAAACTTAAAAAAAGTCTGCTGTCATTTTCAACTCCTTTAAAAGCATAATTAGGACTAGCAGTAATAACACCTGTACATTCATGCAGATATCTAATCATTCATTCATGTGGCAGCAGCACAATGCAAAAAATCATGCAGATACAGGTCAAGAGCTTCGGTTAACGTTCACATCAAACATCAGAATGGGGGGAAAAAGTGATCTCTGGGACCATGATTGTGGCATGGATGTTGGTACCAGATGGGCTGGTTTGAGTATTTCAGAAACTGCTCCTGGGAAATGTCCTGGGAATATCACACACTACAGTCTCTAGAGTTTACACAGAATGGTGCGAAAAACAAAACAGCATTCTGTGTGCAGAGGGTCTGCTGGCTGAAATACCTTGTTGGTGAGAGAGATCAGAGGAGAATGACCAGACTGGTTTGAGCTGACAGGAAGCCTATAGTAACTCAATCACTCTTGGCGACCGTGGTGAGCAATGTCCATGTCCAGTGTCCAATTGTCTGGTACCAATGTCCATGCCACGATCAAAGTCCCAGAGATCACACTTTTTCGTCATTCTGATGTTTGAGGGGAACATTACCTGAAGCTCTTGACCTGCGTGCATTGCGCTGCTGCCACATGATTGGCTGATAACTGCATCAGTGTGCAGGTGTATAGGTGTTCCTATTAAAGTGGACAGTGAGTGTACTTCCAGTGCAAATATCCACTTCAAATTTATACATTTAATGTCTTTGGACTTAATCTTCCACACTGTTTAAAGAAAAAGTCAACTTGGTATATTTGAATCTCTGGAATTCTGATATAGTGAATTAAAGCTGAAATAAATCTGTCTGTAATTAATTGTTTTAGAATGACCTCTGATCTGAACAAAGTTCACCCCAAATTTGATTGGCCAACATGAAATGTGTGAAGTTGTGAAAAACCGAGACTGAATATCTTTAGCCTAGGTGTATGTACATTTTTGGCCTCAACTTTATATGCCAAGTCTTGACAATTCCTGAGCTGTCAAGTTCAAGTTGAGTAAGTCTGCTGTGTTTAGACCCTTTGCCTTGTGCATTGGACTACTGTGGAGATTATCTGATGTCTGATCATGCTTTGACCTTTTCCTGCCTCACCATTTTGAGTATTAGAATGTGCTTTCAACGATGTTTGTGTGGATTTTATCTGCACATGGATCCATACTTTCAATCTGACTCTGGTCTGTTTCAGTATGCAGTTTGGTGACCAGCATTAGCTATAAATCAGTGGGATTCCCTTTATTAGAGCTAAATTAAATTAAAACTAAAACTGTGCATGTAGATACTATACAAAGCAATGAATGTTGGATTACTAGAAAGATTTAACTAACCAAAGCTCATTTCTACTAAATTAAACATCCAAAATAAATCTAAATTACAGCTCGTTTTATTGCTCACAGTAACTGTGTGACTGTCCTCAGCAGCCCACAGTAAAGCTATTAATGTCATCTCCCCTGCATGAGCCTGTGTCACTTCTGCTTCTCAAAGATTAAAAAGTATTTAATATTTAACTCTATCCACTTATCATGTAGGAATGGGATTTAAAATGAAAACTGAATGAATGAATTTACTTTTAGCAAAATTAATTAATTAACAAATATATCTTCCATTAATAACAATTATCTGTCTTTTGTTCTTTGTTTCTCCCTTCCCTCTGTTTGTTTAGCAGTCAGAGTCCCTCCCACTTTCCCTTTTTCATTCTGACACTTTAAATATCTGCCCCTCCCACTGCAATGTCATTATCATGGACACAGAAGGAATGAGGAATACATTTACAAATCTAAGTTGTGTAAGATAAATGTTATGAAGCCATACTGTTCAATCATTTCAATTATACTGAGATCCATTATTCTACAGTGAGAAGGATTATTTACAAATGGAGAACAGGCAAAACTGTTGCCAGCATTCCCAGGGTCAGACCATATAATACTCAGAGAAACAGCAAAAAATCCAATCCACTTCGGTCAATATATTAATTGTTGAATAAGTATGTTTTTCATGGAAGTGTCACTATGTGGACACACAACATATTTTCCAAAACCTTCATACCTTCATAGTACATATCACCAAATAGCAAATATCAACCAGGGGCCTGAGAACCTTGCACTGAGCCTTGAAAACTCACAGCCACTGAGTCAACCATGCACCCCACTTTATATCAATATATTCTAGAGACAAATGTTAAGGCAATCTGTCCAACAGTTGAGCCATCTGTCTGATAAGCTTGACTGGAATTGAACCATGCAACAGGATAATGATTGCAAGTGAATGACAACATTTTTTGGAATGGAAGCCTAAGTCTCACCTTCATCCAGATGCTGTGATTTGACCTTAGATCAGAGAAGTAAAGCTATAAGAAAAGACTGGGACAAATTCCTCCGATAATGTGAAAGACCGATAAACTCGTCAAGTTTATTACTTTAGGTTATTGCTGATAAAGGTTGTGCTACAAGCTACTGAATAATGGTCAGAACTTTTTCAGAAATTTTTCAATCATCTCCTTTTAAGATGTAGCTTCATCTGTCACAAGCAAAGCTTTCCAACAGTCTGATTCAGCAGCAAGGGGGTTAACAAGCAATGTCATTTGCACTTGTATTTAACACAGAAGGAAATGTGTTAGTTTTCCCTTTTTGACGAGTTAAAGATGCTGCTTGACCTGGTGCAAACAGTATTTGCATTTGCTAACAAACTGAAGTGAGTCATGACAAGGTTCAATCTGTTCTGATGCTATAGCGTGTCTGCCAGAAACGCCAAATCTAAAATCCCGTGAGGGTCAGAGAAATGTGCAAACAAAACTGCCAATTTTCAGCATAGGTTCCATGATGTGCCCAATTTCAACTTTTCAGATACCATATGGTCTTGACGGATGATGCATTGAAATGTTTTTTTTTGTGTGTGTGTGTGTGTGTGTGAGAATTTCTTTTCTTTTTTTTTTCGAAACAACTGAATCTGTGTGTTTATCTGACTGACGTTTAAAAGAATTTAGCTTGTGTTTGCAAGGTTTGGTACCTTTAGGGAACTCATGGGCCACATTAACCCTTTCTCACATTGGCATCTCACAATGTATGGAATGGAATCAAAATCGACTTATCAGACATTTTCAATCAGTATAAACAAATGAATTACACTATGTAACAATTTTTTCTTGGTTAGTAAGTGCTCTTTCCTAATTACTTATACCACAAAAGTGTAGAAAGTGACTTTTATTCCCCTCAAACTTTTCTTTTGTGACCAGGACATTTAGAAATGTACCTATTGCTTTGAGAAAACAGGCGAATTCGTGTCTTCATAACCAACATATGAATAGAAATTAACATGTATTTATACTAAAGTTATTTTTAAAAATGACCACGAAAGATTTAGAAGTGAGTAGTTCTACAAAAATTACCACAAATTATTTAGAAGTGAGTAGTTTTTCGAGACTCTGTGTTTAGCTGCTGGTGAACAGGGCGATGGGAACGGGGAGGGGTGTGAGCCCCCTGCTGTTCAAACAATTCACACCTCTCCACAATAACACTGATACAGAGATAACAGACAGCACAACTAAAGCTTTTTTGATAGTAAAACACACTAACACAATAGTAGGCTAGGTTTAAAAAAAAAAAAAAAGAAAAGAAAAAAAGAAATACTTTTGAAAAACTGCAAATTCCTAAAGCCCTGAGTGTCTACTTTCACATGAGCCATTAACCACTCATGTGGAGTGTAACATCATAAATGAATTCAGTGCTGAACACGGGCACCCCAAAACAGGCCGAAATTCCATTTTTTGGCATCTGGTAAAAAGAGTTATTGAAGTGAGAAAAGGTACTGGTGGAGATTTGAACTTTTAAAATGTGATAGTGAAGTCTGAAATCAGCCAGAATGGTTTTCCATTCTACTTAATGAGAAAATATCATTCCTCCCACTTCTTAAAATTGCCTTCATATTTAAAATTGCCTTCATATTTGCATTTAGCTCTACCTTTCCTGGACCCTGCCATGTTATCAGTGGTTGATCATAGCTCACAAGAGAGTAGCAAATTGACCTGGCATTTTGGTTTCATTCAGTTAACAACTGATTCACAAAAGTGGCATAGGTTCAAACTTCCATGACTCAAGTGTGTAACTTATGCTGATTGTATGCAAATAAAAAAGAAATGCATAAAAATTTTGAAACAAAACTAAATATGTTATGAATGGAAGAGCCGCACTTAGTTGGTCACCCCAGGTCTAGACCACGCCCACTTCTGGTTCTAAATAATTAGAGAACTAAAAACAGATACAGACACAGATACAGGCATTGTGTTCCACCCCTAAAATATTATAAACCATGATAAAAGGCAAGTGTAGTGGTTATAATGAAAATATTCCTAGGATAATTTAAGGGTACAGATGTGACACCCATGAAGATATCAATAACTCTGAACCTCATAGCAGACTTTTTCTTCTTTTCTCCCATTCCGACCCACACGAGTGCAAAGAGTGATTCTCCTTTCTGATTCCCCTGACAGAATAAATGCACCAATCATACAGATGTTGTGTCAGTGTGCTCTCTGACAGCAGGACTGAATATGTCTTGCTTTCTTCTTGTTCAAATTTTCAGCCTTCTAATTAACTTCTAATGATCTTTTTGATTAAGGTGTGTGTGTGTGTGTGTGTGTGTGTATTTTGTGCTGGGTTATGCTCTTCCAGCACTGTGACAGCCTCAGTGATGAGGATTAATGGAGCAGCACATGCCAAAGTGCTGATGAGATACTGATGCCACTGGCAAGCCTGACATATCACAGACAAACACGGCACCTTCAAATGAAGGTAGAATACTAAAGAAGGCCCTACTTTCCTAATACCAAACTACTTCTCCAGTCAGGCACTGAGTGGGAAATTTTCAGCATACCAAGCACCACTCCTATGTATCAGTGTTTCATTGAGAGTACATTAATGTCAGAATCCCAGCATGCCATGCTCTTTTTGAAAGCACTCTGCAGATTAATACCTGTTCAGAACTGCACCACTTATATCAACTACACTGTCAGTGAGTCCATAATAGCTCGCCGTCACTGGGAATGTGGTCTGTATTTCGATACCTGAAGATATGTAATTATTGGATCTCTTGGTTGCAATACATCCAAAGCCCAAACAGGCCCAGGACCAGCACCAATATGTTTTATAAACATTTTGTGTGCTAGTATTTCATTGCCACATTGAAATTCTTCAGCAACTGGATTCATTCACAATGGAGGGAAGCTGACAATAAGAATTTTCCAATCATGCTTATAAACTTTGAAAGGATTTCAGAAATGTCACTGAACTCCCACTCCACTTTTTACCACTTAGTTTCTCCATGCTGCAAATCATGTAGAAATGTAAAGGACAAAGTCCTACATTACAAACACATTCAACATTTCATCCTTTGTAGCTTGTGAGGGGTGTGTGGGAGTGAGAACACTGAATATACACCGGAACACTGTGGTATCAGAGTGTATGAAAATAGGTCACTGAGAGTTTTCTGTACATGAACAGATCAGTTAGCAATGTACAACCACTTTGTCCATGATTTTGGCTCCAGTAACATACATCAGTTCCTAAGACTTATGGATGGGACCTAGGAGCTTCGTCAACTCTCTGGATTTTGACTTCTCTCCCACTGTGATATTACCGACACTCATTCAAGAAAAGAAGAAAGCTTTTATCTCCCCAGCAGTCACTATGTCTAGATTTGCAACCTGAAAAGCCAGCACGAGCACATAATACAATCATTCTTTTATTCTAATGTCTATTATCTACCTGTAACATTGTCTATATAAGGATTTGCCATGGTAGGAAAAGCCCCTTCTTAGAATGTACCACCAATGTAGGAAAATCTTACCAACAGTGCTACTAAATATGGCAGCATAACTGTAAGCACTCAGTGAGGGATCAAACACTTATATCAGTCAAGATCCAAAGAACAGACTGTGCAGAGAAACTACTAAGACAACATGGCGCAAAGTGACGCACTAAGAGGTACAGTCAAGTGGCAGAGATCATATCCAGACACAACTGTAATGAACATGGATTGGACATATCCAAATGGGAGGAAGCAAATGGAGTAGTGGAAAACAACAAAAGATAAATAAGCCATAGCAAACCAAACAGAAATAGACATAACCAGATACAATAAATAAGAAGAAGAAAATAGTCATGGTGATAGATAATGCAGTGCTTAGTAACATCCGAAAAAAGAAATCCAGAAGCTGAAGAAATACCGTGGACTGAAAAGCTGGCTAGAGTATATATGGAAGGTTAAAACCAAGCTTTCCATCTGTGATATGAGCAGTTGGGGTTATATCTCATAGGCTAGAGGAGTGGCATCAACAGATTGCAGAGAAGACAACATCAATACCAGTCTAGTAGAGAGCAATTCTAGCCGTTATGTGTGATCTTTATCTCATGTAATATATGTCTGATCATGATCTTACCTAACCTCCCATTCCAAAGAGAAATTGTAAAAATGGACACCAAATGAACACCATTTCTAAGGTGCACAGTCCCGGCTGTGTACAACAACACCATGTTTAGATTCCTAAAGTTAGCTAAATGTGATAAACAATTACCATGTTTATTTGGGTTAAAAGCTGGAATAAAACAACGAGAAATGGTCCCTGATGACCAGATTGAAGACTTCTTTCCCTAGTGCTTCCAGTGTACATCCACTGAAGGAGTTTATCATATGTGGCCTAGTGTGAGGCTTCTACTCACTCCTCTATATTCTGTCCAAACACTGTCTCTATCTTGCTGTGTGTGTGTGTGTGTGTATAGGAAGTGTCACTACTCCCTGTTCCTCAGCTGGCAAGAATGAGAAGACAGTGGTTGCTGTTAGGTGGGCATCTGTGCCATCTTTCTTTCCATTCATCATTCACAAAGGTGGATTCAGGGCCATAAGTGCCTTTTTGTATTATTTAGGGCTGAGCTTTGCACTCTGCAACCCTCCTCATTTTATCACATTATACATAAAGCAAAACAGAACAAGAGCCAAGTGCAAGAGAGGCTTTGAGCTTCTGCAGTTCAAAGGAAGCAGACCCATGGGGTCTGTGTGTGTGTGTGTGTGTGTGTGTGTGTGTGCACGCTTATGTGTATGTACAGTCAGGTCCATAAGTGTTTGGACAGTCACACAATTTTCGTAATTTTGCCTCTGCACACCACCACAGTGGCTTTGAAATGAAGCAATCAAGGTGTGATTGAAGTGTAGAGTTTGCCTTAAGTGTAGAGTTTGCCTTAAGTGTAGAGTTTGCCTTAAGTTTGCCTTAAGAAGCTTTTGGGTTGCTTTTGTGCTATGATTTGGGTCATTATCCATCTGTACTGTGAAGCATTGTCCTATCAGTTTTGTAGCATTTGACTGAACCTGAGCAGAAAGTATAGCTCTGTACACTTCAGAATTCATCCTGCTACTTCTATCAGCAGTCACATCATCAATAAACACCAGTGACCCAGATCAGCCATACATGCCCATGCCATAACACATAACCATGTTTAAAAGATGATGTGCTATGCTTTGGATCATGAGCATTTCCTTTATTCTCCATACTGTTCTCTTCCCATCATTCTGGTACAAGTTAATCTTGGTTTCATATGTCCAAAGACATGTTTTCTAGCAAAGTCTAATCTGACCTTTCTGTTCTTGAGTGTTACCAGTGGTTCGCATCTTGAGGTAAATCCTCTTTATTTACATTCATGAAGGCATCTCTTGATTGTAGACTTTGACAATGATACGCCTACCTCCTCCAGAGTGTTCTTGACTTGGCTAGATGTTGTGAAGGGGTTTTTCTTCACCTGGGAAAGAATTCTGCGATCATCCACTTTAGTTGTCTTCCGTGGTCTTCCAGGCCTTTTGGTGTTGCTGAGCTCGCCATTGCATTCCTTCTTTTTAAGAATGTACCAAATTTTTGATTTGGCCAATCCTAAAGTTTCTGCTATCTCTCTGGTTTTTTTCAGCCTAATGATGGCCTCCTTCACTTGCATCAACTCCTCTTTGGACGGCATATTGAGAGTTCCCATGAACAGCTACCAAATGCAAATTCAACACTTGGAATCAACTCCAGACTTTTTATCTCCTTAATTTGTCATGACATAAGGAGGAAACAGGCCACAACTGGCCATGAAACCACTTATCAGTCAATTGTCCAATTACTTGTGAGCCTGTGAAAATGGAGGAACTATGTAAAAAAAAAAATGGCTATAATTCTTAATCCAATTTTTTTTCTTAAACCCCTTTAATTAAAGCTGAAAGTCTACACTTCAATCACATCTTGATTGCTTCATTTCAAATCCAAATGCTGCTGTACAGAGGCAAAATTACAAAAATTGTGTCACTGTCCAAATATTTATGGACCCAAATGTGTGCGTGTGTGTACAAGAGAATGTAAGAGATGGTGTGGGAGGCGAGTTAAAGTCTCCCAGTGGAACAGTGTAACTCATTCCTCTGAAAGTAAATGGCACAGTCTTCCCAACAAATTTTAGCCTTCTCCACCTCGCTACAAAAGGTGCTGAAACATTAACAGAGCATTTGCTTCAAAAAACCTGAAAAATCTCTTGCCTGCAATGAACCTTATATCCAAAATTTGCATCCATAGATATTTCCAGCTAAAATGAAAGTCATACATATTTCAATATGGACCACAAGGCTGATGTTCTTAACTCAGGTTAAAACACAAACTGTAACTCACATTAAAACTCACAGATGAAACAGTGTTTCCTTTGAGAACAAGACTGAGCATGCCTATTGTTGGATGATGGGACAAAACAGTTACAGTTCTGTTCTAAATAAAGGGGGAATGAGTGTCCCCTCCTCCTCTCCAAATTTGTGACCTGTTTTATTTGGGGCCTCATGCCAGGCATTAAACTAAGACAGCTTAGGTTTGGTGACATCCATAGAATTCTCTGCTTAAAGGGTGAAACACATCTCCAACATCTCCCACGTCTCCCACATCTCTCACCAAACTGTGATTTATTTCATGAAGGTAATGCATTGGTCCACCCTCTATGTAGGAGGAGAAAAAGCTGACTAGAAGGAAGCCTTTGATGCCAAACAGCCTAGAGAAATGATCTTGAAACACTTCCAGCCTTCTTTCGCCTGGGACCTACTTTCAGTACAGCATCTCTGCTGCTTGCAAACCAAAAGCACACAGGTGAAGGTGTTAAGCACATTTGTCACACAGGTTGGCCACTCCAGACACATTAGCACACTATTACACATTTCAAGAAGGCACACACCTTAGAGCAGACTGTGTAAGTTCTTTTCCACCAAACAGTGCACTAAGTTACATCAAGGTCACTAATCCAGATCCTTGTCCGAGTGTACAGATAATTTGTCCATTTCCCAGTACATAACAGTAACCGTGATAGTAGATGTTCTCAGGAGGTTGTGGGGTGATGACAGAGGATGGTTTCCTGTGACACACTAATATTAACAGTACCCTTAGGCCCTGATTTACTAAGATCCAAAATAATGAGCACTAATTTGCATGTGCAATTGGATTAATTGTGCATACAATTGTATAAATTATATCATGTGCAACATTGGGAGAGGAAACAATATATAATTAAGACATGCACTATTAATTTTCTGTAGCCATGGCGAGTTATAACTGAATCCAAGACTAATAAAGTAAGCTTAAAACTTAAGTATAATACAGACGTAATGCAGTGAGATGCATTGAAAAACTTCAAAACATAAAACAAAGACATTAATAAATGAATTAAGAATAAATAAAAGGTTGTGCATTATATTAAAAAGACTTTGTGTAAATATCGTAGGCAACAGACGTGAATATTTAATATGCAATCAGATTTAGCACAATAATATTAATACTATTTTTTCATAAACTCCTTTATTTTACTAATTACCAAATTAGATAAACATGCTCATTATTGGTAGTATGCTAACTAGTAATATGCTATCATTTTAACTTCTTTTTAACTGGCATAAACAGGCTTCCGCAAATGAAATACCTGCTCTCTGGAATTTCGCTGTGGCATTCCCAAAGTGACTTTCAGGCTTAGTAAAACCCACCGAGGTTGCTAAATGAATTGCATTTTGCACATTTAGGTTGAAACACCTCATGTTTCCATTCTTCTGCCTAAGAGATAATGCTTTCAAAAGGCATTTGAATCCGGAGATAAGCAGTAATAGCCGAATTTCCAAAAATGTTTTGCATAGTCCTTTTACAGATGCATGAATGTAGCACAGACATAAAAATCCCTTTCAGGACTATTAATCAATAAGAATACTTATAAACAGTGTACCCACGCACAGGAGTTTACCTAGGACTATTAATGGAAGCTTGTCATGGAATATAGACAACAGATGAAGGTACTTGCTGAAATATTAATTAAGACCGCAGATAGTATTTACAATTTAATCTGTACTCATGAGAGCAATAATCAGCTTCAGATAGAAGAGCATTTATAACCACAGGCTAAACTGACTGCAGAAGTACAGCTATTCATTGTGGTTCAGAAGTGATATTTTAGCAACATTGGCTAGCTGGGATTCTGAAGAGACAGCAGGTAGTTGGTAGCATTTAAGGATATTTTTCAGCACAGATAAAATGTAAAGGCTGATTTCAACAGGTGAGGCAGTAATTCCACCTTATCTAGCCCTCCAATGGCCAAGGGGCTGGTTCAGTCCCCTAAATATGCAACCCTGCATATAGCAGCTGTGTGATAAATGTGCCAGTGCAATAGCATGCAGTCAACCATGTTCTGAGTCATTTACAAAAATACCTTCTGAAAACCAAGAACTGGAGCTCTGTGGGATGTTGTCAGAGGGAGCGCTTCCTGAATGTGAGTGTGTTATGAATGAAGACATTAATTCCTATGCAGAAAGATTAAGGATCAGCAACAGTGCTGCTGTGGTGACACTGTAAAACATAAAAATCAAAAGCTGGCACAAACAGAGCACATCCAAAACCAGACAGAAACGATTTATTTCTAATCAGAAAACAGGAAGGAGATCATTCACAACACATACCGGATAGGGAGGACCGGATAAAATAAAATAAACAGAAAGGAAAGAAAGAGAACAAGTGACAGAAACAGAAAGGTGAAAAAGGTATAAACTTAGAAAACAAACTGTACCTTTGATAGTTACCGGTGTGGTACCCTCAAGGGTATGTCTTTCGTACTTTCACTATGTAGTATTCACCTAGGAATTTGATTTTCATTTAAGGCAAGGGTTTCTCTACTAACAACATCTCACAAAGAACTTGAATCAGGTGTGTCAGCAGTACATAATACACCAAATGTTTTAGGGCAAACCTAGAGTTGAGAACCCCTAATGTCTTTAAGGTCCTGTTATATACCATAATGAATTTAAAAACTAGACTGCATTAACAGTCCTTACAGTAAAGTCTGTCCACTCACTTGGTGCCAATCTGGACAATACTCCCAAGTTATTTTCAGTCATACAAGACCAGGCTCCTATCTATTTGAATGAGGAAAAATCAGTAAACTCAAAATGGGAAAATGGGTTTATTGACTGCAAGATGACATTTCAAACAGGGCTTCAATCTGTATTAAAATCAGACAAAAAAGATCTTAGGCTCCTATAGCAAAAAAGGCAGCTCTGGTTACTGTCCATGGCATAACAAGCAGGAAAATGTTTTACAACACCTACACTATGTATATGGCTAAAAATATGTGGACACCTTACCATCATATCTATATAAGCTTGGTGGACATCCCATCCCAAAATCATGGCAATGGGTTTATTGCCATGATAATGCCCTTTCAGCTATAACAACAGCCTCCACTCTTCTGCAAAGGATTTCTATAAGATTTTGGGGTGTGTCTGTCGAAAATTTGTGTCCATTCAGTTAAAAAGAGCATTTATGGGGTCAGGCACTGATGTTGGAAGAGGAGGCCTAGCTCGCAATCAATGTTCCTTTTCATCCCAAAAGTGTTCAGTGGGGTTGAGGTCAGGGTGACTCGTGATCTCAACCCCACTGACTTGTGGCAAAGGTGGCATCCTAAGACAATGCCATGTTTAAAAATCACTGAGCTCTTTAATATGACCCATTCTACTACCCGTGTTTGTTTATAGAGATAAATGATTTTATGCAGGTGTGAACAGACAGTATTCAGAATCTCCAATGCTTCCTCTTCCCTACAGACATGACCTACATAAGACAAAACATAATGGCTTCAACAACCTACAAGTACTAGCAAACAAGGAATGGGTTTGCTAGTAATGCTGCCTTTAAATAGACTATATATTATGGAATACAGAGTTTAGGAAATCTCCAGCTCCAGATGCAGATACTATATGCCTGTATCTACAATCAGCTGTATTTCCTCTGTATAATCTATGCTCCGTTAAAAGCAAACTCAATGGTTTAGAGGCTTGTAGTCATTTAATATAGTTTTAAATACTTATTAGACATGTAAGTATTTCTCTGATGTTGTCATGTGAGGTGAGAGCAGTCCTATCCCAAATGTCTCTTCAGTAATGGCCCTATCCCTATACCCTTCTTCTTCCTAGTCTTCTTCCTACTCTGACTTTCAAGTCAAAATGCCCCATGTCTAAATCCTTGAGTGCGCCTGATTTAAAAAAAAAAAAAAAAAAAAAAAAAAAAAAAAAAAAAAAGTACTTTTAGGACAAAGTACCAGCTTACCAATCCATACAGTGAACAGTTCCACTAACTTCACGATACTTTCACTAGTAAATACAGTTATCAGTCCTTAACACTGACTGGAGGAATGTTTATGAGCCTGATGTTAGATGAGAAACCTGGCCTAAAACTAGCCAGCTATGCTAGATAAAGATTTTTTTTTTTTTTTAAAAAAAAGCCCATTAGGCTGCAGCACAAGTATTTTATTTTTCATCAAGACTAAGCCTCCAGTTTGTGGTAGCTCCTGGCTGACACTATCTTAGATTCTCACATGTACTCAGGTTACTGCAGTTTTAATGGGAGTCACAAACTAGGAAGATAAAGCTGCAGGATCTGCCACAGTAAAGAAGGGAGAACTGTAGGATTTCCCACAATGGTATTTCCCACTTCCATGCAACAGATTAAAAAGTCATGATGAATTTTTAAAACTTAACTGTTGCCAAAATCAACAAACAACAGCAAACAAAAAAGTACATTTTAAAGTGAAACCATGCATTGAGTATCCATAATTGGGAGTGGGCACCTGCCCCAGTCTAATCCCAAACCGACACCTATAATCTGAAAGCATCAGACTGGGTGTAAATGTTAACCAGAGATTCTCCTGCTTTGAAGCCAGCATGTACTAAAAAGGTACATTAAAGCTTTGCTCAAAAGGAAGGTTACAGGTGGATTTTTTTTATTCCTGCTCTGCTGTATTTCCTGAGAGAACGGCTTCTTAAGCTCCTGTCTGTGTGTTTATCAGTGTCAGCCAATCTGTATTTCATATTCACCAGACATAGCTGACAACCTCCGCTCCTCTCCTTTCATCCGTGCCTTTGGACAAGCGCTTTGGTTTGAACTGTTAAAAGTTGTTTAAAAGTAGAAATGGCATTTAAGGCTGAAGCTTGACCTTTCTCTAGCAATCTCCAATCCACAGCCGCACAAACAGTGATAGATGGCCTTAATTGTATCACGTCACTAGCAGGTCTGCAACACGTACACACATGTAAGGGGAAGCCGGCGCAATAGTAACACAATCGTTTACTCTAAATGCAGACATACAAACGCAACTGTATTCCATGCATACACAAGTACATCACTTCTACTTGTCCATCTGAAAAACACAGCAGGATTAGTAAACTCGTGTTGGAGATATTTGTGGAAAAACTCATTTTCTGCCATAAAAACAAATTTTCTGCCATAAAAAATCAAAACTAATTTTTTTTCTAATATTATTATTTCCTTAGCTCCATTCTATCTGTTAGCATAATGTTCAGAGTTTGTGCATACTGCTTCTGTTTGCAATATTGTGAGAAACCATGGCGACAGTCTGCGTAACACCAGTTATAATCATACAGAATCTTGCTTCGAAGGGTCTCAGACTGCTTAGAGTAGTGAAAGGTGACAGCACTGAGACAGAAAAGATGCACACACTAACGTTCGCCCACATAAGAATTAATTGCAATCAACGCAGAGTGCATAAATGCATTATTTTTTTTATAAATCATAAAATTATAGTTAAACCATAGGAACAATATACCATGCCATAGTAATCATGGTTATTATGAACAAAAAAGAAATGGAAAAAATGAAACAAAAAAATAATAATAAATGAATAAAACGAGCATGTCTTTATGAGCTCTGCACCCTAAATCAATTACAATTTTTAAATGGGTGATTGTTCTGTGCTCACTTTTCCACATTTGCATAACGGATAAGCAATGATCTTTTTTAAATGCTTAATATTTTCCATGCCACCCTTAAAGGAAAATCACACGCAATACTGAATGCATGATGGTTTAACATTGTTTTTTTGAGTGATGTTACAATTGACCCATGCAACGTTACAATCGTGATGCTTTACTGCTTTGTACTTGTAACATGGGATGCCATATGGTTTCACTTGCTGAAGTTATGGGGAAACGTGCACATGATAAAAACGTTATAATTGTGCTGATTCTTCCCTACACACAATTACAAATGCACATACACTAAAAATGACCTACATCTCATGGAAAACACCAAAACAAAGTTGTGGCTAATATTCAACCATCAACAGTGTTTGTAAAAGAAAAGAAAAGAAATGATCATAGAAGTGCTTCACAGAAAAACAACCATAATTTAAAAAAGGAGAAATAAATGGTGAGTGGGAAAACAAAGAAAAAGTGCAGTTTTAGATCAGAGTTGCAGTGTTGACAATCCACACACAAAAACACTCCTTAAGGTAATTCACATATAAGGAAAAGGTTATATTTGTGTTCATTTTAAAGCAAGAAAAACACCAGAAAAACACCAAACTACAGCTTTTGAAAAGTTGGTGCTATCATTAGGGCCACCATATAAGCATCCAAGCCACACTATTTTTCCCTACAAATATCTAAGCATCTCTTTTGCTGGATTTGTCTTCATTTTCTAAAATCTGGTAAATGCTATGGAGATCCTGACACCAGATTAAGAAGTTTTAAAAGCAGAAATTACAAGTCCATGCAATCTATTATGGTACCCAAAGATTTAGTTGTTCACTAAGGGCAAGTAAAAGTAACTAATGGAGCTCATCTACTGGTAAGTTATTTGGTACTTTGGATGAAACTGGAGTGCTCAGCTGAAGCCTATACAGACAATGGGAACATGAGAAAGCCCACACACTGCAAACTGTAATTTCAGACAGTAATTTCAGTGCTCGTTTCCTGTTATAATAACCTTCACTCTTCTGGGAAGGCTTTCCACTAGATTTTGGAGTGTGGCTGTGGGGATTTGTGCTCATTCAGCCACAAGACCTTTAGTGAGGTCAGGCACTGACGTCAGGTGAGAAGGCCTGGTGTTCAGTCGGCATTCCAATTCATTCCAAAGGTGTTCAGATCAGGGCTCGGGCCACTCAAGTTCTTCCCCATCAGCCTTGGCAAACCATGTCTTTATGGACCTTGCCTTGTGCACAGGGGCATTGTCATGCTTGAACATGTTTGGCCTTTTTGGCCTTTAGTTCCAGTGAAAGGAATTGTTAATGCTACAGCATATAAAGACAATGATGATGATGTGGTTGCTGTGATTTTTAGCGACACAGTCATGGGTGAGCAGTGTGTACAGGAGAGGACTCAGTACACATCCCTGGGGGTTCCGGTGTTCAGGGTAATGGAGCGGGATGATCTGTGTTGGATCCTGAGTGTTGGATGCCTGTTGCTCAGGATGTCCAGAATCCAGTCGCATATTGAAGCGCTTAATCCGTGTTAGCGGAATTTGTGGACCAGTGTCTGAGGTATGATAGTGTTTAATGCTGAGCTGAAGTTGCTGAACAGCATTCTAATCTACAGTAAGTGTACTTGTTGTCCGTGTGGCATAAGGCCAGGTGGATGGCAGAAAGTATGGTGTCTGTGTTGGAGTGATTTTGCCAGGAAGCATACTGGTGAGGGTCCAGAGAAAGCACTTCATAATGATTGGGGTGAGTGCAGTGGGGCGGTGGTCATTAAGGAAAGTAACTGGAGACTTATTCGGGACAGGGATGATGGTGGCCAATTTGAAGCAGGTGGGGACTAAAGCCTGTGCCAGGGAGAAGATGTCTGTGAATACATCAGTCAGCTTTTGTTTGGGGGGGCAGGAGGGGGAGATTTGGGGGAATTTGCCTTCATTACTGCTGTCTCTATGTTGAATGCTTCAAACCTGGTGCAGAAGTCATTTAATGTGTCTGGATAGGAGGTGTTGTTGGTGCAGGCAGGATGATCGTTTCTCCTGTAATCGATGACGGTCTGAATTCCCTGCCACAAATGCTGTGGGTCCTTTTTGGTAAAATATTGTTTTAGCAGTGTTTAAGAGGCCTTGGCTCTCTTGATGCTGCTGGTGAGGCTGAACCTTGCTGCTCTGAGTGGCGCTCTGTCACCTGATCTGAATGCAACATCACAGGCTTTGAGCAGTGAGCATCGTCCACACACTTGCTGATGTAGCCGGTGATAGACAATGCATACTCCTCCAAGTCTGTGTAGCTCCCACATGTGTGCTTCCAACTTTGTGGCAACAGTATGGCAAAGGCTCAAACTGGGTGTGATGGTCAGGTGTCCCCATACTTTTGGACATATACCAATTATACTTTGATAAAAAGAGATAAAATTACAATTTCCACCTTTTTATTAATACAATGCTTATAATAAGTTAATTTAAACAAGTTAATAACTAAATAATTTTTAAAAAATGGTTCGATTTAATATGCCCTGAAATCACGTGAGAGTCTTGTAACACTGACCAATCAAGAATTGGGAGGCAAATTGCTGTTTTCTGAGGGCTGATGTCATACATTCTCCTCAAAGAAAATGCATAATAGTGTTCGTTATTAGGGATTGTTAACATTATTAAGCTAAAATTAGTAGCGTTCCTCAAGGAGACATTGAAGGAGCAGGGAGCGGATAGAGACACAACATGTACAGTGTGAGTGTACCATTGTACGATGAATTAAACTTTCAATAAAATGTTCAGCTATCTAACAGGATGGATCCAAGTCAAGGTCGTGATGAGTGTCAGCCAGATTTTTGCTAGTGTCCATCTTACGAAACAAGTCTTTCAAAGTTAAAAGGCATTGTTTCATGACAATAAAAATAGGGCAGACCAGAAAAATTTGTTTTGACAGTCAAGGGAGTGTTACAGTATTGACATTTTGGTGGTTCTTCATCCATCAATAAATATCCATGGGTCAGTCTGGTGTGGTCTATATGGCACTTGATCAAGTCTAGATTTAAAAGGGTAGATGTATATTTTTCCAGCTACGGGGTTTATTTCAAATAATTTGTTGTTTTGACATTCTTCCCATTCCACTTCCCATTTGTCTAATATATAATGGTTGATTAAGGGCTTAAGGTCAGAAGGTGGGATTTTGCACTCTCTAATTATTTCTGTGAGGGCTTTTTTTGCAGACATGTCTGTTTGTTCATTACCAAAATCACCACTATGTCCCAGAATCCAGCAGAAAACTATGCTGTAATTGTGTCTTTGTAACTGATTTGCTTTAATTAAAATGTCCACAATTATTGGATGATCTGTCTTCAAAGATTCCAGTGCTTGAAGGCAGAATTTTGAATAGGTAAACACTATGAAGTTCCGTTCTTTTGCATTTTCGATATGTTCCAGGGCTGCTGTAAAAATGGAACTTTGGCCTGGAATACGAATACCATAGTGTTGGTGGTTGATTATTGCTGCTGGAGATACTTGTCTATTTTTGGGTTCTCTATCAATGAACAGTTCCAGGTCATGATGCAAAGACCGCAGAAGACAGATGTGGATTCCTACAGTTTTGGTTTTAGAGAATCTAAATTTTCATCTGACCACTCACTTACTTTGTTTATAAATAATTGCAGGTCTTTCAATTATATTCATATTTTTCACCCTGTAACATATATAAACATCATCAACATAAAGACTACACAATACATTTGGCCCAATAATATTTACAATACTATTTATTTTAATCTTAAACAGAGTAACAGGAAGGATACTGCCTTGAGGTACTCTTTGTTCTTGTGTATGGAAATTTGACACAGAAGTTCCTATTTGAACTCGAAAATTTTTGCTAGCCAGAAACCTGGAGATAAAAATAGGCAGATTGCCCCTGAACCCATTTTGTTTAAGTCTCTTAGAATTCCATATTTCCAAGTAGACTCATATGCTTTTTCCAGGTCAAAGTAAACTGCTACCTCGTGGTCTTTTTTTAATAAAACTGTCACGGACGTACGACTCCAATCTAATAAGGTGGTCTAGAGTACTCCTTCCTCTTCTAAAGCCACACTGAAAGTCACTGATCTGGTGATCAGACTCTCCATGGTTTTCACATGCAACTTGTCAAAGCTATTGGACAGAAGTTGTTGGGGTCAATGTGTTCCTTGCCTGATTTGGGTATAGGTATGATTGTTGCTTCTTGCCAGGAGGGTGGAACATTACCTGACTTCCAGACATCGTTAACATTTTCCAGGAGGACGGATAAGATCTGTATCTGTGTTTTGAGGTAAGTGCTTTAGAAATTGATAATAGTATCATGACAGCTCCTTAAGGAGTTTAAGAGTTCTTCCATATAGAAAGGTTGGTTGTATGATTCTATATTTTTGGTGTAAAAGTTTAATTCACTCATTTCTTGCTTTACCCGAATTCTGTGAAATTTTGGATGATAGATGAAGAATTCCTTTCGAAGGTTTTTGCTAATATGTTTGCTATTTCATGTTTTTGAGTTAATAGGATGCCTTGTCCATCATAATGTGTTTTACTTGTAATCTGTTGTAATACCTTCCATTCTTCAGA
The DNA here is from genome assembly GCF_027358585.1 of Pangasianodon hypophthalmus. Taxonomy (NCBI): domain Eukaryota; kingdom Metazoa; phylum Chordata; class Actinopteri; order Siluriformes; family Pangasiidae; genus Pangasianodon; species Pangasianodon hypophthalmus. Next base: position 22,727,577 of record NC_069712.1, read on the forward strand.
TCACATTCCATATTTTCTTTGTGGATGTATTTACTGTCAGACTTGATACAAACTGTTTCCAGCTCTGTTTCTTTGCCTTATTTATATATCTTTGTGCCTGTGCTCGGCAGGTTTTTACACTAGTGAGATTTGTTGGTTGTTTATCAAACATTCTTACTGCTTTTTTTCCATGCCTCAATAAGGGTTTTACATTTATCATCAAACCATGAATTTTGTCTTCTTAACTGTTTCGTTGATGTTTTTGGAATAGTCTCATCAGATATTGTAATCAAGGTGTTGGTGAAGCATTTTATGAGATCCTCTTGGTCTTTGAATCTCTCGTAGCAAAGGGCTTGTAAGGCATACCAATTAGCGTTTTTGAGTTTCCATTTTTGCACTCTTTGTTGTGTATCTGCTTCTGTTGAAGTTATAATCAGGGGGAAGTGGACACTTCTACACAGATCATCTCAGACATGCCATGAAAAATCGATCAATAGTTCGGGGTCACAGATAGTCAAATCAATGGCAGAGAAGGTTCCATGACCCGGATGCAAATAAGTTTTTGAACCATCATTTAGCAAGCATAGGTCAGTTTCCCTAATAAGCCTTTCTATTCTCTTTCCCTTTGTATCAAGATGTTTTACTATTGAGAGAATAAATCTTGCTTTCTTTATCTGTGAACTGGAAGCTGGGTCACTGTGCACATCATGCCCTCGGAGTCACAGTATACAATGTCAGATTAGTGCTGGCCTATTTAAATGCAGCATCGAAAGCACTGAATGTTACCTCGTACAACTATACCTTAGAGACTGTTTTTGCTCAAGGCCCAGGAATTTGTGGGCGTGTGTATGAGCAGATGAATGTGTGTGTGAGGCAGAGAGGTGAGAGAGATAGTGGATGCTTTAGCTGATGGGAGGTCAGCGTTTCTCCCTGGAGCCCCATTATAGCATGAGAGTAAAGGATGTGCAGGCAGAGACACATGGAGGGGCTACACTTATAGTGTGTGTGTGCATGTGTGTGTGTGTGTGTGTGTTTGTGTGTGTGGGAGAGAGACAGCGAGACAGAGAGAGAGAGAGAGAGATAGAGAGAGAAAGAGAGAGAAGGAGATAAAGAGAGACAGACAGACAGACAGACAGACAGACAGACAGACAGAGAATGCAATGCTGTGAGAGCATCTCCTCTTCACTGCAGCCACTAAGCTACCTGCCATCAATCACTGGCACACACACATTCACTTACACACACAAATGAGCAGACATGCTGTTCATGCCTACCAGCACAGGGGAGTGAGTAGCCCACCACAGGGTCATGGATGAACTGTCGTTCGCTCAGTCGGGTCACACAGTACATGTGGAAACAATCCAGACAGATCACATGACGCTCGGCACACTGAGCCACCAGAACAGGACTCCTGCAGGACGGAGCACAGCAGATTACATCCACTAGCATTGACCCTGTGCATGCATGAACTCATTACATAGCCTTATAGCTTGGAAGAAAGAGAATAAGCACTACTGAGTGCCATTAAACATTTTAAATTAATTAAATAATTAATCTGTTTTCCACTATTTGATTACTCAGTATTTAAAGTAAAGGTAAGTGGCAAAAACTAGGCAGTAGACTGAATCATTTAAATAACCAAGTAAGCACTGGCTACTGCATTATAATAAAGAGAGTCATTTGGCATATCCAGGAGTCAACTGGCATGTCCAGGAGCATTGGCTACTTCAAGCATTATAATAAAAAGAGTTATTTGGCATACCCAGTACAAGTACAAGCGAACAATTTTTTGTTCTTTTAAGAGCTTACTTCTCTTTTTGTTATATCACAAGGCTGCTGTAGAGAAAACACATTCTGTTACAGAATGAGAAATATCGCCTTACTAAGCAAGAGAGTCTCTTGTAGTGCAAACTTGTACAAATTCTTTCTGTTGTCATCTGAAAAAGTTTGTACTTTTCTCTATTTTCATGAAGATTAAATTAGTGGAATTCTTAGTTTCCATTCATGTGCACTTACAGCCAACAAAACTACAGCACTGCTAGTTTTTATTAGACTTCGCTCTGCATTAGAGATGCGTTATTTTTTTTCCTTCACAAATTTTCATTTGCTGCGCATTCATTCAGGCAACACGGTAGTGCATCAGTACTTCCTCACAGCTACAGGAGTGCATATATATGTACATGTGAGTGCAAGGTGCGCTACAATGGATTGGTGTCCCATCCAGGGTACATTCATACCTTGCACCCAGTGTTCTCGGGATAGACTGTACATCTACCATGACCCTGACCACAATAAAGCAGTTACTAAAGTTACTGAAGAATGAATGAATGAATTATCTCACAGGAAGCAGAATTTGTTGTAATTCTTGTATGAAGATAATAATTCTGTAACAGAGATCCATGCTTTCCTCTGAGTTCATCAGTAAATTGCTGTTCCACATTCGACAGCAGACTGTCTGGGGAAATAGCTTTGTTTCAAGACAGCATGGGGCTCAAGTTCGCAGGCAGGAGGGTGATCTACTTTACACCGATCAGTCATAACATTAAAACCACATGAATAATATTGTGTACGTCCCCCTTGTGCCACCAAAACAGCTCTGACCTGTTGAGGCATGGACTCCACATGGACTCTGAAGGTGTGCTGTGGTATCTGATACCAAGACTCCAGCAGCAGATCCTTCAAGTTCTGTAAGTTGCGAGGTGGAGCCTCCATGGATCGAACTTGTTTGTCCAGCACATCCCACAGATACTCAATCGGATTGAGATCTAGGGAATTTGGGGGCCAAGTCAACACCTTGAACTCTTTGTCATGTTCCACAAGCCATCCCTGAACAATTTTTGTGTGGCAGGGCGCATTATCCTGCTGAAATAGACCACTGCCATTAGGGAATACTGTTGCCATGAAGGGGTGTACTTGGTCTGTTTAGGTAGGCGGTACGTGCCAAAGTAACACCCACATGAATGCCAGGACCCATGGTTTCCCGGCAGAATGTTGCCTAGAGCATCACACTGCCTCTGCCGGCTTACCTTCTTCCCATAGTGTATTCTGGTGACATCTCTACCTCAGGCAAGCGATGCAAATGCACAGTTGGCCATCCACAGAATGTAAAAGAAAACATTCATCAGACCAGGCCACTTTCTTCCACTGCTCCATGGTCCAGTTCTGATGCTCACATGCCCATTGTAGGCACTTTCGACACTGGACAGGTGTCAGCATGTGCAGTCCGACCGGTCTGCTGGTACACAGCCCCATACGCAGCAAGCTGCGATGCACTTGGGTTCTCACACCTTTCTATCATAGCCAGCATTAACTTTTTCAGCAATTTGTGCTACAGTAGCTCTCCTGTGGGATCCGACCAGACGGGCTAGCCTTTGCTCCCCACTCGCATCAATGAGCACTGGGGCGCCCATGACCCTGTCGCCGGTTCACTGGTTGTCCTTCCTTTAACCACTTTTTGTAGGTACTAACCACTGCACCCACTCCACAAGACCTACCATTTTGGAGATGCTCTGACCCAGTTGTTTAGCCATCACAATTTGGCCCATGTCAAAGTCGCTCAGATCCTTACGCTTTCCCATTTTTCCTGCTTTCAACACATCAACTTTGAGAACTGACTGTTCACTTGCTGCCTAGTATATCCCACCCCTTGACAGGTGCCATTGTAAGGAGATAATCAATGTCATTCACTTCACCTGTCAGTGGTTTTAATGTTATGGCTGATCAGTGTAGATACCAGCCCCACAAATACAGGTGCATGTATGTGAGAGAGAGAAAGAATGGGTGCAGAGCAAGAGCAATATAAGGAAATCATTATTAAGTGAACCCACATATGTAATAGTAATGCCACTCTCTCTTGTTGATTTGATTAAGTTCATTTTTTTGCCAATCAAGGACCGAGTGCCCAAAAACGCCACTTATCCTCTAAAAGAGCCTGTCTCAGATACACACAGTTGACTTCCACAAGTCTGGCAATCATTTTCTCTGCAGATCTCAAGAATTCCCTGTCCATTAAGCACACACCCTCAATAGTACACACACTTGATCTTAAGTCAGCCTGCTAGCACAGAGTTCAGCCTCAGTAAGCCCTCTTCTTGTGGTGCTTTAAGAACATGCCTGTGTCCTTGCCTCTGCCCTTCAGAGAGGAGGAGGAGCAAGTAGGAAGCGTAGAACGAAGGCCAAACAAAGGCCCACTCAGGAAGCTAACTGCTGTGCCACTTCAATCAGTTCTTGATTTGAATGGTGGGTGTAGCTGATTGGGCTGCATTGTGCCAGATCTCGCCTTCTTTTCGTCATCCAGAAAGCAGGAAGGTGGCAATGGTTGTGTTGAACTAATGGCTAACTGCTGACCTTCAGCAATAATACACATTGCACTAAGCCTGGTGATTGCAGCTAGGCTTGGTGGGAGGAGAATTTTAGTCGCTGAGGTTGTTTAACCATCAGTCATTCTGTTTGTAATAATCACCTGTTTGCCTACTACTAATAAAGTCAAAGCTACAAGATTTGTGTTACAATTTTAAGAGACTTCATCAGTTCAACTGTTTCTGCAATTGCCTAATTTTTCTGTGCTCTGGCTTTGTTTCCAATGTGGTCATTCCATACAAGCCATAACTCAAAGGACCTCGCTATGTTTTCTGTGTGACTGTGGACTGGTAACGTTACTGTCTAGCAATGATCTTTTAAAGTATCCCTTAACTCAAAAACACTTTTGGACACTTCTGAATGCCTGCTTCCAATTATATAAATTGGTGTTTGGGTCAGATTTGTTACATAAAGCTAAAGTCACATTTTTTTTTTTTTAATTTTTTTTTTTTTTTATACATTTATGTAAAAAAAAATGTATAAAAAAAAAACAGGGAAAAGTAGGTCACAGGTCAGTATGCAAATTACTGTGAGGATGATGTGGTAACCTGACACTTGTAAATACAGAACTTGTATGCTCAGTTAACTAGGTGGCCAATGTATGTTTGCCAGCTAAGACCTGTGGTAGTTATTGTGGGATAGAGTAGTGGTAATTATATATTTTGACAGGTTTTGCTATGTAGGTATATGAACTCCATATAACTGCCAGAGGCAGTGGATAATACCTGAATGGTCCACTGTGTGTGCGCACACATGCCAACATACAATGCCTTACATAAAAATTCACACTCTTTGAACTTTTTTGATCTAATTGAAATAGAGTCAAAAGGGATTTTTAGCATTTGATTCACAAAATATGTCTAATATTTGAAGGTGGAAAATATTTTTTAACTGTGACACAAAGGTTAATTATATGTGCTGCATATGATAGTATAGTAGTCTCTATCAGTTCTATATTTTTGTCCATTCTTCTTGGCAAAATTGCTCAAGCTCTGTCAGATTGGTTATTGGATTAAAATCATTCAAGTGTAGGTTTGGCAGTACACTTAGAGTTATTGTTCTATTTAAAGGTGAACCTTGCCAGACTCAAGTCTCTTGCAGACTGGAACAGGCTTTCTTCTAGAATTGCATTTATTTGGCTTCACCCATCTTGACCTCAATCCTGACCAGTTCCTTCTGATGAAGGAACATCCCTACAACATGATGCTACCCCAACCATGCTTCACTGTGTGGATGGTGTTCTCAGGGTAATGGTTACGTTTCCACCAAATGTAGTACTTTGCGCTAAGGCCAGAAAGTTCAATTTTGGTCTCATCAAACCAGGCAACTTTTTTCCATATGTTTACTGAGTCTCCAACACAGCAGTTTATACGGCTTTTTTCAATAACGGCTTTCTTCTCACAACTCTTTCATAAAGCTCAGCTTTGTGGAGTGTCCAGGATATGGTTGTCCTGTGAACATCTCTCCCATTTGAGCTGTTGATCTCTTCTCTCGTGCTTCTCTGACTAATGTCCTCCTTACCCAGTTACTGACCTTACTGGCCAGCCTGGTGGTTGTGCCATATTCTTTCCATTTTTTTAATAATAGATCTAATGGTGCTCTGCGGAACGTGCAAACTTTGGGATATTTTTTATAACTAAACCCTGATCGATACTTCTGCAGAAAGTGAGCTGGGGCATGCCTGACCCCCCTATCCTGCCCCCCCTTGTAAGCCTACTGTTCATCTATCAATTTTAAGGCAAGTTTTCTACATAGACAACTTAAGATACACTCACACAACATCGGTGCAGGCGATGCAGGGGACATGGCGCACATTGGACATGATCAAGTCCAGTGCCACTGATGTGTCATCATCACAAGTGGGATGGGCAGCACACTTCAAATAAAACTCCTACACAAAAGAAAAGATACCATGTTTCTATATGGCAGACAAATAGCAACTGCAAGACAAAAGACACAAAAGATAAAGACAAATACAATGAAGAGTAAGAAAAGGAGCAGAACTGAGGAAAAAGTCAGAACTGGATGAGTGCGTCTGAGAGGAAGTGTGTGTGTGTGTGTGTGTGTGTGTGTGTGTGTGTGTGTGTGTGGTGGGGGGAGGGGGGGATAATAAATGTACAGAATGAGTGATGGATTGTGAGAAGTAACTGTAAGTCTGACATAACTGTAAGAAGTTCTCTTGCAGCACATTCAAAAACAAAAAATAGTCCTAACTAGAACCACCAGAACTTCAAATTCCATTTCTACCCACTTGAAAGACAACTGGAAAAGTCACTGTTACATCAAAAATGACTGTTTCACCATTTAATTAACATGGAAAATAACACTGTCACCAAAACCTCTGTGAAGTCAACATTTTATATGATCAGAAAATAAAATGAAAAATAAAAATAACACCAACAAAACAAGTTTTTTTTTATTTTGCACTTTTTTGTTCAGTGTTAAATTTCTGCTGGTACTAATCTTGAAAAGATACCAAAAATCTTTTAACTGGCCTGGGGCAAATGGAAATTTTTGCATGGATAATGGATAATTTTTGGTTTTTATGCACTTGAAAAAGGCCCCATTAGTGACAGTAATTGTGAGAAGGCAGGACTACATTCAGTGCAGACAGTCATGGTGCAACTCTCACCGCCACTCGGCCATCACAGTCCTCCGACTGGCACACACCATGAATCCTATCTGGGAGAAGCACGTCATCCCAACATGAGGGTCCCTGCAAAAAAGCAAAGTAAAAAAGCAAGTAAATAACTGGCCACCTCATGCTTAAAAGTTCCCCTAGCATTGCTATTAACCAATTATTCACTTATTGAGTATCAACTCCCCACTTGCAATCACTATTAAAATGATGTTGTTTTTGCTACTTAATCTTCCCATCTAGCATTCCTGCTGAGCACAGGTCGAAATGAGATTTCTGAGAATGGAAGCAGAAACAGACAGAAGAGTAAAGCACTAGATGAGGGTAGATCTTTTAGGGGACAAGCTGAAAATTCTTAACAAAACAAAAAACCCTCTTAAAATCTTTTCAGTCACTTCTCTCTCCATGTGTACCTGTCCTCTCGTTCACATGCACCCCTCTGCCAGATTAAGACTCTATTTCCATCCATAATTGTTTTGGGAGGAACAACTGCCGCGCCAAGCCAAGCCTAATTAGCATAAGCATTTAAACATTCCGACAGGAGCCTTAATAAGCTAGAGAAAAGGTTAAGAAAATCATTACTCTCCCCACAGCAGACAGGGGAGTGATAGAGGGCTGGAGCACAGGAGTGACAGAGGGATGAAGTGAGGGCTGGGAAGTATCCAGAAGGCTATGGTGGTGGGGCTTGGAGATTACATGAAGACACCTGCTAAGAGACAGCAAGGAAAGGTCACTCAGACCCCTGGTGCATCAAAACACACACACACACATACACACACACATACACACACACGCACCTCCGTGTGAATGTAATGATTAATGAGAAAAGTGGATATGAATTATTCACCAGCACACCTCCTCCATTGTTCACACTGGTCTCTCATTCTCTCTAACTCTCCCTCACTGTCTCTCTCTCTCTCTCTGGACATAGAGAATCAACATCACATCCCAACAAAGCCTTAATTAGGTTACTGTTGGACAAACAGCACTCTGTCCCTGAGCCAGCTGTGAGAATCTTGCAGTCCGATTTGAACAGAATTTGCACTCAGCCGTGCCATGCATTTATTGGTTGGTTGAGGATGCTACAATTACAGGCAAGAAAGTACAGCTCTCCAAAACAAACTAACCCCACATGCATACAGACAGACACTCATGATCTCCAAGAGTAAACCAGTCATTAATAGTGTAACACAAGGTATGATAGTGTCCTGACTGTACAGTGTTATACAGAGACATAAGTATAGTCTAGTCTAATGATGTAATAAGAGTGCTACACTTGGATTGAATTGAACTTGAGACTATATGAAAATTAAATGGACAAGCTGCTATCATTAAAAAAAAATTAACTATAAATCTATGAAAATGACTAAAAAAAATCATGAAACGTATATTTAATTAAATAAAAGACTCAACAACTACAAATAGGACAAGCTACACACCTATAGAACAGGTATAGAATAAAAATAAATAAAATAAAATAAAAATGATATTCTCAAAAGGTGTAACAGAATATTTACCAACATGTCTACTTGAATGGCGCATACACTATTATTTGTACAGGTCATTTTATAGTAAGGAGAAGAGGGTATAATTCTTCTAGACATAGGATCATATCACATCCTAAATAGGGCTTTTGACTCCAAGTGAACTTAAAAGCTGCAGACTTGAGATTCAAATTGGACTTGAGGGGAATGTGAATTGAGCATGACAGTGCATCTAGTAGACAGCAGGACTAGGATCCAGAAGTAACATCACATCTCTGTTCAGTATCCTTATCCACACGGGGTGCAGATTTGGCATGTGTGTGATGTGCTCAAACATTCTGGGTGCCAGGAATCCAATCAGCACTCCTTTCTGTGTTAACTGAGTTTTGAGTACAAGGCGTCATATCAGCATAGCAGCATCCCAGCAGCAGTGTAAAGAGCTCTTCCTCTAGAGACAGAACGTGGTGACAGAAATGTTGAAAGACACACACAAACCTAACCTAGTTCACAGGCTGAGGCACTGCAGCAAACAGTCATGGACAGAGACAACAAATTGTCTGATATCCCTGTCCCTTTGCATCTCCAAAGGCAAAACTGGGAGTTGCAGAGCTCAGGACCTTTGCCTCAGCCCCTGTTTTGCTGCATATCAGGAGAAATTTCTGAGGACACAGTCTTTCGGGCAGAGCCGGAGGATCCTCAGAGCCAGCTTCGGCATGAGATTGGCACAGGAAGCAGGCTACGCTGGCACATGGGCAGTGAACAAGCAGTCCCAATGTGCCAAAGACCACCCTGAGCAGGAAGAAAAGGCAGGTGCAGCTTAGCGACTTGTCACTCAGCCTTTGCGGAGAGCATGCAGAGAGTGTGCGGATATGGTGCGGTGGGACAGATGCCCACATGCTGGAACACCAGATAACACCAGCCCCGGGCAGCGCACGAGCAGACACTCACACAGACACTCACACACACACACACACACACACACACACCTGGTGCAGGCAACGAGTCATACTTTTCTGATTCAGCTGAGGAATGTCATTGTTTGTTAATTGCTCTGTTGCCTAAGGGCAACTAAAAGTTTTGGTCAAAATGGTGTAAAAGTCAGTTATATGGGCTAGAAAATACTTAGCTGCCAGGAATAAATTATATTGCTGCAGGGAAAACATTATCAGTTTCAGTATAACTACTATGCTACACAATACAAAGTTCCAGTTTGAAAATTTAAACCTTCACCTAAATTACATTTATTGGTAATTTAAAAGCAATCACCAATGACTATAGCTAGTCACAACTACAGTGTTAGAAAAACTAACGTGGATCTAAGATTAAAATAAGAAAACTATATACTCACAAAAAAACAGAAATATTCCAAGTGTAAACAGTTAATACTAATGCAAATGAATGTGTGACAGTCTGTGGGTATAAATGTCCCCTGTTGTGCATAAATGTCAGTGCAAGTGACATCACCCCCAATTCTTTCTGTAGTGTGTGCTGGAAAATTGTAAGATTAGATGTGTTTGTAAAATCATAACCAAAACGGAAAAAAAAAAAAACACACACTCAGTAATTTTTCAGATCCATTGATTTTGCAGCCTTTGATTTATACACACTCACCCGGCTGAGTGTGAGGGTTCCTTGCTTGCAGGTTCGGCAACGGACGCGTAGTTTTCCCGGCTGAACAGACTTGCACACCGTCTTACAGTACACATAGAAAGTGCTGTGGGGTTTGGGCCCTGTTGATACAACCATAAACATGAGCATTAGCACAGTTTAAGTGTGTTCATGCATTAGTCTTAGACACATTAAACACCCATGAACCCATTCTATTCAGGCTCAAAAAAAAAAGAGACAGCACAAGAAAAGCTGCACTTCAGGGATGCCTGAATTTCTGAATTGCTTTTGCTGCTTTGCTTACGGCGACAGCAGCCATTGTGCACTTAGGGGGAGGAACGGAACATTGCTGAGTGAGGGATCAGACAAGGACAAGGTGCATCAGAGAATGTACAGACAGACACAAGCAGAGGACAAAAGAGCCACAAATCCAATTAGCTGGGAGAAACGGCAACTAGAAATCTTTATGGTAAATGAAATGGAGAACACGTCCTGTCTGGCTGCCCCACCCTTGTCTAATTCACATACACACACACCCACACCCACCCACACACCCACACACACACACACCTGGCAGCAGTGTTCTCATTAGAGCTAAAAGCATAGGCCCAAGAAGAAGGATGTGGTACCTTGACACGATTCTCAACAAATCCAGTGGAGTGGGGTTTTATAAAGCATGGCCTGTCTAATTTATGACATTGTTGTGAGAGCGCTCCATTATGCTAATGCTTTTAAAGCGGCGGGCAGAGGACAGTTAGATAAAGACGTGCATGGGATTGGGTGGAGCAAGCGGGAGGGTTGGGGAGCCACAGAGGAGGTGGAAGGACAAACATAGGACAGCTTTTAAAAGTGCCCATCAATGCGGAGCATGACAACGACTGCATCACAGAAAATACCCGCTGAAATGGACAAAGGACGAATCTGGAAGAGCGCAGCACAGAATGTTGTGTTACCAAAACTCACGAATTGTCTGTACTGGATAAGTAAATTAAAAAAAGATACATTTTTCTTTTTCTCAATAGAAGACCAGCCACTTGTCCTTGAAGCTATGATTATTGGAGATAACTGTACTAGAAGCACACAGTGAGGGCGAGTCTACATGAGATCAAATTGGTGCCATGGTGCAAAAATTCAAATAAAGAGATAAATGATAAAAGACAGAAACAACCAAACACTTAAATGTGCAATGTTTGTAGACCTTTAATGCAATGGATCTCACGAGTCTTCATTTCAGGCTTCTGTTTACACTTTTCTGGCCCAGAAATTAGCCGCACCCCCAACCAGAACAGAGCTAGAAACCCACAAAGTATACTTATGCTGTGTTTGTGGTGCCTGATAAGTGGTAATTTGCAAGCTGTAATAACGTCATTTACCACCTCGGCATGTTCGATATGCATAGTGGAAAAATCATGGATGTCTCCAAGAAAGTGTGTCTTTTGTTTGCTCTGTTAGAGCACATAAAGCTCATAAAAAGCTACTTTAACCACACTTTTACAGTTACAGGCCTGAGTGGCTATTGATTATATTCTACTATAGTGAACTTCAAACTTTCTTACAAAATTTTGGACTCAAATTGCAGTACAGCAAAAACAGTGGACAATAGCGAGCAGCTTAGCAACAAAGTAGACAGAGGACTATAGCGAGTAGCTTTGCAAAAAGTTAACCAGCTGTTAGTGATAACTCTAATGTTGATGATTACCTTCTCAGAACAGTGATTAGTATGGTCAATGTTATAGATTTAATCAAGCACTGTGTATGTATATAAACTTATCTAAACCCAATACTGCTGTAAACTAATTTAAAAGTAGAGAAGAGATACTCTATAGTGTTCACAGTGTGCATGGCCATTTGACGTCACTTCTCTACTTTATACTTAGCCAGATAACATTAGATATATGTATCTTCTTGTTAACGCTACTTGCTGTCGTTGTGCTGCAATTTCAGTCCAAAATGTTGCATGAATGTTGGAAGTTCATTATAGTGGAACAGTACCAATGGCCACTCAGGCCTGTAACTATAAAAGTGCAGTTAAAGTAGCTTTTTATAAGCTTTATATGCTCTGACAGAGCAAACAATAGTCATGCTTTCATGGAGGCATCCATGTTTTTTTTTCCCCCCGAGTTCTGACATCAAATGTGCAGAGGTGGGAATTGACATCATTACAACTTGCAAATTACCACTTACAAGACATCCTGAATGCAGCAATAATTTCTTCAAAGTGGGTGGAGTTAATTTAGGGGAAGGGGAACTTGCAAGCATCAAAAGGCTCTAAAATTTACATACTGCACCTTTAATAGTTTCTTTAGTCACATAACAAAATTATGGAACCATTATGGACATGTATGTATTTACAAGCACACAAAGAGTAGGATCATGATTAAATGTGGCCCAGTGTAATAAAATAAGAAATATAAAAAAAATAAATAATAAAAAGAAAAGAAAAGAAATTCCAGGCTCATCTTCAAGCTCACCCTGCTCCCTCCAACACACACCTTTGTGTCTGTACCTGTTTGTGTGTGTGAGTCCTCATTCTCCAGGATGACAGCGAGGCCAGTGGAGGTGGCAGGCAGTCGCGAGGCACTGAGGTCCAATCGGGTCAGACTGTCTACTCCTCTGCTCAGCCTGCGCTGCAACACCAGCTCAGAGCGGCGTGCTGAACCTGCTGGAGGCAGCACCACGTGTACCGTGCTCTGCTCTGGCAGATCATAAGCCTAACACACCAGGAGAGGAAAAAAAAATCCCATCAATATTCCCAATTAGCACGTAGTTTGGCTTTTCATAATTCATGTGCAATGTCATCTAGAATTATTGACATTAAAAGAAAACAGAAAATAAAAATGATCATATAAAATAAATACACACAAATATGTTTTCACTGTAGAAATTACTTTTCTTTGCTCTACTTACTCTGTCCTAATAAAAAAATCATACTCATGACAACATCATTTTTAAAAACAATAGCATTTCCACTCAAAGACAAATGTGACAAATATGTGATACCCGTAAGGAACATCTATTGTTATTTTTTTATATTATTATTATTATTTTAAGGAAAATTGCACTGCTTATGAAAATCTATTTCCATTCATTCAAGAGGCCCCCAGTAGCTGTAAATGTTATAAGACATGATTTGATGTGCCTGAAGACAGTTCGTGATTGGACTGGATGAAGCGATGGCTTAGCATCACTGTGTGAGCTCTAGGGAAATAAAATCCATCTTCCAAGTGGTGTTCCACAGTCTATAAAGCAATAAGATATTTGTAATGCATAATATAGTGCATAAGCAAGGTACTCTCATAATGTACTGCTGTCTATTGTCTTAAGTTTCTGCCATATGTCTGATGACAGAAAACTTCAAACATTTCAGTCTCAATTAAAAAAGAAGAACATTCGCAGGCACAATGCTAATCCAGCTGGATGAGTGCACTTCAGACCACTGGGACTACAACAGAGAGATATAAACATGCCAGTCAAGCACAGCACTGGCACAAAGCCACTAGCAAACAGAAGGAAGGACAAAACTTAAACGGAGAAAAATGGCACTGCCTCCCTAGGCTGCTAGAAACGAACACAATGTGCGACTGTATACAAAACTGTGCAAACTTTATCAAGCCTTGTTCTATTAAAAAAAAGTAATTAACTTTCCCCTTCAACCTCTCTGGTGTGGAAAGCATGACTATTTCTCCGGCAGCTTACAATAACTCAGCTTGAAAACCTACAATGTCTCACTTACTTATTATCCAGGCCATTTATTTTGTGTGGAACGTGAGATGCTGCTATTTGAATTCCCTCCATTTCTTTTTGCTCATATTCATTTTCAAATATAAATTTGCAATGCAAATCAGCTCTCCAGTGACAAACATGTTGTCATTGAAAGTGAGAGGCTTATTAGAGCACCCACACACACTGATAGGTGAAAAGGTCCTTGTTTGTGCAACAGTCTATACACATGAGACCATTTCTCAATGGGGAAAATATGGCTTGAAGCAGGTCGGTAAGGTTGGGGGTGGTCGGGGAGTGGGGGGGGTGGGGGGGGGGAGGTGTCAGGCTAGGGGGTTGCATAAAATTAATTTGATTTTGTTCAATTTTCCCAAGTCAACTGCAAGGATTGGTTCTTAATGACAAACTTACAAATCTAAACTAAAGACCCCCTGGTTTGGGGTGAACAAGCCACCAGATGAGCATCATATTTAACTTCAGATACTTTGTCATTACAGAGCCTTATAACGAAATGAGGGATGACTGCATGGAAATTAGCATTGATTATATGCTATATGATGGATGTTTGAAAAGTCAGAGTGCATCATCTATAATGGCCAGACATGTTGGATATGACATATTACGGTGGTCAATAGCACCTTAGAGTTTTATGATAGCACTCTGGTTTTCTCACTGCATTTGTAATCAATGACAAAAGGCCTCCTGTGTCAGCCAGATGACCCCCATGATTGAAAGGGTCACACTGACAACACTCAGTGCACCTGAATAGATTAGTCAGTCCGCCTGACATGTCTCGCCCTTACACCGTTATTGTTACACCGTTATCGCCGTTATTGTTCTAGCCTTAATTTGGTTTCAGGATGGAACATCAGACAATTTTATCCATTACTATAATATAGGCAAAGCAATAAAAAAAAAACTCTTAAACTCCCAGAACCTGTCTGTGGATCAAGAGTTACATTCCTCACCGTTGTAACTACATACCTCTTCCTATTAGTTCTTTTGTAGTCATTCAGTTATTTAATATGATTGAAGATGAATAACTGATTAATAAGCCGGGACTTTAAGGGATTAAGGTTAATGATTCTATGAACGGATAAAATCCCAAGAAGTGACATTTTGAAAATCCTAATCATCGCACCACTGAAATCCACCACATACAGTACTATGCAAAAGTCTTAGGCACCCTATTTTTTTTAGAACAAACTTTGTTATAGATTTTTATTTTATGACTTCTACATTATTGATTCAGTACAAAAGCATTTTAGAATTCCAAAAGTTAGTTTTCCAGCACAAAATTAAATGTTATAGAAAATTGTTTGTATGTCAGTAAAGAAAGCAGCAGATTACGTAAGAGACACTTTTCAGATAAAAAAAACAGAATGAAGGCTGCTGGGTTTTGCTGCAAAAATAAGAAGCAAGTGTGACAGTCAAAGTCTCCAGAAGAACTGTGGCTGGTTCTTCAAGATGCTCAGTAAAACTTACAGCTAATTTCCTTATAAAACTGCACAAATTGTACCTGAGTCTACTATTTTTTTTTTTTAAAGCGAAGGATCATCACACCAAAGATGCCTTCAAAAATAATGAAACTAAATGTTTTTTTTTTTAATGTAGAAACATTTAGTTTCATTATTTTTGAAGGCATCTTTGCACTACAGCATTTCTTTGCATGTGCCTAAGATTTTTGCACAGCGCTGTATATTCTCTGGCTTTCAGAGTTTCTTAGTATATGGTACGTTCCCTTTTGACTTTAATGAGAGTGTGCACTCGAGATGGCATGGATTCCACAAGTTCGTGCAAAACCTTATGATCAATTTTGGATCAAATCCATCAGAGTGTCATCTGAACACATGCTTCAGTAGAAGAGATTAGACGTGAGGAAAATCTGACCTTTTGTACAAAGCAGTTAACGTGGTCAGTATCACAAATTTGCTTACATTTATATAGAGGCCTAGAAATAGTGCAGACTCTTGAATATTACATATTCGTTATATTGAACATTTATATTGAATTCTAAATTCTTCTGTCTATTTCCAATTTTTAAATGAAAAAAATCCCACATTTTCAATGCAGTCTCAGACTCTTGGACCCCACTGTACTACAAACTGGAAGCTCAGAGAGGAACAAATGGACATAATGGATGTTTATACCCATAAAACATGAGAAAAATTAAAGCCTGTTCAGTGTCTGCCTCCAACCTCTGGAGGATTATGAGGCAATCCGAATCTGTTGTGCATTCACTGTGCAATGATATGACCTTTCCAAATTATGATGTGCTCTTTGGAGAGCCCGATCAACAAGTCAGTGTTTTAAAGACAGGGACGGGCTGCATAAGCAATGTCTCACGTCTTGGGAGGCACACAATGACAGAATTTCAATTTTAAGTGTGAGAAGACAATCAATGAGTCCTTCATTCAGAATCATAAGCATTCCAAAAGACTGGGCTCAATTTGCCAAGGTCATCTGAGGATAAAGCTATCTCCCATAGAACAAGCAATACAAAATATTCATCTGGAAGTAGCTCAACACTGCACATGCGATGAATCCCAGAGGCACTGAACTCAAACTCCACATTGTTTACTCTATTTCCAGCAAGCCACTTCACTGTATGCATTTATAAAGCACAGTAATCTTTACAGTGATGTAAAGAAACTACAGGCTCCATTGTGGAAAAGTCAGATTCATATCCACCTGAGCCTCATGATACTGGATTTTTTTTATACACCTGCAAAAAGCTTTGTCATTCTAAGCCTCAGATAAACACAATTACACACTTTTAACATCCAACTGCAAAAAGTGCCAAGAAGGCTGATGAGCTGTTCTGACTGTAGCAAATCTGACAACAAAATATACGTGTGTTTGGAAAGCTGGGCCAAACTGAGTTTGCTGAGGCAGACAGAGACGCTGAGGAAACCTCCTGCTGCACTCATATACAAGCAGATGGTGGGGAAAAGCTAGGCTAAGAGAGACAAAGCCCACGAAGGCTGTGTGACTAATGTGAGCAGGGAGTTCCAAGTCCCAAGGCAGCTCAGTCAAACAACCACGAGAAGCCTGACGCAAAGCCGAGGACGACGGCGTCAAACTCAGTTACACACTGTGAGTGTGTGCTGGTAAACAAGCGCGAACAAAGCTGAAATGAGGAGTCTGTCATCTCAGTGGCCAGAGTGCAGGAAGGAAAGCAAATAATCTTTAAGCCTGACTGTGTCAGGTTAACCTTAGGAACATGAACCACTGTCTTAGCTGCTTTTCCAGAACAAAAACAACTGCGAGTGGAAAAGAAATGAAGCTGAGCTGAGTGAAAAAGGGAACATAGAGAGAGAGAGAGAGAGAGAGAGAGAGAGAGACACTCAGTCTCAAGAATAATTGGCAGTAAAGGTCCAACAAACTCAAAGTACTGTTTCAGAAAAAAAAATACACAGAGTTTTAAAAAATGAGAATAAATGCTAGCCAGCATCCTAAGTTAATAGTTTATTCATTTGATGTAAAATAATATGATATTTATAAAATCCTCCACTACTCAAAATTACTCTGGATAAATCTGATTATCACGCCTGCTTTTTAAAGTGCTTTACACCAACCATTTATTTGTTAGATTGGCAGGAAGTACACCTAATGCATCCATGGCAACTCGGTGTAAAAATTTCTTAATATTGATAATAATGATATCACGCAATGACATTAAACCAAAGGGGATGGATACAAGAGACGCTTATTTCTGTCCCTTTTCCTAACCAGGTAGTGGCATCTCCTTGTACCTTCCATCACATCAAGCCATGACCATAATTCATGCATAGAGTTTGCAACAGGCAGACTGTGAAGAAAAGGGTTAGGGTTAGGGTTAAGAAAAGAGTAGAAGTGACGTACAAAGCGGCTGACTGTAATAGACAGAGACAAACTATAGGAAAAGGAAAGATGGATGAGAAAGACAGAGAGAAGGAGTATGGAAACACAGACTGAATGACAGAGAGAGACAGGGAAAGAGAGAGAGAGGAGTGGTGGTACTCCTCAGGGATGGGGAAGCTAATAGAGCGCATTACAGCAAATGCTGCTCTCGTCACTACAAATGTCAGACTGCGAGTCCCGCGGCACGGACAGATAAACAGCAGAGACTGTCTGTGCCTGCAGCTACACACACGCTCGCTCCTCAGACACCACAGCACCGACGTGAGATGAATCACAACACACACACACACACACACACACACACACACACACAAACTTCTGTTTTCACTTCATATCACAACCTTGTAACAGTTTGACTTGATCATATAAAGTAATTCAAGAACTCCAAGTCCATGCTACTGAATGATATCATTTTAGGCTTTTCTTTGACATTGTACATTATAAGCCCATACTTCTTCAATGTATAAATTGGAATTTTAAAATAAATAAGACAGGTCCTTAGTTACAATTACTGAGTACATCTTTTTGCAGCATACAAATTGTAGTTATTCCTTCACAGACAATAAAAAATGATGCCTAACCTATGCCAGTTAGCTAACTTTGGTTCAGTATCAAAGCTGTTTATGTTTATTTCAATAAGGATGATAAAGATCATGATGATAATTAAAAAACAGTTACTCACTATCACAAAAAGTACAATTAATTCCGGATCGACAATATTGTGATAATCAAAAACATGCAATAATATCACAGCCCCTGTGATACATGTAAGACATGCATTTTTGTTTATAAGTTTATTATAGGACAATTAGAAAGTCTCTTCTGAAAGTCCCATGGACACAGGAGATATTTATCTCACTCGCACACACACACACACACTCACACACTAATTATTGGCACACACTTCATAAAAGAAAAATAGTCTAATCCAAATGAAATCCAAGCATGCATGCATAAGTGGTTAATAAGGAGTGAATTATAGGCTAATAAGAATAAAAGTAAGTGGCCCGCACTGGGTTTTGCCCTTAAATGAGTGCTTTGAGGCAACAATTCTTCAAAGGTAGATCTACTAAGATATGCTACTCAGAGGCTGTTATGTAATAACAGATTCCTAAAAGGCAAAGTAGGTATCATTTATCTGCCTTGAGGCATAGAGAAATATTAAATTAATCTCTCTTTGCCTACTTGTGTGCATTCATAAATGTGCCTTGTAGGAATCTATTATTAAACAAAAGCCACTAAGGCATACAGCAATATTAACATATCTCTTTTATCTAGCAGAATGTATTTGATACCATTTATCAGCCGTAAATGCAGTCCAAACATGTTAACTTGTATGTTACAATGGTAACTATTATTATTACCAATATTAAGTTGAGTGCACTTAATAGTATCTGCCTTGCAGGACTCTATAGGAATATGAAACTATTATTAGTGACAGCCTCTAAAGTATTGAGCAATATTGAGGGTTGGTTATGATTGGCTGTGAACTTCAGCAGCCACTGCGTAGCCTCTTGCTCATTTGGGGCCAAAACAATGCCCCTTATTAGCACAGTTTCTTACCTTACACCTTTTATCATGTTTACACTCTGACTGAATCTGACTTAATCTTTCCAACCTGAAATATATATTGAAATATAGTGAAGTTCTGATGCTAATTTGTTGGTTGGTGCTGTATATTCCTGTGAGAGGAGATCACATGCTCATTATAAATATTGATATGCAAGTCATTCAGGGTGGATTTGTGCTTAATGTGAACTGTGTAGGTCTGTGCAGAAAAAAGTCTTTGTCTCTTGAGCTGTCACTTCTGTTTTCACTGTCCTTCATGTCTTATAACCCAATTTTACAAACACCTGCTTGCACATACACTCACACAGGTCACCTTCATGTCTGCACTCTACGAATAACTGCCTCTGACTCTGTCCGCTAGTGAGTGTGTGTGTGTGTGTGTGTGTGTGTGTGTGTGTGTGTGTGTGCACATGATGTCTGTGCTGTCTTCAACCACTGCTCCATCCTGACTTGTTGACTGAATGTGACAGGTAACAGGTCCAGTATCTCTGGAAATGGACTTACTCTCTACTGTCCTTATTCTGTCCCACAGCTAAACCAGTGGGAAAACAAGAGACCAACTGCAGCCAGTTCTCTCAGTCTAAAGGAATGAATAATGCCACAGAACTAAATGAGAAATTTGTAAGTAGATAGGTAAACAGGAATCCTATTACATGGCTAATAAGCTATTAGCATAGACCAGTGATTTTTATTTTATGTGCCAATCCGGAAGGACAGCATATAGAATCTTCCACATTTGAAATTAAAGATTCCAATAATTGCAAAGTCTTGTTTATTTTGGTGTTAATCTTCACAAGCCATAGAGGAAGAATGAGTCTGCTGAGAGAAGACAACTCTCCTGCATACACCACCTCACTGAACAAATAAAGTACCAATTAGTCCTGCTCTGTTTACTTTGTTTTAAGATGTTTACTTCAATTAAAAGTGTTAACTACTGGGTCAGGTATTGAACTGAATCTATCCGAAGAAAACAATCAAATAGTGAACAATTTGGACTCATTCCTAGTCCATTCATTTTTCAGTCTGATAGCTGGAGGGCAATTGTGACCAGTGCGATGTGCTGTGGTGTTTGTTTGGTCTCTAGGGAGCAGAATAAAGATAGGGCATAAGTAAAAGTCAGGTGGCCTTGGTTATATATTATCTATACCCAAGGTTCCCAAAGTGGGGTCTATGAAAAGAAGTGTTCGCTCTATCACTGGTGGATTGCGAGATCGAATCCTGATGATGCCACAGCCATCCGTGCCCCAGAGTCTGAGAGAGCGTAATTGGCATTACTCTGTTTCATGTCAATCAGAGTAACACTAGCCAATCGTGGGTCTCTGTGAGCTCATGTATGCAGAAGAGGGCAGTTAGTGCTTTTCTCCAAATGTGTTCAGCTAGATGATGCATGTGTTAGCCTTCACGCCTGCTTGTTGGTAGCTGTTGTGTGTTAGTGGAGAGCTAGTTAGTGGGTAGGAAAGGGCAAATGACCAAATTGGGAGAAAATTGGGTTAAAAAAAAAACATTAAAAAAATAAAAAATATTACTGTGGTGAATATCACTACTATCAGTGCTGGCATTGGTGCTTATTGTTATTTTAGCTACTGTGGTTATATGCCATGGCTTAGTGGTTAGCAAGTTTGCCTCGCACCACCAGGGGTTGGGGATTTGATTCCCGTCTCCGTCCTGTGTGTTTGGAGTTTACATGTTCTCCCTGTTCTTTGGGGATTTCCTCCCCCAGTCCAAAGACATGCATTGTAGGCTGATTGGCATCTCTAAATTGTCCGTAGCGAGTGAATGTGTATGCGATTGTGCCCTGCGATTTGTTGGCACCCTGTCCAGGGTGTCCCCCGCCTTGTGCCCCAAATCCCCTGGGATCGGCTCCAGGCTTGCCACGACCCTGTGTACGATAAGCAGTACAGAAAATGGATGGATTGATGGGTTGTATGCCAGGCTGACTGCTGTTGAGTGGGTTTAATCAAAAGCTCAACAACCTAAGAACAAATAAAAATGCATTAAAAAAAAAAAGTGCTGTTCATATGTTGATATACTGTAACATGGTGTAACTGGTTTGGGTTCTATGGATGAAGAGTCTGGTGTCAGGAATAAAAAAAAGCTCTCCTGGTCCAATAATACAAAACAATGCAATACACCCCTCTTCCCAAAGCACTTGTTTGTTATTAAATAAAACCCCAAAGTAAGTGTTAAATTCGCTCATGAAAGAAACCTTGAGCTGAGTACAATAAACCCTTGGTGGTTTCATTCTTATTTCTCTTTTGTCTCTTTCTGGTTATGTTCTGTTTTTCTCACTGCCCAATTTACAGTCATGCTTCATTTTGACATTTTAGCACACACATGATCAACTTAACTTTTGGTTTGGTATATCTTATGGTTTCTCAACCAATATCAGTCAAGTCAAATCAACAGGACAGATCACTGTTAAGTAACCAGCTACTGCTACTGGATGATGCATCTAGATTTTAGTTCATTTATGTGTTAACCTGACATGTTTTTTGAGTAATTTATTGATTGTTTTTTAAAAAAAAAAAAATTAGGATTAACAGGCCCACTTATGATCTGGGTCATGTGCAGGTGGACCCATTGCATCCTCCATTGTCCTGGCCCTGTCTGCAATTATAAGGGGGCGGTCTGGGGATATTTTTTCACTGGAAGGATTCTGTAGGCAAGAATATAAGTGTGAGCAAAGCCTTTGCAGATAACGTGTGTATCGCTTATATGAAAGTTAATTGACTCCTTTGAGTGCACCTGAGAGTGCTCAGTGTGTGTGTAGCTGCTTTAATGCATAATTAAGAAGGTCAAACTTAATGAAGCACTGTGGACTAAAGTTCAGGAGATCCCTAGGCTCTGTTTACCCTGACAGACCTCTGCATCCATCAGATAGGGAGAGAGAGAGAGAGAGAGAGAGAGAGAGCCAGAGAGAGCCAGAGACAAAGAGCTGTCAAGTGAAAGAGGGACAGAGAGGATCATGAAGGAGTGAACATGGGGAACACTTTCTCTTTCTCTGTTTTCTACCTCTCACTCTGTGCAGAAAGAAAGATTGAGTCAGAAAAAGGGTTACAGAGTGGCAGCGTGACAAACAGCGCTCACCAGAAAGCGAGATAGAGACAGTCAGAGAGAAAAGAGGGATGGGGATACAGTTCCATCCAGAGGACAACATCAGAGGAATGCCTGAGCTTAACACTGAGTTTGACCCTGATGCTAATGCAAGATCCACAACATCCTTGTCATAAAAAAAAAAAAAGAGAGCATGACAAACAGCAGACGAACAGGCAGAGAGGCTCAGACACAGAAGAGTGCAACTACCTGTAGGGTGGAATCACTACAGAGCTCTCTCCCAGCAAAAATGACCCGCAGCTGATCAGGCTGAACGCCCTGCAGCCGGCCCACCGTCTCCTTCAGCTCCGATACACTCGTTCCCTCTTCCACCTCCACCTCCACCGGATGATTGGAGTTAAAGCGGACATACACTGATGGAAACAGGAGTGACAGAAGGGTGTATAATAAGCGTAAAAATTCTATAATGTAGCAGAACATGAACAAAAGTACATTTAATTTGTCATTGAAACAAGTCCAAATCACAGACAGACTTTCCACAAGTACTTAACACACCATCTTAATACTTGTTATGGGTGATAAAACATTTTTTGCCATTTTAGCTTTAACTGCTAGGTTTCACTATCGATACTTTCTTTTTGGTTTTAAGACACGTTGGGCTTCCACTAAAACATTAACATGCGCAACGATCTAAATAAATAAATTCAAAATAACAGTGCAGTATAACCATGGTATGATTAAATAAAGAACAACTGAAACACATTTTTCAAAAGCAGGACATGAACAAGACTGTCATTATTGTGAATAGAAGCATGTAACCCAAATAATAAGAGCATTTTCCCCCCCTTAAGAACGAAACAGTGTGTGGGAGGTTTCATATCACACATAAGATTTAGATTTGTAAAGTAGACACAACAGCCTCATGCAGGCTATTTATAAATATTTATAAATTCAGTTGACATGGATGAATAGGCGTGGATTAGTGCAAATCAGTGATTTGGAGATTTTTCTTTAGGAAACACCTCTGCTTTGACAATTGAGAGAAACAGAGCCAGAGTCAGGAAACGTCAACACACTTCCACCTCCAGAATACAAAAATATGACAGTGTGAATGCAAAACACAAGCAGAAGGAGATATGAAGAAGGGAATATAAAGAGGTGCAAAAGCATGTATAGAGTGACCATGGAGGACTGAAGCTTGAGAGATGAAGGGAGAGAGCAAGGAGAAGGACAGGTGACACGCACAGAGAGAGACAAAGCAATCGACTTTACATTCAGCTTGTTCAGTCACTGCCTGCACGTCCCCAAACCCCTTCATTAAGATGAGTGCGATTTGCTGCAGAAGTATTTTTTTTTAATATCACCTCTGCTTATTATTTTAATTGAAATGAGTCAACCTTTGCAAAAATCCCTGAGGCACAGAGATAAATTCTGAAATGGAAAATGGCTGATCTGGAGAAACATTCTGCAAATCATCATATGAGCAGAACCAGGAAGGGAGAAATTGTCCTTCTCCCCGCATATGTGATCTGCATCAAGGAAATATGTGCTCTAATTGGACAATCAATAACCATGGAATAGCTGAATATACACAAAGCATACTAAGTGATAAAGGTTTTGTGTGGACACACAGTCAACGCATAGCCTCACACACATATACACACACTAGCCACAAATTCACAGGGACTTAGTCATTCACAGCTCTTTCGGGAAATTGCGTCTGTGGATATTGTTGATTTAATGTACAGTGGTGCAGAGCATTTACTGATTGCCACTAAACAACAAAAGCCACAGGTCTTGCGCCAGCACTGAAGAGAGAGTTGAGTGATTGCTCGTTGTTGAAGCATGACATTCTCCAGTAAGTGCTTGTGCTAGAATATGACACTTGAATTAAGTGTCAAAAAATCATAATGGGAGACAGGACAAAAGAAGACAAGCAGGCCAGAACAATGCATGAATCAGCCTAATGTGGTGGACAGACAATAAATTCAGGTATACACTTCTATTTGCTTCAATATGACTTTGTTTTCTGACACTATTCTTTCAGACAGCTTTAAGATACTGTAGCTTACCGTTTCACAAGGCATACATAACTGATAATACCAGATAGCACTTCCACTCTGCTCTCTAATAACCGCAGTAATAGCAGACGAGTGTTTCCCTGACAGTTGGATTGAAGATAAGCCTCTGTGAAGGTGTAAAGCCGGTAGCACTTTGGACCAATAGTAATGATTTCCATAATCTCCCTCATTGTTTCGTGCCCCTTCCATGAGGATAACAAATGAGTGAATTCCACCTTTGTCATGTTTCATCACACCAGGAGTCCGTTTGGTGAGGGCTTCTTAATACGTCTGGAATTGCTGGTGTTTTCGATTGGTGGGTAAAAGTGAAAGAGCGAGAGGCCAGTGTAGGCAAACACACAAGGATTATTGTCACACAAAATCGAGAATCTGCTACTGAAAGACAAATGACATTTTCAGTGAACATTTTCAAGGAAATTCATGCCCATAAACAAGATACTAACACCATTCAACACAACTGATTCAGACTGCTTTGGCAGAAGTATTTCTGACCAGACCACTGTTTAAGTTGCTGCAGCCAGAGTTAGGATGGTAAATGTATTACACTGTCCAAAAGTCATGCAATAATTATGTTGCTTAGCTACGCAGTCCACGTTGATGGTGCATGAGCACCAGAGCATGATGGTGCTGATCTCTCCAACATGAATGTCTGTCCTGAGAAAATTGTCCGTGGTGGTTTTTTAAATTAATGACAATGTGGGGACATATACATGTTTCAGTGCTAGATATATCGAACATAAACCTAACATTACATAAAGGACATCATGCGCTATTTGGACAGATATAGAACTAAAGTTTTTTTTTTTTTTTTTTTTTATTTAAACAAAAAAGCAACATGAAATGCCACCATGACCTTGACCAAGATAAAGTGGATGAATGCTCTTTTCCATGCGCTGTCAAAAAACAGGCGTGTACTTTGGGCACTGCAGTCTTTTTTCCCTAATCACTTTTACATCTTCTGTATTTTTGTATGACTGTATTCGATGGAAAAAGATTCATTCGCAATTTCTTTTGTCTTCTCTGAGATTCATTTAAATTCATGCAAATATTTGAATGGAAGCCCCGCTAGTGTGGGAGATCAAATCAGAATAGTGTGTGTGTGTGTGTGTGTGTGTGTGTGTGTGTGTGTGTGTGTGTGTGTGTGTGTGTGTGAGAGAGAGAGAGAGAGAGAGAGAGAGAGAGAGAGAGGTAGAGACTGTGTGTTAGAATTGGGGCTGCACAAAACAGGAATCACAATTTTTTTGTTTTTAAATTAAGATTACAATTCTCACAGTTCTTTGACCAGTTTTCTAAGGTACAATGGTTCAATTCTTACATTAACACAGCAGAATGTGGTAGCTACATTTTCCCAGCGGATGTTTGCAAATGAGGGCTTGTCTGCATTTTGAATTACTGATTAACTGGCACATTTGTACTGCAGCAGCCAAAATCTTCAAAAATAGCTGCTATTTACTATTAAATCTTAGAAACGTATCATTTTCGAACTTTTTTTTTAAATAAGCTATTGATTTGATGTTAAAACATTCTACTGATATTAAAAGATTCTCTGAATCTTTGTAAAAAGGTAAAATGTAATTTTTTATTTCTTAGATTTTATAAGAATCATTACAGTTATTGTTTTCTCGGGTCCCTGGAGGACTAGTGGTTTGATTCCCGGCCAGGAAACCAGCCCCAGCCACTGGGGTTGCGTGCAACAGTGTGCTCTCAGTGCCAGTCCCAAGCCCGGATAAAACTGGGAGGGCGTAAAAACTGTGCCAAATCAAATATGTGGACCAATGATCCTCTGTGGCGACCCCTAACGGGAGCAGCCGTAAGAGAAACAACAAGTTATTGTTTCCTCCTTTTCAGTTTTAAGTCATTTTTTTGTGACATTAAATAAACGTATCTTCTAACTCAGTTTTTCAGTCTTGCTTTGCTGGCAGTTTGCTATCAAACCTATATATTGTGATACATATTTTGTATCATAGAAATGTCTTCAAGTATCATGGAATTTTGTTGTTGCTGTTGTTATATCATCTATCCCTAGTGCCAAAGATGAAAAGGAACCTAGCATAGGTGTAGTTTATATGGGGACACTGGAGATGTAACCTCACCACTTACTGATATGCCCAGTTTTGTCCCCATGACTTTGAGAAAGTGTCTGTTAAAATATTTAATATAGTACTTAAGAGCAGAAACTAATCCAAATGCCTTCTAGTTTAATAATAAAACATCTCCTCTATGATAAAACTCACGCATTTAAACAGCAAATAATTAACACATACACATGCACATGTATGTTTATTTTCCTCACTTTTTTACAGCAATATGATCACATTATTGCATTATGAATTTGTTTACATTAAACTACAATCATGATACAATCATGTGGCACATGCACATATAAAAGAGGGAGAGGGATTATACAGGCTGTAGCCTGCTGCAGATGCACCCTTTGGTTTACTTTCTTTCTTTTTTTTTTTTTTTTCTTCAACCACCATAACAGCAAAATTTTAAAACGTTTCCAAAGCATCCATCATCCCACTATTACTGTAGAGTTTTAGAAAGCTGCTGGGTCAATTGGAAGCATTATTTTTTCTGTGGGATGCACGCAATACAGAGGAATAAAAACACTTCAGAAACGCTTCCAGTCATCATTCACGACCTTGCACTCTTCAAAACACAGTTCTATACAAGAAATCTAGCAATACTAACAACTTAAATAGTTAGTCGTGGTAATATTTCTGATCTTCATATATAAGCCACTTTGTGGGTGAAAACCTGACTTGATAAACACTCTCACTATATAACTGCAGTTATATACATTATGTGTCTCACAGACGTTTCGAGTGAGACGGCGCATTGCATTCACTCTCAATTTTCATTCATTGCAAACATTTAGTGATCATCTGATAACACTGTGAAGTTAATATTTCTGTACATAACATTAAATATATCTTTATGACAATTTTGGTACTGCTCACTCCAAGCGAGCATTTGGGTTATTTTAAACTTCACTTTTCCCATTTGTTTCTCCCCTTTCATGGAGTCGCTGTCATGTGGTCATGGTTCACACCGAATAAGGAAGAATAGTGGAGGAATAAAATCTGTTTTATGGATGCACAAATGCAAATGCTGCAGGATTACAATTTTATTATCATTTTTTTTCCCCGCAGTCCTAGTAAGAACTGCACAGCAATATATTTTTGACTGCTTATCAGCCTTTGCAATACTGCTGTATCACAGCAGACAACAAACATTTCTTCTCACATGTGTAAGAGTGCATTAGCAAGGTAAAACAAGCAATGAAAAGCGTATTATTTATAAATAGAAGCCCATGATCATAAATCAAAGAAAGCAAAAAGAAAAGAAAGGTGCAAGATTGATGAGGCAGAATGCTGCCAATCAAAAGCAAGAGGACAGGGTAGCATGGCAAGCAAAGGATTACAAGACTAAAATAGCAAGCGACCAGATCAGTCAACATCATACACACGCAGTAATATGAAGACAGAGCAGCTTGCTGCTGCATTGGGCAGGAAACAGTGGCGGCATGGGCGTGGTCGAGCGCCGGTTCATAAATGGAGGGCGGAGTCAGGAGCGTGAGTGGTAAGGAGGAGCATGCACCTGTGGATGATTGATTAAAGATGGCTCTGTATTTTCAGCGAGCAGTGGCACTGAGATAGAGGAGAGAGACAACAGCCACATGGGAGAGCTGAGCTGAACTGTAATGTACTGTACTGTGTGTTTACGTTGGTGTGTCTCAGGGTGAGAGCACTTAGCAGGCACTGAAAGGCGCCTGGAAGAAAAGTGACAGGGACTATTTAATATTGGAGACAGCATGGTGAGAGAAAGAGATAAAAAGAAAGCACCAGATCACAATCACATGGATACTTTCTTGGGCGTGTACTCATGTATGCTGAGAGCCTCCAATAAAGTCATGAAGTGACGTATGGTATAATATGCACTTTAGGGGAATCTAGCAAATATGGTAACATGGTATGGTGAAGGTGACCCACTCATACCCATGAGACTCACTTTTTTTTTGCCTTTGTTATTGTCTCATGGCACGAATGCAAATCTTACGTTTTTCTTTTCTTTTTTTTTTAACACTCAACGCATACCAATAAAAGTTTGTTTCACAAAACACTGTCATGTTGCAAAGAACGATAACAGCACCATTCTGTTCAGTATTTTATTTAGGTCCACCCAGTGTAACTGGCCAATTCTGCCCGCTAAGTTAAAGCTCATCCAACCATGGATTCTTATGAGCAACCAGTGGCTAATCACCCCAGATACACAACAAAATTATCTGCTGAGTGGAGTGCTCAGTTTGACTGCACAACTAGGAGAACACTATGCATTTTGTAAAGTGTGCAGAAGCAGAAGTGTTCAATAGTAAAATAAAGATCAAAGGAAGAGTATGGGGACCGACATGTCACTGCACTGCTGAAATGTAAATTAAACAGTGACAGCCAGTGTTACAACTGTGATAACTCCACAAATGCTCAAGAGTGAAAACAAGCTACATAATTGTACAGTACAGAGCATAGCAGTCAAAAATAATTTACTCTCTCTCTCTCTCTTTCACACACACACATACACACACAGCTTTCTGTTTGTTTGTAGAGATTATTTTTTTTAGGTGTATCAGTGTATCAGTTTAAAAAAAATGCTCATCCCTATTTTACAAAGGCAACCATGACAATAAAAGGAGAAAAGGAAAAGTGTGAGGAGCCTTTTCTGAGCTTGATTTGAGTTTTTTTCCAAATTCTACAGGTTCCCCATCACCATATGCCCAGGCCCACTGGTGGGTAAGACAGCAGGGAATATAAAGGCTTGTCAGAGATGGTGCTGAGGCAACTGACCCAGGCAGAAGAATGGGACTTGAGTGCTAGGCAACAGCACAAAGCAGTAGTAGCTAATGCTAATGAGGGAAACCAACTTGATGCTAGTGGGTGCCATGGAGTATTCTCCAGAACTGGTGCTAGAATGTAAAAAAAAAAATAAAAAAATAAAAAATCATGGTGGGAAAAGACATGATAGGAATCTATGACTGCTTTGGAGGACAGGATACATGTAGCTCTGACTACCATCACAAATGTTACGCTGAGAGCTCCATACAATGTAGTATGAGGCAAGAAGAAGAAACTCCAAACTGCACATTTGAGCTAAAGCATGTCCAATCCTAAGCCAAAGGATATGAGTAAGGTGGTGGTGGTAGAGGCTTATCAAAATATTTGCTCTCCCCAGTGCTCAAACTGTTCTGGAATGCAGAAATCAATCTTCTTTACTGTTATGGTGGGGGGAAATTAGAGGCTATGGGGTTGGCAGTATTTAAGATGCTTTTCTCAGCGCTGTAGCTGGTTTTTATCGCTAATCAATGGCCAGAGGACTGACACAGGCTCTAGGGAATCTGGTATGCAATGTCAGCCAACATTCTGGAAGTGATCTCTTTGGGTTTTTTGAGTACTAATGCAGTACTGGCATGAAGTCACTTCCTCATCTCCAGCTACCAGTTACAGTGAAGTGCTTGATCAATATGTTTAGGTTCTATTTCAGTCAATCTAACCTCCAGCGGATTTCTTCTTGTGCATGTCTGCATGCCTGGCAAGACCATCCAACAAAGTGATATAGACACGGTATTTGAAATAATTTTCTTCTTATCGCCTCAAACTACACTATATGGAGCTATCAGTGTAACATTTGTGACGGTAGTCAGAGCTACATGTATCCTGTCCTCCAAAGCAGTAATAGATTCCTATCGTCTCTTCTGCTACCATGAATTTTTTTACATTCTAGCACCATTTCTGGAGAGTACTGGAGAATGGCACCCACTAGCATCGAGTTGGTTTCCCTTATTAACACTGCTAGTCATGTTAGCTTGGCTCACTGCTCTGTTTGATGAGTTAGCTACTACTGCTTTGTGTTCTTGCCTAGCAGTCATATCTCATTCTTCTGCAGGGGTCAGTTGCCTCAACACCATCTTTGACAAGCCTTTATATTCCCTGCCGTCTTACCCATCAGAGTAAATTATTTTTGACTGCTATGCTCTGTACTGTACAATTATGTAGCTTGTTTTCACTCTTTTGCATTTGTGGAGTTATCACAATCGTAACACTGACTGTCACTTAATACTTTACTTTACACAATACTTTACCTTATAATCTAATAAGCTTTTAATTATTTCAGTAAGACAGCATGTGGTAATTTCTGTTCAATACTTTCACATGTCTAAATTGCTTTGGATGTAGTAGGATTTGGCTACTTTTGTGATCATTTATCAACTAAGCTCAGCATCTAGATTTATGAACTTTTAAAATTCCTAGTAAAATTGACATGATCTAATATAATTACAAGCTTGCTCAGGTGCTCCAGCCTTATCAATGGAAGTTTCAATAGCCATTTTCCAGATCTGAGGAAATTTCCCAGTTCTAACAGGTAGATTTATCACATGGGCTATAGGCTTAAAGGTCTCACCAGCATACATGGAGATAAAATGAGAGGACAAAAAGGAAACAGAGAGTAGGGGGAAGCAAGGTTGACAAATCTAAGGTATGTTAGCAAGCAAAAGAAAATAAAAATCTCTTCTTGTTGGGATAAAGATTGAAACAGGTAGGCCAAGCAAAAGGCTTCCAGCAATGCAATATTATTGCATGGTTCAAGTGGAGTCAAAGCTATCACACATTCTACCACAAAAAGCTGAAACATGGAGCCAGGTCAGAAAGCCACGAGGTAGTGAAGCTGCTCCACAGATTTCCACTTGAGCCTTGTATACTTAGCATCAGCCAAACTCACAACAGCCTTGAAAGGTCATTCATTGCTATATAGTGTCCTTCACATTGCATACTGAAACATTACCGATCTCAGCTAATATCAAGCCTACACTCACTCTCTGCTGGATCAGGTTAAATAGAGATATATTTTACAGGGATGGTAAGCTGCCAGGCAGACCAAATGGGGCTGATGATTTTGGATTCGAGTACCATGTTGTCTGTCACAAGTCCATCAGAGACTCAGACTGGGCAGAGAGGTGGATCATTAACAATGCTAATTAAGCATCAGGATGGTGGCTCTCAGCCTAGAGCCAAGCCCACTAGAGATTGGGAAGACAGCAATACATGCACACATGGCTGGCCAGAACACACCACATCCCTAGAGCATGTGCTCCATCATACTGGAGAAAGAGAGGGAGAGAGGGAGGAAAAAAACTTTACTGTTCTTGTGTACAACATCATTGTCTGGCATACCTACTATTTAAAAAAGAAGAGAATTTATGGTGGTTCGTATTGTCATTTTTAACCTGTTTTCTCTCGATTTGATCATTTGCTGATTCTCCCCTGTCACAGGACAGCTACCAAACAGGAAGGGTGAAGGCTAGCATGTAAAGACATATGAAGCCAGCCACAACATCTTTCCAATTTGGTGCTCAAGCTGCGTCACAGGACAGCTGAACACTCTCAGCGCTAACTGCCCTCTTCCTCATACATGAGCTCATACTCCCACGATTGGCTAGTGTCACTCCGATTGATAGTGGAGAGATTAATGCCATCTCTCCCGTCCAGACAGCAAGACCAATCTTGCTCTCTTGGACTTACAGCCACAAACAGCTGTAGCATCTTCAGGATTCTAACTTTTTGTGTTGTACACATAATCAGAAATTACATCTCAAGGACACAGTGCTGTCAACTACATTTGAGCTATAGTCAACAGTGATGGGCATTTTGAGAAATCTTGTAGTAAAGACATAAAAATGTGTGAGTGATTGTTCAATATTTAAATAAATGCTAAATAAATACACTATAAATTGACCAATAACTACATTAAATTTATAATAAAAGCATAACATTGCCCTTTTTTAGGCAAAAACTAATTAGCCAAACATATGCATTTAGTATTCAAGTATATTTGAATATGAACTCTCCTATACTGCCAAATGATGTATTTTAGCAGTAGTGCTACGCAAGCCACAGAGGGAGAAAACTGAGCAAAGTAAATAAAAAGAAGGTGATTTACTTTTCTTGTTACTGATATTTACATTTCTTAAATGACCTGGGATTCATGTACAGTCAACTGCAGAATTATTTGCACCTGTGGAAAAGATGGTAAAGAAGTTACAAAAATTGTCTCTGGTTAATTAGCTTAATCTCAGACTGTAAAGAGGAGAGAATGCCATACTTTAATTTAAGTATATTTATTCTAAGAACATTTTTATAAAAATCTGCATGTGTCACAATTCTTGTCAGGCCTGCATTTAATGCAACCTACTTCTGGTAACATAACAGCACTGACTCTTCTCCTATAAGCCTTGATAATATTGAAGAATACATATCAAG
Source organism: Pangasianodon hypophthalmus (assembly GCF_027358585.1). NCBI lineage: Eukaryota > Metazoa > Chordata > Actinopteri > Siluriformes > Pangasiidae > Pangasianodon > Pangasianodon hypophthalmus. Next base: position 22,760,284 of record NC_069712.1, read on the forward strand.
GAATCTGAAACCAGATCCTCAATACAGAATCTCTCCAGATCCTAAACAGTTCTAGGTCCTCTCTTGTGGACTCTGCTCTTCAGCTCACCCCACAGGTTTTAACTGTGTTTTATGTCAGAGAACTAGGATGTCTCTCAACCATTTTTGTATGGATCTGGGCATGTGTTTAGCCTGCTGGAAAATCCAATCTAGTTATAGCTCCTTGGCAGAGGCAGCCAGATTTTTATTTACAATCTCTTGATACTTCATTGAGAACATGATGCCATGTATCCTAACAAGGTTTCCAGGCCCTTTGGAAGTAAAAAACATAACATCACAGATCCTCCACCATACTTAACTGTGAGGATTAGGTTCTTTTCTGTATAAGCATCTTTTGTTTCGCTCCAAACCCACCTTGAGTCTAACCATCCTCCACCTTAATGTGGGTGGGGGCAGAAAACACTCGCATATTCATCTGGCCAGGTTTATTACAACTCTGTTGTTTTAACCTTATTAATTATTGCCCCAACAGTGAATATGGTCACTTTAAAGCCCGTCTCATTTCATTTTTGTATTCTCTAATCTTCTTCTGATGATGAATGTCTAAGGGAATTTGGCCTCAGTGCCACCGTATATTTACACCGCAGAAGAAGATTTATTTGTCACATACATTACAGCACAGTGAAATTCTTTTTTTCGCATATCCCAGCTTGTTAGGAAGCTGGGGTCAGAGCGCAGAGTCATTTATGATATGGTGCCCCTGGAGCAGAGAGGGTTACGGGCCTTGCTCAAGGGTCCAACAGGGGCAGCTTGGCAGTGCTGGAGTTTTGAATCCCTGACTTTCTGATCAGTAACTCGGCGCCTTAACCATTGAGCCACCACTGCCCCACCAAATGTCAGAAGTGGGAGTCATGGATAAGAATTCCTAAATACTGAGGTGAACTTAAAAACGTAAAATTGAATAAATAATGTAAAAAGTGAACATGCAATTAATTTTGTTCATAAGAATATCAATAATAATAAAAAGTAACAATAATTATGTGACTTTTGTGGTCGCATTTAAAAAAAAACAACTTTTTTCTTAGAATAAATTTTATCTAAAGGTACATTTCTAAGTAACCTTAACCTCATAACTTTTTTTGTTTTAACACATCTGAGCATGTTTGACAAGGGCCAAACTGTGATGGTTAGACGACTGGATCAGAGCATACAGCAGGTCTTGTGGGGTGTTCCTGGTATGCAGTGGTTAGTACCTACCAAAAATGGTCCAAGGAAAGACAACCGCTGACCCGGTGACAGGGTCATGGGCACCCAAGGCTTGTTGATGCACGTGGGGAGCAAAAGCTAGCCCGTCTGGTCCGATCCCACAGAAGAGCTACTGTAGCACAAATTGCTGAAAAAGTTAATGCTGGCTATGATAGAAAGGCTTCAGAACACACAGTGCATTGCAGCTTGCTGCGTATGGGGCTGCATAGCCACAGACCGGTCAGAGTGCCCATGCTGACCCCCATACACTGCTGAAAGCACCTATAATGAACATGTGAGCATCAGAACTGGACCGTGGAGCAATGGAAGAAGGTGGCCTGGTCTGATGAATCACATTTTTCTTTGGGTGCATGTGCATCGCTTACCTGGGAAGAGCTGCACCAGGATGCACTATGGGTAGAAGGCAAGCCGGCAGAAGCAGTGTGATGCTCTGGGCAGTGTTCTGCTAGGAAACCTTGGGTCCTGGCATTCATATGAATGTTACTTTGTCACATACCAACTACTTAAACATTGTTGCAGATCAAGTATACCCCTTCTTTGCAACGGTATTCCCTAATGGCAGTGGCCTCTTGCAGCAGGGTAATGCGCCCTGCCACACTGCAAAAATTGTTCAGGAATGGTTTGAGGAACATGACAAAAGAGTTCAAGGTTGACTTGGCCTCCAAATTCTCCAGATCTCAATCTCGAGCATCTGTGGGATGTCCTGGACAAACAAGTCCAATGCATGGAGGCCCCACCTCACAACTTACAGGACTTAAAGGATCTACTGCTAATGTCTTGGTGCCAGCTAGCACAGCACACCTTCAGAAGTCTTTTGGAGTCCATGCCTCAACGAGTCAGGGCGGTTTTGGTGGCACAAGGGGGACCTACACAATATTAGGCAGATGGTTTTAATGTTATGGCTGATCGGTGTATATATACACTATATGGCCAAATTTTGCAGACATATGACCATAAAATTCATATAGCATGTGCTTGTTGAACATTTGAACCATTCCAGATTTAGTCCCAATTTGCTGTTATCCTCCACTACGCTGGGAAGACTTTCCACTACATTTTGGACAGTGGCTGTGGGGATTTGCCCATTGAGCCACAAGAGCATGAGTGAGGTCAGGTACTAATGTCGGGCGAGGAGGCCTGGAGGGCAATCACCATTCCAGTTCATCCCAATGGTGTTTAGTGGGGTTGAGGTCTGGGCTCTGTATAGGCCACTGGATTTGGCAAAACATGTTATAGCAGGTTATAGCCTAGAAAGACATTCTGTACAATCGTGTGCTTCCAAATTTGTGGCACCAGTTTGGGGAAGGACCACATATGGGTGTGATTGAAAGACAGACAGATAAAATATCAGATTTAACATAGAATTTTGTGAACATTATTCTGTGATCTTTCTAAATGCAGCTCTAATTGTAGCACTAATGAATCTCCGACCCTGAAACAGGTTATAAAAATTTATATTCATGCCACTATCTAACAAAAATTTGCTGATGTTTAAATAACCGTCCCTTGTGGCATTTCCACAAGCAAAAAAGTATGGACGCCTCTACAACCTATTCTCTAAACAGGTCACATAGGAAATGCTTTGCTAGGCACTAGTGACTAAAAGGTCATATCTCACTCTAAGAGCTGCATTAGTTTCCCTAATCTTCAAGATCTACTCGATTTGTTTCCCGTTTCCCACTATTTTTCAGGAGCCATCGCACCTGTGTCCTGCTGTTCCACTTCCCCATGTCTGAGTCTGATGCTGACGCATATATGCATGAGAGACTGTGTAACCAATTCCAATTTCAGGCAAAATTTGTTTTCCAGACCCCATCCTCAGGTTTTAATTATAAGGCAAGGCATTTGCAGAAAGCGCCCTGTGCGTTTCAGGTGGCTATTCACTCGCTGGTGCAGCCGAACCGTGAAATTATTTGCGGGTCTAATCATTGACTAAACAATAAAACATTAATTCAGAGAAAATGGATCAAAGTTGGGTGGTGAGCGAATGGGATTGGGGTCCTCAGGGTGCAGTCAAAAAGCAGAATAGGCATACTGTGACACACACACGCACACACACTCTCTCTCTCTCTCTCTCTCACACACACACACACACACACACAAACACACACACACACATTTTGATATACAGGTACAGATGAGTGACAAATTAAAGGAAAAACCAATACAGAGTGCATTAGTGTGGTGTCAGGCCACCACAAGCTTCCAGAACAACTTCAATACACTTTTACACCAATCAGCCATAACATTTAAACCACTGACAAGTGAAGTGAATAACATTGATAATCTCATTTAAATGGCACCTGTCAAGAGGTGGGATATATTAGGCAGCAAGTGAACAGTCAGTTCTCGAAGTTGATGTGTTGGAAGCAGGAAAAATGGGCACGTGGATCTGAGTGACTTTGGCAAGGGCCAAATTGTGATGACTAGACGACTTGGTCAGAGCATCTCCAAAACAACAGGTCTTGTGGGGTGTTCCATGCAGTGGTTAGTACCTACCAAAAGTGGTCAGTACCTACCAAAAGTTGGTCCAAGAAAGGACAACCTGTGAACTGGTGACAGGGTCACACCAAGGCTCACCAATGCGCATGGGGAGCGAAGGCTAGCCTGTCTGGTCCGATCCCACAGAAGAGCTACTGTAGCACAAAGTTCTGAAAAATTTAATGCTGGCTATGATTAAAAAGGTGTCAGAAGACACAGCGCATTGCAGCTTGCTGCGTATGGGGCTGCGTAGCCACTGACTGGTCAGGGTGCCCATGCTGACACCCATTCACCGCTGAAACAGCCTACAACAGGCACATGAGCATCAGAACTGGACTGTGGAGCAATGGAAGAAGGTGGCCGGGTCTGATGAATCATGTCTTCTTTTACATCATGTGGACGGCCGGGTACATGTACATCGCTTACCTGGGGAAGACATGGAACCAGGATGCACTTTGGGAAGAAGGCAATCTGGCGGAGGCAGTGTGATGCTCTGGGCAATGTTCTGCTAGGAAACCTTGGGTCCTGGCATTCATGTGGATGTTACTTTGACACGTACCACCTACCTAAATATTGTTGCAGACCTAGCACACCCCTTCATGGCAACGGTATTTCCTAATGGCAATTACCTCTTTCAGCAGGATAATGCGCCCTGCCACACTGCAAAAATTGTTCAGGAATGGTTTGAGGAACATGACAAAGGGTTCAAGATGACATGGGCTCCAAATTCCCCAGATCTCAAACCGATCATACTGTGGGATGTGCTGGACAAACAAGTCTGATCCAAGGAGGTCCCACCTTGCAACGTACAGGACTTAAAGCATCTGCTGCTAACATCTTGGTGCCAGATACCACAGCATACCTTCAGAGGTCTTGTGGAGTCCATGCCTCAATGAGCAGAGCTGTTTTGGCAGCACTAGGGGGACCTACACAATATTTGATAGGTGGTTTTTCTGTTATGGCTGATTGGTGTATATACACTTACTGTCTTCTTTGTTAGGAACACCTGTACAACTGCACATTCGGCTTCAGTTAATGTTCACATCAACGAGAATGAAGAAAAAGTGTGATCTCTGTGACTTTAACCATGGCATGGTTGTTGTCAGTTGTGCCAGATGGGCTGGTTTGAGCATTTCAGAAACTGCTGATCTCCTGGGAATTTCACACACAACAGTCTCTAGAGTTTACACAGAATTGTACAAAAAACAAACAAAAAAAAAACATTCTTTGTGCAGACGGCCTGCAGTCTGATACACCTTGGAGATGAGAGAGATCAGAAGTGAATGACCGGACTGGTCTGAGCTGACAGAAAGTATATAGTAACTCAAATGATCACACTTTACAACTCTGTTGAGCAGAAAAGCAGCTCAGAATGCACAACACATCAATCCTTGCGGTGGACGGGCTACAACAGCAGAAGACCACATCAGGTTCCACTCCTGTCAGCCAAGAATAGGAATCTGAGGCTATCATGGGCACAGACTGGACAGTTGTAGACTGGAAAAAGACCAGATGATTATTTTTGTAATCTTCAACTGTCCAGTTTGGGTGAGTCTGTGCCCATGATAGCCTCAGATTCATCCACTTCAAGATTCGATGCTTCTCTGCTCACCACGGTTGTAAAGAGTGATTATTTGAGTTATTGTATCCTTCCCGGCAGCTCGAACTGTCGTGAAAAACTTTCTCAGTTCAGAATAAAAAAGAACTTTCCAAAGTCAGAGGGTTTTGGATGCTAAAAAAACAGACTTAACTGAAGCAACCAACAAAGCCGAGATGTCTAGATTATCAGATTTACATAGTCATGGCACATGCTTTTATACAATTCTAAAACAATGATCTCATTGGGTGGAGTTTTCTTATTTTTTCTTTTAATCACGCCCCTGAACTCTCGCCACAATTATTTCATGGTCCCTCTATCTTAGTTTTAACCGTGGTGTGAGCTCAGTCAGTTTATTTTTAAAAAAAAGTTAACATTCATCACAATCTTAACAATGCACTTCAGTACTCTGGTAGAGAAAAAAATGCACTTTCCCATGAGAAATGACAAAGCAAGCCTTGACTGAAAAGATACAATTTATGAATGAGAACTGTGTGCTTATTGATTTCCCACAAGAAAGGTCATATCAGTTTGTCTTAGGTTTCTTGATTCACATACACAAATATTCTTGTAAAATCATATGTATGAAGTCACACTCTCTTCATAAGTAAAATGTCCTAAATGTACAGTACATCTCATCATTTCTAATTATTTTAACTCCTGATTGGACTTGATAGATTATATGATAATCATGCTTAAATCATACTCTGATCAAGAAGATTCTTCCTCTGACCTCTCTTATCAACAAGTGTTTCCACCTGCAGAACTGTTACTCACCCAATGTTTTTTGGAGATCAGCAGTTTCTGAAATACTCCAACCAGCCATTCTGGTACCAACAACCATGCCACAATCAAAGTCCCAGAGATCACACTTTTTCTTCATTCTTATCTTTGATGTGTACTTCACCTGAAGCTTTGACATTGTGAACACTGACCTGTATCTGCATGATTGTATGCATTGTGCTGCTGTCACATGATTGGCTGATTTGATAACTGCGTGAATGTGCAGGTGTACAGGTGTTCCTATTAAAGTGCATGGCGAGTGTAGATTCTACAAGTGTCTAGAGCTGTACTGAAGGGATGATTTTTCCATTTTTCCAAAAGGTATTCCCTCAGTTGATGGTGATGGATGCACTGTCTAAGACGCAACTCCAAAATCTCCCATAAGTATTCAATCGGACTGAGGGTCTGGTGGCTGTGAAGGCAATAACATGTAATTTCTAGAAATGCTTAATCCTCGGATAAAAGTGATCAGTCAGAATAACTTTGTATTTATTTGCACTGGCCCTTATCTCTAAGGCAACAAGTGGAGCCAAACCATGCCAGCAAAACAGGCCAACATTTTTTCCTTTAATCTGTCACCCATCTGTAGCTGCAGCCACCAAATTTTTATTATTATTTCCTGGAGTCCTCTAGTTCCACAATTACACCATTAAATGAATAGTTCAGCCAAATATTAAATTTCCTGTCATCCCAAATGCCTACATCATTACAACCTTGATTCAAATCTTGTCAAGTTGATAAGCAATCTCAAATAGCCTGTCATTTCCTACACTGTATGGCCCATTTATCTATAAAAATTAACAACAGTATGACTACTTAAGCAGAGGTAGAGAGGCAGAGAGGCAGGTAGAGAGAAAAAACAGAATCCTACCAAAAACCAAAACCCTAGCGTATGTAAGATGACCGTTCAGCTACCTGCTAGCAGTACAAATAACAAAGCATATGCATTGAACGAACTGGTATTTAACAGCAATCTGAAGAAATATTTGGATTTATAAGCAACCAGCTAAGTATACAAGCTTAATTTATACAGTTATTACAAAATGAACAGAAGCACATGTCTATTCTCTAGTCCAGTCCATATTGTACATCTGTAATCTGCTGACAACTGTAATGAATGATATCGATCGATGATTATCGATCACTTGACTTGTTTGTAGACAATTTTAGACCTGAGCATCACTACAGTATACAAATTACTGACATGAAAAGAAATCAAACAAATCAACTGCCCAAATATGAACACAAAACATTCATCATAGCGTGTATAAAAACATTAGGATAGCCCATACACTGAAAGAAAATATTAAATGGTGACACACAGCACACCCTACCCTGCATTTTTATTATTGAAAGACTGTATTTGTAGTTTGTACATTAACCGATCATGTGATCAACAGTTTCTCACAGGTGTGATTTTGGACAAAATGCATGGGGTAACATTGGAGCTAGCCAATTTTTCTAGATGTGCACTAAGAACAGTAGCAAGGCATAAATCCGGTGCGATCGCTACATAATAATTACCGACGCCTATCCATGGAGAGGAGTCAAGAGAGCAAAATTGGCCATGTTCACAGAGTGGGAAGGATAGTATACTCTTCCTTGGCAACTGCATCTCCACATTCAGATTTTAGCATGTCTGGGGAAAAAATTTAAACTTAAACTTAAAAATGTAAAACATAAATGGGAATATTTTCTTCAGTCATATTTTGTTCATACGAATTTCTAGGGGTGCCAATAATTATAGCAAATGTGGATTTGTTAAAAAGATTTTAGTTTAAGGTTAAGGATTTTGTTTTATTTTCTTAGAATATATTTGATTACATTTTCTAAAAACAAATTGCAGTAGAATACGTGCAATATTTTGCAACATTCAAGCCAAACGTTCACATACACAATGAAAGTTTATATTTTAATGTATTTTGAATTGTAATTTCTGAATTCTGTTAGGCCTTCTTTTTGGGAAATGGAATCATTTGGGACTGATGTGACCTTTTACACCTGTCAAGGTCACTAAAGGACTGCCCCCAAAATAAAGAAACACTATCATTGGTTTTGACTGACAGTAATACTGTCATTATCCTGCTCTATGTTACAGAAGGCTGTAATGTCTCCTGCTGTAATTAGGCAGCAGGACTCACCTCGTCTAGTGGAGGATCTGTCCCCTTCACTCAATTTCTCCACAGTTCTTCATTTATTGCCATTTTCCCCTATTTCCCCTTCTCCATCATTTTCTCTCATTCTCATGACAGCTTGCTTGGAGATATGAAAACTCATGATTGACACACCAATTTCCTTTCTGCCAGCACGCGCCAAAGCCCCGATTTCTCAAGGTCCCCTTTTTTTGTGTGCCTCCGGTGAACCCAGTAAACGGAAAATGACTGAAAAGACATATCAAGCTTCAGACAGACAAAGGAGCAAAGGTGCTGTTGAATATTGATGTATGATTAAAATGATTGTTGAATTCCTTCATCATCAGCTGGCAGAGATGACAGGTAACTTTCTCTGAAGTGCTTTTTTTTATTAAACTTTGTCAAATAGCTACTGAACTCAGAAATGCTTAAATGGCTCATACTGGCATGTGATATATACATAACATTAACTGTGTCTCGTATGAAGTGACATTTCCAACCCAGTGAAGACTGAAGCTTACAGCTCATTTATCAAGCAGACTCTTCGATTCTGAGTGTCTACCTCACGCCAATCCTGTCATGTTTAACAGACCTTTAGACCATTGCTGTACACAAATCACTCTCTTCTAATACAACCTTGCAATAAAATGGCCTCTTTTCTTCCAATCAAGTTCCTCTCCTCTCAGCAATCCAAATCCCTAACACTGCCTGGTTCTACACAGAACTGCTTCCTCTCACCTGTCCTCAACCTCTGAGCCATCACTTTAAAGAGGAAACACTGACTTCAGTTTACATTCCACTTTGCAGGGCTGAATTCCAACCAGTGCCTGGTATGCACTCAGAGAAAAAGGCCTGAGATAAATGTGGGTACATATTAAAGGAAATTATTCTTAGCCCACAGTCACTCCAAAGGCAGGAAAGACACTTAACTGCAAAGGGGCCAGAAATCAATAGCAATTTATTCTCTCCTTGGACTCCAAACACAGTGAGTAAATAATCCTGTCCCCGCTTGGTCCTGTCCCAAGAGTGCTCTGGCGTCTGTCTCTCTGAATCCGAGTCTCTTTCTCTCTTTCAGTTAATGAGCAAACCTGCTTGACCTCACTGATCACTTCCACTTTGCAAAGATATCCACTGTCACTCTGTTACTGTATTCCAATGCAATGCAGCAGGGACAAAATACCAGCTGGTAACCACATATACTTGATCACTGGAGGATATTTTATTCTCCTGTGGGGTTATTTTTTTATTTGGCAGATGTTTTGGTGGAATATTTGAAAAATTGAGAGTTTTATCTCCAAACTTACAGATAAACTTAGTTTTATACAGTTCTATCTGCCAGCCAATCATCATCCAGAATGAACAAAGGATGGACACAACATAGGTGGCCTTGACCAATCAATATCGATGTTGTATTTACACTCTGACATAAAAGAACACAATTAAAGCCTCAGTACAGCGAGAAAGTAACTTTTAGCTGTAGATGTTCTACATATGATGCAAGATGTTTTTGCAGGGCTGCATTAACCTTTTAACTTATTTGTGTTACCTTTGCATTGTTTGATCACATAAGCACATGTCTATCACATTTATTATTAGCAGTGTGGATACTTCCACCTCAGTCACTGTCTTCCACCTCAGTAAACGGTCATAAACAGTATTTTTTTTTAATAAGGCATAAGTATGGCTAGCCCAAACAGAATAATGGTACACTTGTAATTGTCATTAACATGCTATTTTATGCTAAGCAACAGATGCGGTATATAGTATATGGGGGACAGACTTTTTGTTTCAGTCAACCATCACACAGTTCTCATGACAGGTCTTCACACAGCCTGAAAATGTGCTTTAACCTAAAGTTATGTCTCCAGTGAAAAGGTCACTTATAAAACTCTGTTCAAACAATCTGCATTCTTGCCCTGCATTTCCTAACTGTTCTTTATTTTCGCATAAAACCAAAAGACATGGCGAAACACAAGATACAAATGCACGCAACTCAAAAGAACAAAGACTTGTAAGACACAGGCATGAATAACACAGTGAAACAAACAAGAACAAGTGACTAATCACAACGCATGGAAATGAATACATAACATAATAGACACAGGTGAGGCTAATAATAATATGTTTACAAGCAACAATTAACACAGATTTGGGATGGGGGAAAAAAAATCAAAACAACAAACGAAGCTTGTGACGACCAAAACTCCAGAAAAGAAGGTGCGCTGAGGGTGTGTTGCAGAGGATGTTATTGTCACAACATACATTTAATGTTTGTGTACTTTGTATTATTTTAACTTATACCAATTCAACAAAACCATTTAGACATGGGGATACAAAGGAAGCTTGTTAGCTCCACTCCTCCTAAATGATAAATAGTACCAATTACCAAATGTTGAAATGCTGTGACAACTGAATGCTTAAAATCAACGTTCTGCTACACGCTAGATAAGGTAGCTCCACTTAAAAGAAAAATAATTAGAGAGAAAAAGCTAGCACCCTGGTATAACAATCACATATACATCTTAAAATAGACCACTTGAAAATTAGAGCATAAATGGCATCAAACTAAGTTGGTAGTATTTCAGGCAGCATGGAAGGAAAGCCTTCTGAGCTATAGAAAAGCTCTTAGTGCTGCTAGATCAGTGTATCTCTCCACCCTAATTGAAGATAGCAAAAATAATCCTAGATTCTTATTTAATAAGAACCAAAATTAACTAAGAATAAGACCACAGTAGAAACATGCACACAATCATTATATAGCAGTGATTACTTCATTAATTTTTTAATGGTAAAATTAAAAATATCAGGCAAAAAATTCAGACTATTAATTTAAAACCAGGCAGTTTTATAACTAACCCTGTAGATAATAATATAATATCAGATCAACGATTAGAATGTTTTACTCCCCTTCGAGAGACCCAACTAATTTCACAAATTTCCTCATCAAAATCATCAACCTGTATACTAGATCCCTTACCAAGTGTCTCCTCAAACAGATAATTCCAGAAGCAATCGTACCGCTTCTAAAAATAATCATTTTTTCCCCTTAGCACTGGCTATGTACCTAAAGCAGTTATCAAACCCCTGATTAAAAAAAACTGACCTCAGTTGTCCAACTATAGGCCAGTATCAAACCTCCCCTTTATCTCCAAGATCCTAGAAAAAGTTGTAGCACAGCAGTTATGCTCATACCAACATAAGAATAACATTCATGAAATTTATCAGTCAGGATTTAGGCCTCATCATAGTACAGAGATAGCACTGGTTAAAGTGGTAAATGACCTACTACTGGCCTCTGATCAGGGTTGTGTCTCCTTGCCTGTGTTGCCTGACTTTAGGGCAGCTTTTGATACCACTGATCATGCTATGCTATGCTATTCTCCTCGATAGACTAGAAAATGCTGTAGGCGTTAAGGGAACAGCCCTCTCTTGGCATAGGTCTTATTTGACTGATTGTTATCAGTTTGTAGATGTAAATGGTGACTTCTCTACACATACTACAGTAAAGTTTGGTGTTCCGCAAGGTTCTGTTTTAGGCCCGCTACTCTTTTCTTTATATATGCAAAATTATGCATAAACATGGTATTAGCTTCCACTGTTATGCTGATGACACAGTTGTATGTTTCAACAAAGCCGGATGACAGACACCAGCTTCATAAAGTTAAGGAATGTGTAAAGGACCCTAGACACTTATTAACTTTCTTTTACTTAATTCTGACAAGACAGAAGTACTTGTACTGGGACCACATGCAGCTAGAAGTAAGCTTTCTGATTATGTAATAACTCTGGATGGCCTTTCTGTTTCATCATGTGCAGCAGTAAAAGACCTTGGTGTGATTATTAACTCCAGTCTTTCATTTGAAGCTCAGGTAGATAATATTACTAGGATAGCTTTCTTTCATTTTAGAAATATTACTAAAATAAGAAATATGTCGTCACTACATGATGTAGAAAAGTTAGTTCATTCTTTTGTTACCTCTAGGTTGGATTATTGTGATGCCTTGCTGTCTGGATATTCCAGTAGATGTCTAAACAAGCTCCAGTCAGTACAGAATGCAGCAGTGAGAGTCCTTACTAGAACCAGAAGGTATGACCATATCAACACTCTCTTATCCACCCTGCATTGGCTCATAATCAAATTTTGTACTGATTATAAAATACTAATATTGACCTATAAAGCATTGAATGGTCATAGTACCTGAACGAACTTTTGGTCTTTTATGATCCACCACGCCTACTTCGATCAAACGCTAAGGCTAGTTGTTGGTACCTCGTATCGTGAAGGCTGCAGCAGGGGGTGAGCTTTCTCTTACAAAGCCCCACAGTTATGGAACGGCCTTCCAATTAGTGTTCAGGGGTCAGACACAGTCTGAGTGTTTAAGTCTAGGCGGAAAACATATTTGTTTAGTCAAGCCTTTTGTAAATAGTTTTTTCTTTGGTACAGGAGCAGGTCTGGAGGGTTCCCAGGCATAGAGTGTTGTGGTGGACTGGGATGTCTGGGTGCTGTTGTCCCCCCACTCTCACGTGTTCACTCAGGTTTGTTGACAGTGGAGTGGCTGGCCGCTTCATGTCCCAGGGTGCCCTCATGCCCGTGTTACATTCTGGCTCCTTCTGCTCTCCGGACCTGCCTGATCCATCCTGATGCCCTACTTCTGGTTGGAGGTCTCATCGAGATCGCTCACTGCTGCTGGGGGTGGCCCCACATGGACGGTCTGAAGATCATTGGGATTGCTGGGGATGGTGCCACTTCGGGGCCATGGAGATGGTTTGGGAATCTCATATGGGGAGTCATATTGTGATGGCTTGGGACTGCGAGTGCTGTGGTGGCTTTGGGTCTGTCGTTGCCGTGAGCAGTTTTGTACTCAGGTCTCCATCAGTGGACAGTGGATAGGTTCAACAAACTGGACTTCATGGGAAAACTGTAAAGAATTTACTGGTTGCACAATTGCACTATTTGTCCATGTAGTACACAGTTATAGAAGGGATTTATTTATAATTGCACTATCCGTTATCACGCAGATGAGCATGGGTTCCCTTTTGAGTCTGATTCCTCTCAAGGTTTCTTCCTCATATCGTCTCAGGGAGTTTTTCCTTGCCATCGTCAACTCTGGCTTGCTCATTAGGGATAAATTCACATATTTACCATTCATTTTGATTTAATTTAATTTGAATGTATTTATTTCTGTAAAGCTGCTCTGTGATAATGACCATTGTTAAAAGCGCAATACAAAAAAAAATTGAATTGAATTGAAATTCATTGCCAAGGTGACTTAATGAAAAAGAACTCTCCTCTACAGCTGCTGTACTGTATTGAATATAACCAGAACAATTACTCATCAACATAAGGTTAGACCACAAATTACCCAGGAAAATCATTCTCCCCAAATTGAGGTTGAGGAACTGTCAGTTCCAGAATTCACAGACTATGCTGACAGGGCATTTCTACCTTTAGGTTTCCACCCCAGTGTTTTCCCAGTGTAGGGTTCATATTTAATTTAACAAAAAACAAACAAACTCTCTCAACAAATACCTACTTTGGGTTTAAATCCAAATGCATGAATATTTGAAGCAAACACAGGAATAGATACAAATAGAGTCATTGTGTTACACCCCAATTCACAATAACTCACAGTGACTCCCAGTAGGAGCTGATCTGTATGACTGCTCCACATGATAACCTTGGTTTCAGGATGGCACAGGACGCCAGGCCTGTTTGTACACTGAGTAACTCTCTCCTTGTCCAACACTTGCAGGTGTTACAAAAAATTCTGTAGAAAACAAGCAGAACTAGATGCCAACAGCGTTGATGGGGATGCCTCCGTCAACAACATATCTGGTCCTTCTTGTTACACATTTGTATGCCTATTGAAGAAAAACTATTTCAGGCCTATGATCTTGTTGTGACCTTTATCCTGTGTGGGTCAAAAATCTAATCAGTTACTCTACTGGTTACAATGATAATTCCATAGAAATCCTATAAACATTCAACCACTCATGTATGAGAGATCTAGAATCAATATATCAAGGCTCTTGGATGGATGGATGCATGGACAATGGCAAGTATTTTAGATAGCATGAAAATGGACCTTGAGTTCCTGAACATGGATGTGTAAGTAAAATTTGCGTATAATAAACAGGAAGGAGGCTTTTGAAGAAAAAATATTTTAGACATTTGACCTTGTTGTGACATTGACTCCATTTGTGTCAATCCAAAATCTAATCAGTTCCTCTGCTGGTTGATAATTCCATATAAATCCTACCATTCGTTCTTGAGATATTGCACTAAGAAATTCTGACAGACACACAGACAGACAGACGGACAACTCAGGGGAAAAAAGTTCTGAATATGTTTTTCTTCATATTATCAGATCTCATAATCCTCTCCTCTGGCCATATACTCTGTGCATCCATATCCACCAACAATATATTTCCATATATTCTGTTTGAATGGGCTAGCTCAATCACTATGAATGCATTATCATACTTCTTCTAGTCAACCCACTGAATGACACATTGTCTGACATGAAGAACATGCCTTTAGCATTTCTTTGCTCGCTCATGCAAGCCCTTCTGCAGTGGCCCAAATGTAGCCGTTACAACATACCTTTGTGTATGTCAATGATGGAAGCATGATTACTCTCTGTCCCTATAACAGACATCCAGACAACTTGGAGGTCATCTCTCAAATTCACAGATATTTCCTGTGAAATTCAAAGAAACTTTCTGGATTTTTTTAATCTGATCATGGCATCATTCAACTTAGGGTGCTTTCACACCTACCTTGATGACCTATCAAACCTCTTTTTTTGTTTGGCCCATGTTGACAGATCTGAACACTATATATGTACTCAGGTGTGCACCAAACAACTGAACCCTGGTCAAAATTGGGTCTCTGCCTTCATCCAAGTTAACCCTGGTTCAGTTCATTAATAGGTTTATGATGGTCTGTACAGGCATTGTGTGTCAAGGGCCCACAAATAATACTGTGAAAACAAGTGGTACCCGATGGCCAGCAGCGCCAATGAGGATGCCTTCACCACCAGCAAGAATAGTCCTTCTTGTTACTAATTTGTATACCTGAATTACCCTTAAAATATACTTCAAACAGGAAGGAGGCTATTGAAGAAAAACTATTTCAGACATTTGACCTTGACCCTGTTTGGATCCAAACTCTAATCAGCTTCTCTGCTGGTTACAATGATAATTCCATATAAATCCTACAAAAATTCAACCACTCGTTCTTGAGATAACATGCTAATGAGGTTCTCAGATGGACAACCCGAAAACATAAAGCATAAAAATAAACCTACATAAACTGCAGAGGAAAAAGAAGCCTTAATGCAAACCTATAAGTAGCATCCATCAAAGCGCATGCAGCAAAATTCCTGACCAGTCAAAGAACATTCATGCATGCAAACAATTTGGTGTGCTTGAAAATTGCTGCAATGTGAAACCAACCAAAATAAATCAAAAAGATACAATGTCACTAAAAAAACTTTGGTGCAGACATTAGCACAGAAACAACCACCTAATGAGCAGAAATGAGAGAAGCCTCTTCCACCTGCAATTTAAATAGTGGAAAAAGTCTGCTTCTGCTTAATCTGAGTCAGGGGTAGGGGTGGCAGCTGCATGTTACTCTGACTTTTGTCACAGGTGTGACAAGACTGCAATAAATCCCACCAAAGCATTCGACTGGCAGCTAATGATGGAATGCCCTAGTGGTACATAAATACTTGAAAGTGGATGGTGGTGCATCAGGAGAGTGAATTGATAGAAAAATTAAATAGTAGAAGCCAAGTGCTTCTTGTTCTATCAAGGCATAATGTCTTTTTTTTTTGCTTCACTCAGTTTGTGTCATGCGAAGTATCCATTTGCCACTGGGGAAACATATCAGTTTCAATGGCAGTGAAAGATCAAGGCATGTCAGAACTTTAGGTGTCAGTAGTTAGGTTTTGCCTGAACTAATGTGTCCTCACAGTGAGCTGTTAATTTCCAGGCTTGATCTTGGCAGAGAAACCCATAGTGACATAAGGAGTACTGCCAAATTTGAAATAAACCTCTCACAAATGTTCTGATGCACATGTGCAGTCACAATTGCCATGATCTCGGATGAGACTTTGTTAAAACACTGGGAATCAATTACAAGGGCCAAATGTGCACCAAAAAGGCAAAAATAATTGTATAATCCTAAGAATATCAAAGGTTTAAATTCTCCTCATCCGTCTTTGCAGTGATGAGCGTGTCTTCAAAACAGCAAATCAATCTTCAGAACACTGTTCAGTGAAAAAATGCATCTGTGTTACACCAAAATTGTAGAAGACAGTGCCCCTCCAAAAGTAATGGAAAGGCAAATCCGATTCATTTGGGTATGAGATCAAAAGATAAATATGAGACATTGAATCAGATTTCAAATTTCAGATTTCATGTCCTGATATTTACATTTACATGGCACTATTTGTTTAAACCCACCCATTTTTCAAGTGATCAGAAATATTGGAACATGTGCCTGACAGGTGTTTCTTGTTGCCTATGTGCACCCTGTTAAGACTGACTGTTTAAAGAAGCTCTGAATGTCTACTCTAGGTTTGAGCACTAGTTTTCACCAGGGAAGACTGCATTTGTTGTTAAAAAGTATAAACCAACATGAAGACCAGAGAGCTGTGTATGGGAGAAAAGCAAGTCATTTTGAAGCTGAGAAAAGAGGGAAATTCTTGGGCATATTTTCTTGGGCATAGCCGATTTGGAATGTCCTGAAAAAGAAAGAAACCACTAATGTACTAACAACCAGACATCGAACAGATCAGCCAAGGAAAACAACAGCAGTTGATGACAGAAACACTGTGAGAGCTGTGAAGAAAAACCCAAAAAGAACAGTCAGTGACATCACTAACAACCTCCATAGGGCAGGGGTGAAGGTATCACAATCCACTGTTCAAAGAAGAGAGCAGAAATATGGAGGCCATACCATACAGAGTTGAGCCACAGAAGTTCTGGAACAAAGATTAACCTCTACCAAAGTGATGGAAAAGCCAAAGTGTGGAGAAAGAAAGGATCTGCTCATGATCCAAAACATACAATCTCACTGGTCATGCACAGTGGAGGTAGTGTCATGGCTTGGGCTTACATGGCTGCTTCTGGAATGGGGTCAGTAATCTTTATAGATATTGATGATGTAACTCATAATGACAGAAGCAGACTGAATTCAGAAGTCTACAGAAACATTCTGTTTGCCAATTTACTGAGAAATGCATCCAATCTAATTGGGAGAACTTCATCGTGGAGCAAGATAATGAGCCAAATCACAATGCCCTCACAGCAAAGGACTTTATCGGGGGGAAAAAAGTGAAAGATTTTAGACTGGCCAGGTCAATCACTAGACCTTAACCCAATTGAGCAGCATTTCACCTCCTGAAGAGGAGACTGAATGGAAAAAACCCCCAAAAGAAACAAGAACTGAAAGAATCTGCGAGACAAGCCTGGAAAAGCATCACAAAAGAAGAATGCAACAGTTTGATGATGCCAGTGGTTCGCCGGCTTGATGCAGTCATTGCAAGCAAGGGATATGCAACCAAATATTAAGTGTTATTTACCTTAAGACTATATGTTCCAATACTTTTGCACACCTAAAGATTGCATGGTCTGCCACCAAAGGTGCCATGTTCTAAGTGTTTCAACACATCTAGATGTAAATATCAGGAAATGATTCTGATCTATTGTCTCAGTCATCTTTTGATCTCAAACCCAAATGTCTTCAGTGTATAGCAGAAACAAAAGTATTGGCCTTGCCTTTCCAATTCTTTCAGAGGGGACTGTATATGGCTTTTGAGATTAGCTTGACTAAGATCAATATTACTGATTTTTTTTGTCCTCCAGTGATCAATTCACCAACACAGGGAAATGAGTATCGCTTGTATCTATGGTTACTTTGAAATTCCCACAGTTACTGAGCTATCCTTTTTTAACAGAAGAACAATGGCAAGATAGGTGCAGCGTCAGACTGACCAGCTTAAGCAGCACTGATACCCAACTTAACTTTCAGTCTAATCATATAAGGAACAGGTCAGGCATTTGGGAAATTAAGCCAGCTAAGCGAAATATTTCCTAGTTCAGGGGTGTCCGATCCAATCCACAAAGGGCCAGTGTGGCTGCAGGTTTTTGTTCCAACCAACTTTGCTCCTGATTGGTTGGAACAAAAACCTACAGCCACACCAGCCCTTTGCAAATAAGACTGGACACCACTGTCCTAGTTTCTCCACACACATATGAAATACTGTCACACCTAACCACCTAGTGATTTTGGATGGATCCGGTGGCGTTGCCGGTATGTCTTGTATAAACATTTTCATGAACACTTTCACCTCGTTTACCTCATGATCGACAATGTCACATTCAATAGAACAGTCACTCAGACTCTGCTGCTCATACATTTACCTTTTCTTGGACTCATTACCTTGCATTTTGCATGCATGCTCTGGACATTTGTCAGTTTCCTCTTGCTTTTAAACACATCAATCTCTGATATTTTCTACAGCTTGAATCCTTACTTTAGCAATCAGCTAGCACACAGATGACCTGTCTTCTCAGAGCTATAACACATGCTCCTTGCATTTCAGTAGACTGAGCAGTTTTTCAGTTACTCTGAGCTGATGAGCCACTATTTTCATGGACAAACTTGCATTGGTTGTATCTCTGGTGGCTATATTTTCTGTTAGCAGGCATTTTTGAATAGCTTCCCTTCTCAGCACACACACAAGCCTGTCATTGTGTCATTTAGCACTTAACTGCATTCACAGTGCTCTGCCATTTTTCAATACAGCAGCAAAATTTTGTTAGAGAACCACTTCCTCTTGAAGTCTTTTACGCAGTAGAATAGAATTTTCAGTGATCATGGCTTCAGTGAAAAATGTGGTAGGATAAGATTTTGTTTCCTGTTATTTCTGTGTACACAAATAAGCAAACGTCTTTGCCCCCAGCATATTAAAAAATTTCAAGACAAGTTTCTCGGTTCAGTGTTATTTGTTTGGACAAAGGCTTATTGCACAAGCTATAACGCTTTCCATTTTCATAACTGGGACGAATGCTACAAATAACCCCTGCTCTCTCAAGATGGTAATGATCACTAGTTTTTCATTGTTTACTAGGCACTGTTTTTTTTAACGTAATATATTCTAGATGTTTTCAACATCTTGTCAAGTCACTTGTGTTAAATTTGTTGTTATTTTCTATCCAGTGTGACCGACTAGTGTACTACCAGCTTCCAGCCATGGCAAAGGCAAATTCTTAAGTTCTCCTTCTACTCTGAGTCCCAGTGACTGTAAACACACAACTTTTGTTCTAAAACGTGAATTCATTGACATTATATCAGGCAACTATAATCCTTCTATAGCTATAAGCTATAAGTCATGCATGTAAAAAAAAATTTAACCAGACAGCTTTCACTTGTGAAATTTGATTCCTTGTTTTCTCATTTTGTGATGTTGGCCACTACATTACATGTATATACATATATATAAAAGTTTCAGTTTCAGACACTCAGAGACTTAAATCTGTCTCACTCTTAAATCTATTTAAGTCAGCCTTTTGAATTACGGTGTCCATAAGGGACATATCACTTTATATTTGTACACAGTGTATGTGTAGGTGTCCCTGAAGTATAAAATATAAGCTGGCATGAATTTCCCAACATTCCAATCAACAGCTTCAATAAACTTGCTCCAAGGCAACTGCATTACACTGCAAAACTGAACTAAACTCATATTCCAATTTCGTTGTGCACTTAAGCACCAATAGTAAGATCATTTGCTCTGTCATGCACTTAATACACTAGGAAGCTGAGTTAATGAGTCATATTTATGTGACAAGACTCCTCGGAGAGATACCATTACCACTGCGGACAATGTGCAGCTAGAGGGTGAAGATATTCTGCTCAATTCATTCCCATTTTCTCAGACAAGCACCGGTCAGCTCTCTCAGACCAAATCCCTGTCTTGCAGCGATCAGCAAACACCTGACATCTCAGACACACAACAAAGACATAATCGATATGTCTTTCTTTAGAGTCTGAAGCTCCTTAGGGAGGGACACGCTCTCTGTACAAGTGCCCCTTCCAGTTAGGGCCATTCATTATATTTTAAAGAGGCACAACCGCTTTATCCTGGTCGGAGATGCAGTGAATCCAGCACCTATCCCAGGAACACTGGGCAAGAGGCAGGGACGCACCTTGAATGGGACGCCAGTACATCTCCACTGCAAAACATGATATCTTAGCAAGTAAATATATCTTGAATATGGGCACATTTGTCTAATATTTCCT
The DNA here is from genome assembly GCF_027358585.1 of Pangasianodon hypophthalmus. Taxonomy (NCBI): domain Eukaryota; kingdom Metazoa; phylum Chordata; class Actinopteri; order Siluriformes; family Pangasiidae; genus Pangasianodon; species Pangasianodon hypophthalmus. The sequence goes on from NC_069712.1 coordinate 22,780,835, forward strand.
GTTATGAGATTAATCAAATATAAAAATATAATCGTAATTATAATTATAATCAAAATATAATCAAATATAATCTATATAAATAAATATAAGATTATTCAGCCTGATTTAAGATGCTTTTACTCATTTCAAGCTATAAATTATCTTGTTCTATTAGCTTAAAATTAGAAAAAATATATATCTGCCAATAGAACAAGAATATTTCAAGCTTGAAATTAGTAAAATAAAAATTGCCCATAATTGTCAATGTAATAAATATTTTAACAAATATATGATTTAATAATTATACATTTAGTTTACTGTAATCCTATAATAGGAAATAGTAGATACATTTGGCTACATTCCAGATGTTTTCACTTGCCAAGATGTCTGAATGAATGAATTTTTGACATGCATTGTCATAAGCTGTAAAAACTTTTTGTTTGTTTGTTTGTTTTTAAGCAGATCTCCTGACTGCTCTGCAAAAACACTGTAAAAACAAGGAGGATCCTACTGAACAGTTCTTTCCATAATGTCCAGGTTTTTGGCAAAGGAAGGAAAAGAGACCACTAAATGATGGCATATCACCTGAATATATACAACAGGGGATCTCAAATGTTTTGCATCCAAGGACCCCTTTAACTGTAAAATAAATTTCATGGACCCCCTCAGTACAGATTTGCACTATATGGCCAAAAGTATGTGGACACTTGAATATTTAACATCCCATTCCAAAACCATGGGCATTAATATTGAACAATATTATATTGTTCCCCTTTTGCTGCTTTAACAGTCTCCACTCTTCCAAGAAGGCTTTTGGACCATGGCTGTGTCATCAAGAGCACAAGAGGCTGGGAACTGATGCTGGCGAGGAGGACTGGTGCGAAGGTGGTGTTCCAATTCATCCTAAAAGTGTCCAGCAGGGTTGAGGTCAGGAATCAGTGCAGCCACTCGAGTTCTTCCACATCAATCATAGCAAACCATGTCTTCCTCACTTTCTGCACAGGGGCATTGCCATGCTGGAACAGGTTTGGGCCCCTTAGTTCCAGTGACATTACAGACACTTTTTGTTTCCAACTTTGTGGCAACAGTTTGGGGAAGGCCCACATATGGGTGTGATGGTCAGGTGTCCACTTATACTATATGGCCAAAAGTTTGTGGCCCTGACAATAATACTCATATGTTCCTTTTGAACATCCAATTCCAAATTTAGTTCCCCTTTGTTGTTATAATAACCTCCACTCATCTGGGAAGGCTTTGCACTAGATTTTGGAGCATGGCTGTGGGGATTTTTGCCCATTCAGCCACAAGAGCATTAGTGAGGTCAGGCACTGATAACGGGTGAGGAGGTCTAGAGTGCAGTCTGCATTGCAATTCATTCCAAAGGGCTCTGTGCAGGCCACTCAAGTTCTTCCACACCAACCTTGGCAAACCATGCCTTTATGGAAAAGCACAGGGGCATTGCCATGCTGGAGCAAGTTTAGGCCCCTTAGGCCCAGTAAAGGGAAATTATAATGCTACAGCATACAGAGAAATCCTATACATTTGTGTGTTTCCAAGTTTGTGGCATCAGTTTGGGGAAGTCCCAAGTGTAGGTGTACATTTGTCCATATAGTATATTTCTTGAACAATATTTAAATGTGTACAATAATATTTTGTCTATTTATTAGAACCATTGCGATTTCTATTCCTGATCTTTCTAGTGACAGGACAAATTAGGTCCATGTTGGCATTATTTATAAGCCTACTTGTTTTTGGGTTATTGAGATTTGGAATAAATCCTTATAATTCCAAGTTACCAGCCAAATATGCTCTTAACTATAACAATATTGTAAGTAAATTGTTAATGGTGGGATGTGTTTGCCACCTCCGTAACTAAATGATCCCCCTGACAATCCTTCACAGACCCCACTTTGAGAACCACTGATGTCTAGAACAGGATTGGGTTTTCAAGAAGATCTGACTTGTTCCTTGTTGCAAAATGCACAGCCATATAATGACATTACTGTAGTGGCTTCATAATTGCTCTAAAATTCTTGACACTTGAGAAATTTGGCAAAAACACAAACGCTACAATGAAGTAAATCAACAGGTATGAACAATTGTATATAGTGTAATCAACAGCTTACAATATTACAATATTCGGGACTTCTTAATCTATTTACTATTAGACTTAGATTATGTGAATGAGATGTTGCTAATAGGAAGGTTAACATATTAGAACATGGGCATTAATATAAACCTATTTATGTTACAATTAATTACAATTGTATTACAATCTGACCAGTCAGTGGCTACACAACAGCCCCATACACAGCAAGCTGTGATGCATTGTGTGTTCTGACACCTTTCTATCATAGAAAGCATTAACATTTGCTCCCCACTAGCGTCAGTGAGCCTTGGACGCCCATGATCCTGTCACCAGTTGTCCTTCCTTGGACCACTTTTGGTAGCTACTAACCACTGCATCCTGGGAACACCCCACAAGACCTGCCATTTTGGAGATGCTCTGACCCAGTCGTCTAGCCATCACAATTTGGCCCTTGTCAAGGTCGCTCAGATCCTTAAACTTGCCCATTTTTCCTGCTTCCAACACATCAACTTCGTGAACTGACTTTTCACTTGCTGCCTAATATATCTCAACCCTTACAGGTGCCACTGTAACGAGATAATCAGTGTTATTCCCTGTTATTCATGTTTGACTGATCTGTGTGTGTGTAATTTTTTTTTTGACCTGGTAAAGTATAAGTATACTTAAGCACATACATACTGTATGTGCTGCTTAAAACTTCAGCACTCCCAGTGTAAAACGCCATTCCGTGTCCCTGACACTATGTGAACTAACACCACCACATTAATTGCTGTAGTCTGTTTTCTGATTATTTGCTTTAGAACAAGTTCTTGGCAGCTGCTGACTATTTGTAAACTAACCCAAAAAAAAAATGCCATCAGCGGACTTGCTTTTTCCACCCGTAAACTTACTCTAAAATAAGTTTTTGGGTGGAAAAAAACCCTGCAAACCCTGCGTTTGAGTGACACCAGCTCTCTTCTCTTTACTGACCGGGAGAAAATCTCGCGAGATGTGAGAGTGGAGCGCGCTGCAAAATTGTCACAAAGCCTCAAAGCACCGACAGAAGTTTAAACTGACATTAGAGGGCTTCTGTCAGAGCATTTTCTGTCCATTCCTCCGCCCTGAACACAACAAGCCAAAAGAAAAAAACAGTAACTTCACTGTATAGTTATTTGGAGGTGGGATGTTAACTGCGTGTTGTTGTGCTTTATCAGACATAGCCAGACTCGGTTCAGTTTAATGTCACAGGATGAACACAAGGGGGGACGGGAATGGATCAGAAAAACTCCATCAAGCTACTAATTCAGAGTCATGGCTTACCGATCATACCGGAGACGTGAGAAAGCACAGCTTCAGCACGAGGTTACGTTTCTGTTTGTTGACATTCTGAAAGGTGGATGATACAGGGAGCATGCGCGACGCCGAAAAGGATTATGGGAAAACTAGTCCTGCACATATTTGTGACCGGTGGCTTTATTGGCGCGTAAAAGAAAAAAAAACACATACTATTTTTAATATTTGGGTTGGTTGTATTTTATTTCTATATCGCTTATATGGATTTACCGAAAGTAAAATAATGCGGTAATTAGTTAATAACAGTGGCTTTGGGACACTGCATGTCCCCTAGTGCCGTTTAGCATAGAGGAAGTGCTTGTAGATAGGAGAGTACGGGTGTTTCGTGTAATCTGTATTCGGTCGAGTCACTGCAGGCTTTCTATTTAAAAGAGTAAATCAGTATTTGAAAGCAAATCAATATCTAACAACAAAAATTAGTGTCAGTTCGGTCGTAAGGTTTGGATGTGCGCGCGCACGTCCTCGGTGAACTGACGCGGTGAACGGCTGTGAGCGGTTAACGGCTTTGGTACTGAGTGATATATTGCTATATATTGGTACATCATTAGGTGTTGTGGTTATATGTATTTTGCTCGTGCAGCGAAAAGAAAGGCGTGTGCGACTGCTGGCTTGCTGTCTGAATTTAAAAGTCGTGGCTGAATTTAAACTCAGTGCTTGAATTAAACACGAGCAGGGGTGAGAATGATTTTAACCCTTGTGCGGCCCTTGGGTCAAATTGACCCGTTTGTCATTTTTAATAAAGGAAAACAAATATAGAGCAAATCATTTTCTCCAACTTCCGCAAACCTGAAATTTGGTAACTTGGTAGCCTTGGCTTGTTTCCTGTGAGGAACATGTACAAACAGATTCCACGCATCCCCCTACACATTTACACCCCTTATAAGGTCCAGTTTGACCCGAGATTAATAAATGGTTGAAAAGAGTAATTGAAAACAGACTAGTTTAGACTGAAAACACTAGTTCATGTCAAAGACACAAGGTAAGGCACTTGTGAACCCTCACATCCAGAGAAGAGAACAAGTCCCAAGGTCCTGCCCAGCAGACATGTCAATGAGGGCCGATGTGGGCACCCATATTGGCCCATCATGGGCAGGCCACTGGGGATTTGCACATTGGCTCCACAGCCTGTGGGCAGCCCACAGGTTCCAAATGGGATTTGTGTGGGGATGCCAAAATCTGGGCTGCCCACATGAAACCCACAGTGGGCCAATGTGGGCTAGCCCACAGTGGTCCCACATGGGATTCATGTGGGCAGCAACAATATACACAAGGGCACCATGCGCGCACACACACACACACAGAAGAGCATGGCAAGAATAAAAGTGTAACTGCAGAAAGAATGTGCAAAGGTGCAAGAGAACGTGCAAGAGTATTTGGATCAAGGTGCTGTCAGTGCAAAATATTAAATAGTCTTGAGAAGTGTGTGTTTGTGATTTAGAGTTTATTGATAATTGTTACCACTCTTAGAAAGAAGCTGTTTCAGTATCTTGTAGTTCTTGTTTTACTGACCAGGAAGCACATGCCAGGGAAGTTTCTGGAAAAGGTGGTAGCCGGGGTGTGTAGGAACAGTTGCGATTTTTTTGTGCATGCTTCCTTACTCTGGCTAAGTATAAGTCCTATAAGGATGGTAGGCTGCAGCCAACGGTCTTCTCAGCCATTCTGATGATTTTCTGCAGCTTAGCCTTGGCCTGAGCAGAAGCAGCACTGAATCAGACTGTTATAGATGATGTTAGGATCAACTCAATGATGGCTGTCTAAAACTATATCAATATTTTTTGTGGGAGTTTGTGCTTCTCTAGCTGTAGCGGGAAGAAAGGTTGCTGCTGGGCCTTCTTTTTAATAGAGATGATGTTGTCTTCCCATTTCAGGTCCCACGACAGAAGAGTGCCCAAAAATTTGAATGACTGTGCTGTGCTGACAGCTGAGCTATTTATGTTCAGTGTGAAGTGTGATGGCATTTTCCTCCTAAAGTCAGTGACCATCTCCAATGCTTTCTGTGTGTTGAGGTCCAGCTTCTTTTGGCTACACCAGGTTGTTAGGTGTGCCACCTCTTGTCATTGTTGGAACTGAGGTTGATCAGAATGTTGTCATCTGCAAACTTAATGAGATTAACAGATGGGTCTCTAGAGATGCAGTCATTTGTGTGAGCCCCAGTTATGAGGGTCGGGGGGCTGGACATGTGACCTCCCAGACTCCCATACTGCTTCCTGTTTGTGAAAAAGTTCGTAATCCAGTGACATATGCAGGTTGAAGGAGGACAGCTTTCCAACAACTCTGGAATGATAGTGATGAAGGCAGAGCTGAGGTCCACAAACAGAATCCTTGCATAAGCCCCAGGAATATTGAGATGTTGGTGGATGTAATGGAGACCCATGTTGACAGTCATGCACAGAATTGTTGGCTCTGTAGATGAACTGCAAGGGGTCAAACAACTTCATCAGAACAGATGTTAAGGCAACAGGCAACAAGTCTGTAGTCTTTGAGGCCAGTGGTGTTGGCTTTTTTTGGGATCGGGATGATTGTGGAGGTCTTGAAGCAGACAGGAACAAATACATAAATCCAGGGATTTGTTAAATAGGTCTGAGAAGATTGGTGCCAGTTGATCAGTGCAGTGCTTGTTTGTAGAGGGGGAGATATGGTCTGGACCAGCAGCTTTTCTGATGTTCAGTTTGTTTTGAAAACTTTGTTGTAGAACCCAGTGTGTATGGGTGCAAAGGAAGACTCAGGAGGTAGGCAGAATTTCAGCAGAGCTCCTCACTCACACTTATTCTCACTGCACTTTTCAGCGTGCTTTCAAAAACTCAACCAAAATGGACAAACCAACAGAAAAGGGGCCATCAATAGTTTGCTGCTTTCAAGGTTCAAGTTCACGTTCCGCGGACGTGTATGTTGTGTGTTTGTGTGTGTGTGTGTGTTTTGCGCTCCGCCAGCTATGCCACTCTCTCTGGTTACAGCAGTTACTGAAAGCACAAAGAAACACACATAATTAAACTGGCAATAATAAGACAGGTGAGAATCATCTCACTTTACCTGCTGGTTCAACCCACCTCTTCGCCATCCGACGCTGATGCTTACCCATGCCCCTGTTGCCACAAGCCGCTCAGATCCGGGAGCCATCCAGCTTGCAGCTGATCTGGCGCTCCCTTTTTGGTGAGGTCAGTCGGCGGGCTGATGATGTCTGAAAAATTAGGTACAAAACTCTCATAATAGCCAGTCAGCCCGAGGAACTGCCTCATTCCCTTTTTGGTCTTGGGTTTCGGGCAAGCCACGGTCACTACTGTCTTATCAAGTTGGGGATATGCCTGCCCATGGCCCAAGTGGAAGCCAAGGTACCGTATTTCCACCCATGCAATTGCACACTTTTTTGGATTTGCTGTGAGTCCAGCCCATCGCAAGGATCTCAGGACAGCTCTGAGATGTTGTAAACGCCGCTGCAAATCATCACTGTAAATGATTGTCATCTAAAGCATCCGCAAATGCAGGTGAATGAGCTGCACCTAATCAATCAAGCAGTTCATCAGTGGGTGGCTGCTTACCACCATACCTGGGGGAGTCTCCATGTGGTACACTATGAGGTTTGTGCAACCAGGTAGAGGCGAAAACACATCAGAAAATTTTCCATGCAACATGGCAACCTGTGATTTCTTGGATGGCGAGAGATGGCCTCCAAAAGGGTGGAATGAGCTGAGTTTTTTAAAGGCACATTTGGTCCCAGCTCTTCTCTCTCCAGAACCACTGTCATCAGAGCCACAGGAACCACCTCTCTCCACGGGTTCAGGAGATTGAGGTGGTATATTTGCAGTGCGTTCACCTGACCTCATAGATGACTTTCCCAACTCGCTGTGTGACCTCAAAGGGCCTTTGCAACCTTGCAAGGAATTTAGAGCTCAACATGGGAAGTAATATGAGCATTTTGTCTCCTGGTGCGAATTCTCCCATTATACAGTCGGGACTACCGTTCTTGGGCCTGACGCAAATTCTCCTGTGTTAGGTGTCTCAAGGTGCGGGGGTTTGCTCTCAGGTCCAAAGCATATTGAATTTTGTTTTTACTGAGTGAAGGTTCCTTCTCCCAATTTTCTCTAATGATGTCTAAGACACCATAGGGCTTGTGCCTGTACAATAATTCAAATGGAGAGAACTCTGTGGAGGCTTGTGGGACCTGTCGTACTGCAAATAACAGGGGCTTGAGCCACTTATCCCAGTTTTGCGTGTCCTCGTGAACAAATTTACGAATCATGCTTTTTAGCATTTGATTAAACCTTCACAACACTGCATGCTGTGATGTTGTGCAGAGGCACTGCTTCCAGATATCACATTGCGTAATCCACTAGGATTAACACAAAGCGATACCCTCATGTGCACCGCTCTAATGGCCTGACAAAGTCCATGCCAATTCTTTCAAAGGGGACATGAAGGGTGATGGGTGCAGAAGACATTTTTAATCGTTAAAAGTGATCTAGCATAGGAAGATTTCAAATATTAAACACATTTTTCAACAATATTGTTTGTAAGGGCTTTAGAGACCATATATGCAATATAATTATGCAATTGTGTTGTTTTAAAACCCCAGTTACACTGATCAGCCATAACATTAAAACCACCTGCTTAATATTGTGTAGGTCTCCCTTGTGCTGCCAAAACAGCTCTGACCCATCGAGGCATTGTCTCCACAAGACCTCTGTAGGTGTGCTGTGGTTTCTGGCACCAAGATGTTAACAGCAGATCCTTTAAGTTCTGGCCTCCATGGATTGGACTTGTTTGTCCAGCACATCCCACAGATGTTCGAGCAGATTGAGATTGAGGCCAAGTCAACAGCTTGAACTCTTTGTCATGTTCCTCAAACTATTCCTGAACAATTTTTGCAGTGTGGCAGGGCATATTATCCTGCTGAAAGAGGCCAGTGGCCATTAGGTAATAACGTGGCCATGAAGGGGTGTACCTGGACTGAAACCATGTTTAAGTAGGTAGTACGTGTCAAATTAATGTCCACATGAATGCCAGTGCCCAAGGTTTTCCACCAGAACACTGCCCACTGCATCACACCACCTCTGCCAGCTTGCCTTTTTCCCATAGCGCATCCTGCCACCAGGTAAACGACACACACACACCCGGTCGTCTACATGATGTAAAAGAAAATGTAATTCATGACGCTCACATGCCCTTTGTAGGCGCTTTCGGCAGTGGACAGGGGTCAGCATGTGCACTCTGACCGGTCTGCGGCTTTGCAGCCCCATAAGCAGCAAGCTGCGATGCGCTGTGTGTTCTGCCGCCTTTCTATCATCTATCAGAAGATGCTTTCTGAGCACTGATGGATGCTCTATAACCAAGTAGCCCATTTGCTAGGCTAATCACGTCTTTTTCTAGCCAGGTTGCACATACATCTCTTTTTGTTTACAAACACTAAAGCAGTCTCTACACCACCAAAAAATTATAGATATTTACAAGTGTGCAGCCAGCACTTCAAACCGGAGGACAAAGGGATTTGCAAGTAGAGTTACTGGGTCTTTAGTTAAAGAAGATGCTAAAGAAAATGCTGATTCTCTCTGTATTTAGTACAAAATGGAGAGCAGAGAAGCTCCATAACCGGAACAAAAGAATCCAAACTGAGGTAGGAAAACTAGTAAATGTCCACTAGCAAATACTTTTTCTTACCCATGTAACTAGTAGTAAGATGGCTAGTAAGGTGGTTAACACAAAGGCAGATAATTATGTAACTGTGCGAGGTAATGTTATGGAAGCTACTTGCGTAGCTGCTAACTTCAGTTATTTGGCACAGTGTAAAAGACCTACAGTTGCTCTCTACCTGCCTCCCGTTACTCTTCTTGCTGGCCTGGTTCTTTTTCTGTATAATTCTGGCTCAAACGTATCGTTGTAGGTCACTGTGCAACAGTAACTCAAAAAAAAAAATCCTCATAAGCTGAGTCATTTCTGTTGTTTGAGTAATCCATTCATTCCATCACTATTATTTACTTATAAAGTAAAGTGACTAGGGCTACTTAAGCCCATTGCTATTTGGGCTCACTATAGAACCCCCTAATTGAGAGAAGAGTGTGTTCATGCCTTTAGGTGGAGGACTGGATGCTCGATTTCTTAATTTGTTACTGTTCAGAATCACGGAAGATCATTTTACATATTTGGAGTTGGCCATTCCTAAAAATTCGAAACACATTTTCAGTCTTAACTTTACTGAAGCCATAAAGAAGTTGAGAGGAAGTTGAGAAGTGGAGAGTTCTTCCGCTATCTCTAATTGGCCGGGTCAATGCCAAAAAAATGGTTTCCCTGCCTCGATTTATTTAACTTTCCCAGAACTTGTCTCGTTCCTTTTTCAGACTGCTAGAATCTGTTATTCTGCCTTTTATCTGGGGCTGCAGAGCACATAGAATCTCCAGAGTCCACCTGCAGAAGCCTAAGGAGCTGGGTGCTCTAGTGCTACCTGTCATTCAGCATTATTACTGGGCTGCTGATGCCAGGGCTTTGGTGTTCTGGCAGAGCAGTGATCAGGATACAGACATTCTGCAAAAGGAAGCAAATGGCTGCAAAGAGAAGATCGGTCAGTTGTCGGTAGCTGTCTTGTGGTTATTCTTTCAGGTACTGAATCCTTAAGGAAGTCATGATGTAAAAACTTAATTGTGCTCAACTCTACCAGAATCCTGAATCAAATGGACCTTGCTCTGAATATCACACATCCTTCAGTGCATCAGCCCATTTGTGTCTGATAAGGTATAAGGTATTTTCACTATGGAGACACAAAGGGCTATTCTTGATTAAAGATTTTTACTTAGATGCTAAATTTGCCACTTTTGACCACTTATATAAGACCTTTGAGCTCTATCAATCTCACTTCTTTCAATACTTGCAAGTGCATCATTACATAAAAACTTCTTTTTCCGAGTTTCAGGATTTGCCCCAAGACCAATATACATACAATCTCCTGCATCAACCCCCTACCGCTAAGCACTTAGTGATGCGGTTCGTTTCCTTGTTTTGCTCTCACTTTACAGTGTCCTCAGATCACTTTAAAGCAGCCTGGGAAAATGACATCGGTGTCAATATCTCGAAAGGTATTTGGGACGAGAGACTGAAGTGGATTCATACCTGCTCTACAAATGCTAGACTACAACTTATACACTTTAAAGTGATACATAGGTTACATTATTTGAAAGTCTCATCAAAATTTACTCTTCAGTATCCCCTCTACATGATCAATGCAAGAGCTCAGAAGGGACTCATTCTCACACTTTTTGGTTTTGCCCTGAGGTGTCTGGGTTTTGGGAAAATATATTTCTGTGGTACTTGTACATTTTTAAAAAGGATATCAGTTCTGATGTTGAATTAGCTCTGATCTTACATTAGCACTGCTGCATTCTCAACAGTTGTCTGTTATGTTTGGTATGGTGGTGGCTGAGAGGGTGATCTTGATGGATTTGAAGTCCACCTCACCTCAGCTTTCAAAAATGGCTAGCTGAGGTGGTTGTCTAGCTCAAGCTTGAAAGGATTCAATTTTTCAAGATTGGTGCTTCCAAAAAATTTTAAAATATCTGGGGCCCCTTCCTCAAGTATTTTTTTAAGAGCTGAAAATGGACTGTGCACCTGTTATATACAATGGATAACTTATTTTGTCTTACATTTACCTCATTTCCTATGTATTTTTGTGGGGTAATTGATGGTTTTGTGTTTAAATCATATTGTATCTGGTGTGTGTTTGGGGAGGGACAGTTCAGATTGTGGAAGGGTGGCTTTTTTCTGTCTTCGTGTTCTCTTTTGTACTTAGTATGTAAGATTCTACTCATTCCTGTCTTTTTTGAGTTGTCTGTTCAGTTTGTATGAAAACTGTTACAAGTAAAATAATTTAAAAAATAAAAATAATGAAAATAAAGCAAAGTGACTGCTTTGCCACCTAGCCACGTAGCTGTCTGCCTTCCCAGAAGATACCATTGTTTAGTGAGCACTGCCCCAATTTCCCCCTTCTCGCCCAATTTTCTTCCCACCCAAATATCCACCATAACCACTGTAGTTTTTCAAATTTCATGTCCACCTCCATGTGTAATCAGGAGAGTGTTTCCTTAATATTCAAAATGGGAAAACCTGCTACAGAGCCCACTTCATCATCTCTGTAAGACAGGTGTGCGCATGTTTACGAAGGCTGTATGGATGGTTATAGTTTAAATTTTGGCCAGACTCGCTCACTGACTCATTTGCAAAATACATATTACTAACTAAGACTAGATTAGTTACATCATAAACATAGTCTACCTCATGAACTCAGCAGTACTCCATCACAAATCTGACCACAAATCTAATCACAAAAGTAAAACCCATTAAATACCACATAATCTACCAAATGTTAAGAACATTAACTAAGAATGGAGGTTGAGTTAAAGAGAATCCATGATAAACTGTAATAAACAGTAAACTCACAATGCCAGTTTGCCTTGACTCCCTTTTAAAGTCCCTCATAAGTCAAAACACACAGATTCTCAGAGTTTTCACATGTCTAAAGTAATTCCTTCTTATCTTACTTTGAAGTGTCAGTGATACTTACCATCCAAATGCTCTACATTGTGCCAACATTTTTGCAAAAATCTTTGTGGATGTTCTGAATTCAGTTCAAATGAATGGGGACAATCTGGAATGCCACCCACACCTAGAGGGCAGAAATGTAGACACATCAATCTTAGCTTGAAGCAGCATTTAGGTTTCTTATACATACAGTATCTATACTTGTTTTTATCAGATTCAGCTACCATATACAGTCCTCTCTGAACATATTAAACAATTTAAACAGGCACATGTTCCAACATTTAAAAAATATTGGAACATGTGACTGAGAGGTGTGCCCTGTTAGATTGATTGTTTAAACAATTGTTTAATAGCTCTGAATAACCAACATGAAGACCACAGACCTGTCTATTAGAGAAAAGTGGGAAAATCGATCAGACCCATTGCACAAGCATTGGGCATAGCCAGTACAACAATTTGGAATATCTTAAAAAAGAAGGAAACCACTGATGTACTAACAACCAGACATAGAACAGGTCAGGCCAAGGAAAACAACAGCAGTTAATGACAGAAACATTGTTAGAGCTGTGAAAAAAAAACACAAAAATAACAGCCAGTGACATCACCAACGACCTCCACAGTGCAGGGGTGAAAGTATCACAATCCACCATCTGAACAAGAGAGCAGAAATATAGAGCCATACCACAAGATGCAAACCATTCATCAGCAGTAAGAATCAGAATGTCTGATATGAATTCACAAAGAAATACAGAGTTGAGCCACAAAAGTTGTGGAACCAAGATTAACATCTACCAAGGTGATGGAAAGGCCAAAGTGTGGAGAAAAAAAGGATCTGCTCATGATCCAAAACATACAAGCTCATCAGTTGAGCATGGTGGAGGTAGTGTTATGGAGTGGGCTTGCATGCCTGCTTCTGGAATGGGCTCACTAATCTTTATGATGTAACTCATGATGGTAGCAGCAGAATGAATTCAGAAGTCTACAGAAACATTCTGTCTGCCAATTTGCAGAGAAATGAATCCAATCTTATTGGGAGGCACTTCATCATACAGCAAGACAATGACCTTGAGACTGAAGGGAGAAACCCCCCAAAACAAACAATAGCTGAAAGAAGCTGTGGTACAGGCCTGGAAAAGCATCACAAAAGAAGAAAGCAACAGTTTGGTGATGTTAGTGGGTCGCCAGCTTGATGCAGCTTGAGTGTAGATGCACCTTATACACCCCAGGCCAAAGCAAAAAGTGCATGAAATTTAGTATTTAAATTACAGAAGATTACTTTTTTTTTTTCAAATAATGTTGGCTTTGAAGAAATGTGCAGAGAGAATTTACACCTGGCCATGTCAGTGTTGTAACATTCAGTTTCAATAGAAAGGCTGTCAAGAAGCTGTTAGATGTATTAACATGAAATGAGTCCTAACTTTGAATGATTTGAACTGTGGCCATTTTTTTTCTTGCCATTACTACCTGTAGCTCATTTGTTGCAATGCACATGTATCATTCCCCCTCTACCCTGTCCATCAGTGTAAAGGGACCACCATAAGACATCCACTGACAAAGTATTTCGGTGGTGGCAGTTACGCTAACATACTAGTGTGTTGCTTTGAGAATATGTTCATTGTTAAAAGCGCTATACAAATAAAATTGAATTGAATTGAATTGTTTTAATATGAGTGTATCAGTCGCAGCAGCAATGCTGGGTTTTTTTTCTCACTGTGTACACTTGTGAACACTTTATTAGAAACATCAACCTTGTTGGTTTGCTTTATATAGGTGTACTGTTAGAGACTGTCATTCATCTTTTTAATCATCCTCTAACACTTCGTGAATGTTAGTTTCTTTGACCAGAGCACTGTTATTAGCTGGACATTTTTGGTAAATAATACTCAATCCAGCAGTGGCAATTAGTTTTAAAATTCCAGAAATATCTGTAATACGTGAGAAGGTGTACAGGTATTCTTATTAAAGTGGCCAGTGAGTGTATGTGATAAATGTCATTTGTCAGTTTTAAAGAGTGTGTGGATGTTTAGCTATGCATTCCTTTGGACCATTGGTGGCTGATTGCAGCTATTCAGCCTACCTGCAGTCTACCTGCCATTCCTTATACATACACTCATACCAGCCTAGATCTGAGGCTACATTGGGCACGGGCTCATGGAAACTGGACAGCTGAAGATTGGAAAAACATTGCCTGATCCGTTCCCAAACATTAACTGCCCAGATTCTATGAACCTGTGCTCACTGTAGCGTCAGTTTCCTGTTCTTTCCTGACAGGAGTAGAATCTGGTGTGGTCTACTGCACATGTATCACCTCTGCCTCAAGCTCTGAAGTGTTGTGCGTTCTGATATGCTTTTCTGCTAAGCACATGTTTTCTTCACTTTCTGATGTGTGATATGACAGTACCTGAAGCTCTTCATCTCTATCTGCATGGTTTTATGCATTGTACTGCTGCCACATGATTGGCTGATTGGATAATTGCAGGAATGAGCAGGTGAACAGGTATTCTTATTAAAGTGGCCAGTGAGTGTATGTGATAAATGTCCTTTGTCAGTTTTAAAGAGTGTATGGATGTTTAGCTATGCATTCCTTTGGACCATTGGTGGCTGATTGCAGCCATTCAGCCTACCTGCAGCCTACCTGCCATTCCTTATTCATTATCTTTATTCATCTAAGTACTCAGTCCTTTCATATCTTCTTCTGTTGTTACTTAAAGGTGCATCAGGTATGATTAGTCTTTTTTCCCCCAAAATTAGGTCTCTAACAGTTAGGTGGGTTCAGTTTTTGAATGATTCCCGTCTATGTTTATGAAGCTAAGCCCCCAAGATCTATTGTAGCCCATAGAGTATTGTGCATATAAAATGACTGACAGGAGGTGCATCCAAACACAAACAAGCATTCTGGACTGGAAGCCAGTTTTCCAAATATTTTTTCTCAGCGACCTAATACACTTTTGCTAAGGCCACGGCTTAATGCATTGTTTTTTTATCATGTTCTACAAATATTCCAGGCTATTTGTACGTAGTAAGGAATAAAAAAATTGACTATTGCACTTTTAAACCCATAATTTAAATAGGGTAAATATGTGATGAAGGGGTCCATTTATTCTACAGTAAAAGGGGTACCTGGCTGCGAAATGTCCAAGAACACTGACTTAAATGGTTTTGCTCTATTAAACAGTTCAAAGGTTATGCGGTGTTGATCCTCTGCAAGTGTTCAGTAAATAAAGATCAAGACTGCTAAATTACACAGAAACATAATTCAGTGCTAAACTGTGCAGCTCTACCCCCACAGTGACTGGTAGTTAACTGGAGGAAGTCTTTTTGCCTGGCAACCTCTTGATACCCAAGCTGCTTGCATCCACACTTACAAAGGTCATGACTCAAAATCAAAACTCTTTTTTAAAGCATATCAACAAAGGTTATTCAGTGTTAGTTTATTTTCTGTTTATTCATGAATCCAATTCATGAATCTTCATTCTGCATTGCTGATTTTATTTTGCATATCAATCTTTTTTGATATGCAAGTCCTGAGATGGAAAGATTTTACTCCTTGAAAAGAGGATTAGATCTATCTTGAGTTAGCTTGCCCTGTTTGAGTTTCTGTGTTTGCAGTGTGCTCTTTTATAAATGCATGGAGCTGTTAAATCTGGTGAAACGGTAAATGATGTAAATCTCATTAACATTCAAATTGAAAAAAGGCATCAATGAAATGTTTTCCGCATCTCTTCAAGTATGCTGTGGCATATTACAAGCTAACTCGCACCATAAAATGATTGACTAAACACGATTCAATTTGCATATTAATGAGTAAAATGACAGATTATAATATTTGCCCGTTTTTGCTTTTTCCCAACAGGGAGCAAGTGTAATTTCAGGCATTTTATTTTCCAGAAATGACTGATAGTTTTGAAAAACAAACTTTAAAAATAACTTCATCTTGTGCCTCAAGTTTTGGTTCTGCTTCAGGTGAACAGAAACAATTAGGCAAATTTTCTTCTACGGCTTCATACCCCATGCTGTCCCACAGTGTGATGCCGGATGTTGTCATTTTAACCTAAAGACTTTTTTAATGTAGTGTATTTTGAAAAAAATGTCAATT
This sequence comes from Pangasianodon hypophthalmus, assembly GCF_027358585.1. Taxonomy (NCBI): domain Eukaryota; kingdom Metazoa; phylum Chordata; class Actinopteri; order Siluriformes; family Pangasiidae; genus Pangasianodon; species Pangasianodon hypophthalmus. Next base: position 22,796,851 of record NC_069712.1, read on the forward strand.
TGACTGTAATGCATTGCTCTAACAACATCACTGGCTGTTCTTGTCAGCATTATACTGTCAAAAGGCCAGCAATTTTTAAGCATTTAGACAGTTATTACTGGGTGTTGTTTCTCAATTCAAATGTCAAATGATTTTAAAGTGCCTGGAGGGAATAATTGGGTAGTCAGAAATGATGGAAACCTTTGTTATAAAGCAGTATGAAAGCTTACCTCACATGGTTTCTTCCAGGTTGCATTAATCATTTTCTAATGGCCAATATACACATGGAGAGTTGTGATATAGTTTAAGAGCACAATAACTTTTGTGATTTTCTGTTAGGTCATCAGCTGAACGTAACGGTTGTGGCCCTATATTTATGATTTTGTGATGACACAACTTTGTATTTTTTCCCCACAACCTGTTTTAGTGTAATATTATGGAGGAGCTTCTATATATGTGCTTCATGACAAACTCACAAAAACATTTATAAAGGCTTATTTCAATAGGTACTAGCTGAATGAAGTTCTGTTGGCATAACGTTGTGTCATAACACAACTGAATTTCTAACTTGGTAAACTTCTCAGTACTTTTGGTGCTTCTGGTATAAGACCTGCTATACAACATTATTATATAGTGATGGTTTTAACAGTGACAGAGGTTTTAAATTTACATTGTAACGTATATTTTATATACATTTTCCCTGTCCTTTAAGTGAAGTGATTTTAAATTTACTATTTTACAAAAACTTATGCAAATGTTATAACACAATAATGACATAGTTATGTAATACAGAGTTTGGTTTTAAATTTTAAAAATATCTTTTTTTATGCGAATGAATACATACTTTTTGTTCATATTTATAATTAAAAAGTCAATAGATATTATGTGTGTAAATTTGAAGTTAATATACAGTATGTCCTGGACGTATATTAAATAACCAAAAAGTGACTGAATACTCACTGTACAGGTTTATGTCAGCCATAAAGGGCTTATGTATGTGAAATGTAGCCTTTAAAGTGTTACCGTCAGTTTCTCAGGTGTGCAGATGGAGAGAGAAACGCTGAGATAAATGCCACAAAACACTGTTTCAAAAACCTGTGACCTATGAACAGTGATTGCTTGTAAACTGTTTAATTAATCATGTTGAAATTTAAATTAGATCAGTGAATAGGCAAAATGAATAGGCATGTGTATATGTACAATGGGGTCCAAAATTCTGAGACCACTAATGAAAATACTTTGATTTTGCAATCTTTTTTAATTTAATACAACAATTTATTGACAACAAATCATATTATTGATAATAACTTGAGTGAAAAGTAGAATCTTTGAAATATTTACATAAATTTCAGAGTTTCTTGGTATTTGATATGTCCCTTTTGTGCTTTAATGACGGTGTACACTCGAGCTGGCATGGACTCCACAAGTTTGTGCAAAACCTTATGATCCAGGTTTGATCAAATCCATCGGAGTGTTGTCTAAACACATGCTTCAATAGAAAGAAAAGATAAGGCATGAGGAAAATCTGACCTTTTGTACAAAGCAGTTAACATGGTCAATATCACAAATTTGCTTACATTTAAATAGGGACCTAGAAATAGTGCAGAATATTTACTTTCTTTGTTCTAAATATTCAAAATTTCTAAAACCTTCTGTTTATTTCCAATTTTAAATGAAAAACAAAATATCAGATTTTCAACATGGTCTCAGACTTTGGGACTTTTTTTGTGAATTTGTGAATGCCACATATTGTAGCACACTCATATGCCGTACAAATCAATCCCATATGTCATTTCAAAAAATGTATTATCTTCTGCATGTACACTTAGCAGTTGAATGAATGTCATTGGAATCGGCAGTGAGCTTTGTGGAGAGATGATAATTGGAGTCCTCCCCTTCTCCAAGCGTACTCCTTCTCCTCTCTGTGGTATTTGGCCTGAGCGGCTCTGGCTCCTGCTGAGCATTGGTGGGGTGAGGGTGACCATGAGGAGCTTAGCTCCACATGCAGTTTGATTGCTTTTTGCATAGAACTGCTTCCTCTCACTTTCTCTCAGATGGATCACATGCCATCCAACTGGGTTTGCTAAGAAGTGTGATCCTGTGTCACCATTTTTGTTGATTCTTTTGCATTTGCTTTCTATTTGCCCAATTTTATAAGCTTTTTATGCTTTCCCCTTTGTGCCTTGGTATTCTCTGCTTTTCTCCATTGTTTTCTATTTTGATATTTTGATATTTTGAATTATGAGGTTTTAACTGAGGTTTTCGACAAAAATGATGCTAACATTGGTGCTGTAACTGTCATTTACATGTCACTGTGAGCAGTTTTACCCCAAAATGTTGCTTAGCTTTTTTAAAATACAAATTTGAAAAGTTATAGTTGCTTTTACATTTTTGTTGTCATGCAATGGAGTCGGAGACAGGTACAAATGCAGGTTAGCCTTTTTATTAAAAAGACACTGGCAAACAATTCCAAAACATGAGGCAAGGATCATAAACGTGAAACAGGCAGAAGGTCAGGCAATCAGCAACAGAACAAACTAGGCACAACCAAATTCCAAAAAAACAGGCAACAAGGCAAGATCAAAAAGACAGAATAGCGAGATAAAAAGACAAGGCTTGGTAAGTCAGGTAAAGGTACACTGAGCATTACTTTGCAACTGGGTAAGTGTCCAATGTCTTTATATATAGTGTGTGAGTGTAATTGTGAACAGGTGTGTGTGATTAGAACTCGGGAGATTGTGAAAGTGCCAGTGGATTGTTGTGCTGGGGATTGTAGTCCCTGGGGGCCATGTTTGTAGGCCACGGTGTGTTCTGAAAAATGGAGTCTCTTGTGGATTCCGGCATTTGTATGCTTCCTCCAGGAGCTGAACTCTTCCTAGGGTTACCTCTGGAAGCTTGGCATGAAATTCTTTGCAGAGCAGGGGGTTGAGAACATTGCGTGCCAGAATCCAGCATTGTTCCTCCAGGCTGTAGCCCTCACATTCAATTAGGTACTCCAGCTTCCCATCTTTGTGTTGTGAGTTCAAGATTTTCTTGACTATGTAAGCAGGTTGTCTTTCTATGTCCAGTGGTGCAGATGGTGTGGTGAGGGGAACATCGGATGTTAATGGTCCAGGTGTGACAGGCTTGAGGCGTGTTACATGAAATGAAGGTGCTAGTGGAAGATCCAATTTGTACATGACATCATTGATGTGACAGAGGATCTTTTAAGTGTCGATGTATCGTAGGTTGAGCTTCTTGCAACCTTGAGTGGTTCGAATGTCTTTGGTTGATAACCATACACAGTCACCTGTGTGGATCTGAGTTTCTCCTCGATGTCGGTTGGCAAATTCTTGGTTTCTCGGTGCCACTTGTTCTAAGCGCCTATGTGCGTTCTCCCATACCCGTTCACTGCACCTAAACCATTCATCTGCTGCAGGTGAATCTGTGCGGTTAACGTTCCAGGGAAACAAGGGTGGCTGATAACACAGTACACACTGGAATAGCATCAGTTGTGTGGCTGAATGGTGTAGTGAGTTCTAGGCATATTCGGCCCAAGGCAAAAACTGAGCCCAATCCTCCTGGTTTTCTGAGCAGAGTGTAATAAAGAAACAACCGATCTCATGGTTAGCCCATTCTACTTGGCCGTTTGGAGGTGAACTGTATGCCTTGATCACTCACAATGTCTTCGAGGTCACAAAGTAGCAGAACACGTGTGAAGATGAGCTTCAAAGGTTTGGAGCTCATCAAAGGTTGGTTTCAAAGGAGGTGGGTAGGCCGGGCAACGGGACAAGACATAGAGATTTCGAGAATGGGTCTATAATGACCATAATCATGGTGTTACCCTGTGAATCGGGGAGATCTGTGATGAAGTCTACAGTGAGGTGAGACCAGAGTCACTGTGGTGTGGGTAATGGCATGAGCTTACCCACTGGGAGAGTGCATGGTACCTAGCTTGTGCGCATACGATGCATGACAAGATGAATTTGCGAATGTCTGTAATCATGTTAGGCCACCAATACATCACCTTCAGAAGGTGATATGTTTGCTGTGTACCTAGGTGTCCTGTGGCTGGGGTCCTGTGTGCCCATGTGATGAGTTTGCTCCTTAGGCTGGATGGCACAATGCTTCTGTCCAATGGACAGGCAGGGGTGACTTGTTGCACCAGTGTATGAGCGATCTTTCTGTCAATATCCCAGGTTATTGCTCTCACAAAGCAAGAAAGGGGCAGTATCTTTTTCTCCTCTTGGTTGTTGACCTCTGTAGGATACAGGCAGGATAGGGAGTCAGCCTTGGTGTTCTTGGAGCCTAGTCTGTACAAGAGCATGCAGTTGAAACAAGCAAAGAATAGGGCCCACTGAGCTTGGCGAGGGTTTAGGCAATTGGCTGTTTTCAGATACTCAATATTCTTATGATCTGTGAAGATAGTGAAGGGATCGACTGCTCCCTGCTGCCAGTGATGCCACTCTTCCAAGGCAAGCTTCACAGACAGTAATTCCCAGTTACCTATATCATAGGTTTGTTTGGCTGGTGATAGTTTCTTTCAGTAGAAAGCCACCAGTTGGAGTTTAGGTTTGTCTCCAAATCTTCTGCTCCCACTCCAGATTCTGCATCTATTTTTACAGCAAATGGCTTTGATGGTTCTAGGTGTTTAAAATGGGAGCGGTGGTGAATGCAGTCTTGAGTTTCTTGAAGGCTTCACTGGCTGCTGTGTTCCATGCCAGACTTTTGGGTCCTTTCTTTAGTGGGGACGTGAGGGGGGTTAGTGATGGATGTAAAGGCCTGAATGAACCTTTGGTAGAAATTGGCAAAGCCAAGAAATCTTTGGAGTTTCTTGACAGTTTTGGGAGTGGGCTATTTGGTGACTGCAGCCACTTTTTCTTGGTCTATGGCCACTCCTTTGGGGCCTATGATATGTCCCGGGAGGAAATGGTGGTCACCTGAAATTCGCACTTTTCTCCCTTTACATAGAGCTGGTTGTCAAGGAGACATGCCAGGACTTGCCTACCATGCTGAATGTGGGTTTCCAGAGAGGGTGAAAACATTAATATGTCATTGTTGTAGGCAACTGCAAACTTTCCCAACATGTCCCTCAAGACATCATTAATGAGGCATTGGCAGACTGAGGGCACGCAAGAGAGACCATATGGCATGACACAATACTCATAGTGGATGGAGGTGGTGCTAAAGGCTGTTTTCCACTCATCACCCTCTCTGATGAAGACGAGGTTGTAGGCACAGGTCCAGCTTGGTGAAGATCTTGGCTGAACAAAGTTGTTCCAAGGCAGACGTGACAAGCAGAAGGGGGTATTGATATTTTATGGTGATCTGGTTGAGCCCAAAATAATCAATGCATGGTCAAAGTCCTCCTCCCTTCTTCTCCACAAAGAAGAATCATGCAGAGGCAGGGGCGGTGAATGGACAAATGTGCCCCTGTTGCAATGCCGCTTGTACATAATCTTCCATTGCCTGTTTTTCTGTATAAGAAAGGAGCTAGATTTGATTACGTGGTGGTGTGGTGCCTTGTAGCAGCTCTGTGGGCTCTATGAGGTGGCAAGCCACTAGCTTTGGCCTTACTGAATACCTCTGGGAACTCCTGATACTCTGTGGTGATGTCTGTGGATACTCGAGTCTCAGAACTCTTAACTGTGGTTCAAGACTATGATGAGATGGGGAAGATGCATACAGTGACCCTTGCAGTGTGATGAATATTTTGCGATTTCCTTGTTGTGCCACATTATTTGGGGCTCATGGAGGTACATGCAGAGTTAACCTATGATGAGGCTGTGTTTTGCTGTGATGGTGATGAGAAAAGAAATGAGCTCCTGGCGGAGAGCGCTGAATTGGAGTAGTAGAGACTTGGTACACATGGTGACAGATCCATCTCCTATGAGTTCTCCATCAGTAGCATGAATTCTTAAGGGGTGTTGGTCCGGGCCGGAGTTCCCGTGTATTTCCACGCATTTCCCTGTTTTTTCCCCTTCCTTGTGTTTCCAGTGTTTTCTCTCTCTCTCTTTTCTGTTTGTGTGTATGTGTGTGTCTGGGTGTAGCACTCCACTTCACACCTCGGCTGCATTGATCACGCCTGTTCCTCATCGACTTACCCAATCTGCAGCGTATATAAACTCCGGTTCTTCAGCCACTCATCGCCAGATTGTTCCGGCTTCCAGTGCGGTACACTTCTGGCTTTCCCCGTGTTTCCTCCGCCTCTCATGTTGCTGGCCCGAGTTCGAATCCTGACCTCGGCTGCACAATTACCACGCTCCTCTCCCATACACCCTCACTTCCTCAAGGCCTTAAATATAACCTGCTTACCCTGAACTCCTGTGTCTGTGTTCTACTTCTGGGTCCCCTCGTTACTGTGTTCATAACAGTTGAAGTGGTAGCATAGGTATGTTGAGCTTACTGACGGTGTCGTGGCCCATGAAATTCCTTACGCTCTGGAATCCATCTCAGCTGAGAGAACAGAGACACGGTCTGAGTGTTTTATCTGCACTTTTAGGGTAAAGGACTGGTGAGAGAAAAACTGAGATGGACTCACCATGGAGGTATGGGTGGATGACGATGTGCTCTCAGTGGGGCTGGGTCTGGCTGGGAGTCTCTCTTGAGACTGACACTGTGCTACAAAATGCGCGGGGTGGCCGCAGTAGAAACACAAATTTTCCTTTTGCCGTTACTCATGCTCTGTGGTGCTTAGTTTTGTCTGACCCAACTGCATGGGTTCTGAGTGGTCGGGTTCGGGAGTAGGATTTGCCGCACCTTTATTCCTTTGGCAGTTATGGATGAGGTGATCCAGGCAGAGAGCTAAATCAATCGGCAAGTAAAGGGACATTTTATTGTGTTGGCAGGCCAGCTCTGTGAGCACTTCCTGGTTTAACCCCTGGCGGAAAGCAGCATTTAGGGCATATTCAGCCGCATTTCTCTTCCCTTGGTTACAGTGAGGAGTTGTTGTCCGATTTCCTTGGCTTCAGGGTAATGGTCAAAAACTCTTTGGAAGAGTTCCACAAAAGGGTCATATGACGATAACAGTTCCACTTGATGAATTGTGCAATTTTCTGTTTGTTGGAGACACCCTCTTGGCCTGAGAAATACAGTGAGCACTGCAACAAGAAGACTTTGCACTGGGAAGTTTCTCCCAAATATTTATCAGAATGGGAGATAAGTGAACTGGTGTTCACAGCCTGGGCTCAGTGTGAAATGAAAATGGAGGAGATAGCATTCGTGAGCAGGTTTAACTTAGCGTCCTGTTCGACCAGATGCTGTTGTTGCTCTCCTACCAGCTTCCCTTGGGCTGCCATGGTGTTTTGCCAGTATGATTCTCCTGCTGCATCCATAGAGACGGCGAAGTAATCTGTCATGCAAGGGAGTCAGAGACGGATGCAAATGCAGGTTAGCCTTTTTATTAGAAAGACACTGGCAAACAATTCCAAAACATGAGGCAAGGATAATAAAGGTGAAACAGACAGAAGGTCAGGCAATCAGCTAAGAGAACAATGTAAGCAGAACCAAAATCCAAAAACCAGGCAACAAGCCAAGATCAAAATGCCATAATAGTGAGATACAAATACAAGGCTTAGCAAGTCAGGTAAACGCACACTGAGCATTACTTCACAACTGGGTAAGTGTCCAAAGTCTGTAAATATAGGGATTTGAAGGTAATTGTGTAATCGTACTTCCAGGTTCACACTCAGTTGTACTGCAGTGGGCATTTGTGTGACATTTGTTCAGTACACATTGCACTCATTTGGTTTTGTTTGTTTGTTTGTTTGATTTTTGCTTTTTTTTTGTTATGATAGATAGATAGATAGATAGATATACAATTGATGCATATATTTATTGAAACAATGGTTGGCTTTAAAACACTAAATATTAGAAAAAGCTCTCATATATTTCCTTTGTTTATTTTTAATTATTTCAGATTCTTTTGGGGGCTAACAATCTCGAATGACCAGGATGTGTTTCAGCAATTACTGGGTAATATCAAGAAGGGTAGATTAAAGATTATCATTATTGCCTGAAGTGCCTGATGCCTATTAATGTATCACTACATGCTATTTAAAAAAAAATACCGAGAGGCAACGGTAAAGGAGGATGACATGGCAGCTAAAAAATCAGATCGCTGCTGCAACTTAAGAATATTTTAAATACCCAAAATTTATTTCTGCATATGTTGAATCCAGTTTTATCATATCTTTTATGAAAACACAGTAAGGGTCCAGATAACACATCATAACCAGAGAATACCATGTACAACGGTGTACTTGTACTTCCAAGTTGATTCTGTTCACACCAAAATGTACTTCAGTGGGCATCTTTTCATATTTGTATTCATGAATATTTGTTTTGTAGACTTTAAAATGAGTCAATATTTTTAAAAACAATTTTATGGAAAAAAAAAAAAAGTATTAATTTCCTATTTTAGTGTGTGCCAAGAAAAAAATCAAATCAACATCTGTTTCCTTTTTTCCCCATTTTCATTTCAAAATGAATGACAAATGAACCCAATGTACACAGATTCCATTTTGAGGTTCTTCAATGGCTCAATATCTTAAAATCACCAAATTGTCAGAGAAAATATTTTTCTATGGTCTCAATTTCCTTTTTGCTATCCTTCACTCCTACTGTTTTAACATTTGTCACAGCGTGACATTTGTGTGTAAGATAAGGTGCAAACAATCGGAGACAACAGGAGCCAAAGATCATTGCACACCCTAACCTAGATGATTGAGTGCTATTTATAGTAAATGCAACTTTAAATAGTTGACCAGCCCATTGAGGAAAAAATCAAATACTCATGCTTAAATCCATAATCCAACATTAAAAGCTGCAGCTAGTGTGGGGTTTTACAGTCAGCCATAGACTCTATACAGGTTAAATTACATTTGTTTTTCTTTGATATCTGGCCATGTGTCTGTGTTTAACCACCCTATTCACATTCTATTTTCAATGACCCCAAGCACACAGAAGCTGTTCAAGCTATTTGGAAAGGAAGATGGCAGTGCTGTCTGCAATGGCTTGTCCTACCCAGTAACTCCTTAAGCCAATCAAGTTGCTATTAGAAGTATTGTATCAGGAAGTTGGATTTGAGCGAACTTTGATGGCAAGTCTAATCCTAGCATAATTTCTTTTACAATGCTTTAGAAAATTGTTTACTAAAGATTTTTGTATATGTCTATTATTAAAAAAAATTATCATTTTTGATTTGTGTATTAACATATGGTTTTAGAGCCACCAGGGATCTCTGATGGAAATATTGTTTCTGATCCCTTTTTTTGAGTGATAAGAAAGAGAAGTAACACTTCCTCTATGAACACCGTGGATTAATGCTTGGAGTCTTTATTTATTTAATTAGCTACAAAGATTTTTCAACCTAATGTCTATCCACTGCATTTTTAGTGTATGTACAATTTCATGGACAATAATTTCGAAGAAAAGAACAGAAAAGCTATTCACTTGTTTATAATCTGTATCTAAGAATGGTTGTTGAATAAATATTTACAGCATGCAGCTATACTATATAATGAAAATATAAAACTACTACTTTTACATTAAGTGTGAAGGTCTTAGGACAAAACAGACATGAGAGAATGTCTTACTTAAGCTGTTCTTATGTAGTTTTAAGCAACTACTCAATACTGAAAATACTGATCAGAGCCTAAGACACCCTGGATGGGGACACCAGACCATTGCAGGGGATCACACACACCCCTTTGCACACTCATTCACAGTAATTTAGAGTCGTCAGTCCACCTAAACACATGTTTTCGGAGGTAGGAGGAGACCAGAATATCAAAGGAAATTCAGAGGAGCAATTTGGTCATTTATCTTTAGTACTTTACTCTGATCAAGGCCATGGTGGATCTGGAGCCTATCCCACGATGCCATGCTGAAGCAATACAGTAGAAAAGAAATTTCAGTTTGTGGTATCTATAAATGATCAGACAAAAAGTGATGCACCTTTGTGATTTGAGAGTCTATGTTGGTGACATATCCATTTATTCTTCTCTCTGAAGAAGTCCCGTCTCTGACAGGATGGATTATACAGATTTAGAGCTTTTTTTTTTCAAATATCTTTGACTGAAGAATTCATTATGTTTTACTGAAATCTTTACTGACTGCCCCAAGAACTGCCCTTATGATTATAATACTTGAGTTTAAAGTTGCTTTCTATTTGACATGTTAAACATGTTGAAAGTATTGTCTGTAGTAATCACACCCACAATACAGATCTGGTAGGCACAAAAATGCTGTAGTATTAACAAGACTGTGAGTCTTTCTTCATAAGTAAGGCACTCATTCCCTTGACCCACTCCATAAGTATGGTCATAATGGCTGTGAAAGAACATCCATCACCAGCAAGAATTAATCAAGAAGTGCCAACTCTCTTATATTTCTGTTTGGCTATTGAGTTGATTAGCAAGGGAAAAAATCCTGAAAATCTTGAGTACAAATGATTTTTTTAACCCAAATCTCTATTACACTTTTAAATCACTGCTGTGATATTTTTTGTTTCCCAACAGTTTCTAGCCAGTGAATTATGAGCAGTATTAGCATCCACGGCTGAGGTGCAACAGCTTTCTGGATATGGATGATATGAGGATAGAAGTGAAATGAGGATTGAGAGGGGTAAGCGTGATGACGGGGGCTGTTTCCGACAGGACCATCCCCTCTCATTCATCATCATTTGGTGTTTTAATGGCCTGACACGGCTGGCAGTACTGAGGAACTGCTGTGGCTCTCTCTCTCTCTTCCTCAGATCGTCTCTCTCCATCTCACTCATCCGCCTACAACTGTTGTCGCAGTGTCGCTCTCTCCCACTGCAGATGCCACGCTGGCTTGCTTCCCGCTGGCACGGAAGGGCCAGATTGGTACCGGGATCAGCTCCAAGATGTCCAAGATCCGCTTCAGATTCAGGAAAGTCAAGCAGGACAGACATGAGCAGTGACAGAATTATTGTGCATATTGCAGAACTATAATGCGCTTTGAGGGAAAAATGATTTTGTGGCAAGTCTTTGCGCATATGATTTTGTGTGTGGGTGTGTATGTGTGTAAGACTGCTCTGTTAGGCAAGGGTTTGCAGTGTGGGTTTAGGATGTATCTGTATCTGTTTAGTACTCAAAAATATTCATATCTGTATCTGTATTCTGACTTGAACCCTTTAAACCAGAAGTGCTGTTTGTTTGTTTGTTTTAATATGAACCCTACCTCTAAAATATAAACAATCTAGTAGCCTAGTTAAACCACTGCAACTCTGGCCAAGCAGCTACTATGTGCATCGTGCTGTTCCATGTGTTTATGTTAATGAACATGGTCTTTCTTTGTCCTATGATCTTCAAATTTAACCACTCGCACCTGCATGAAAGTAAAAACTTCACACCCACATGGCTTTTTTATTGTTTCCCAATACACACCTCCAGTCTCAACCACATGCCAGTGGAAAGCTTTCTAAAAAAAAATTCCTACACACTTCTTTTTAATCTGCTAATGCAAGGTGGTCTGTCTGATTTGGATTGGGAGATATATTTCTCCACTCTAGAGAAGCAACCATCACTAGCAGGGAATCTCAGGTGTGAGTTCCATTACCCAGCACCGGTACCTCTGCTCTTCAACTTCATCAATCGTGATTCCCTCAGTGCCTCCTAGCCCCCATGCCAGATAGACCTCAGGCCTTCAAACGGAGGTGGTGGGGGGATTATTCAATTATCTTCGGCCACACAAAATGAAGTATGACAGGCTCCCAGTGAGCATATCGTAGGCTACATGTCAATGTCAATGAAAGGATACCAGGCTATTAAAAGCTTTGGTCCTCAGTTTAGTTTCCTTTTTCCTTGCAGTAAGTGGAACATAGGGAATTAAACTGTCCACTATTAATGGGATGTGATGGCAAGAAGACGGCAAGAAGAAATGTTGTGGAACAGTATTGGAACAACATTTGAGCAATTCTGGAGATCTTGTATGCCTCAGGAGATGGGAGAACTTTTGTTGATTCAAGCTCTCCATTTAGTGCATTATAATCTCTTGTTCACCCCTCTGTCATCTATTGATGCTTGGTTGATACCTTCACTCCATAGGGATGAAGGTTATGTCGAGGACAGCAAGATTGATTAGAGCAGGCTGACAGCAGAAGCCTCTGAGACAGACATAATGCTTTCCTTTTCTTCATAGTTGTTTTCCACAAATAAATCACTGCAATTTATAGAATTTCTACCTCAAGAAGTCTGTTCTTTCAAACCACCAAGTCTTACTCAAATAGTGGCCAAAGATGTCTGTGTTTCTGTGTAGCCAATCATAAAAAAAATTGATTGACACAAAACACTGTTATTTTGCACTGTGGATAAATAGTGAATTATGCTATTAGGCCAAGATGTTAGTCCAAGAAGTGAACTCATTAGGGAATTTTTGGGTACTTTCTCTTTGATCACAGAGACACAGTATCACTGTGTCAAATACAAATTATGTAACATTTAACAATGTGCATTTAGATGTATTTTTTGAGGCTTTGTATTCTCATCTCTTCACCTATTTCTGGTCTGTTTCCATGGTAGTATAAATGAGAAAGACATATGAGCATAATTTGGACCCGGACTGTGTGTTCACTAATGGAGCGCTATGATGTAAATGCCACCAGAATTAAAGATTCTATTAGATCTCATATCTCTGTTCTCTGTTCATTTTGTGTCTCATTAATGAATTAAAGATTTTGAAGGTTAGCTCTAGTCATAGCTTAATTACATCTTTCTGAAGCCATGCTGTGATGAGTAAAACATATATAAATTGGATATATGTATCAAATGCATATTATGGTTTATAGCTGAGTCATGGAGTGCCAAAGGAAATTCTGTGTTATTTGTTACTGCACTTTCCAGTCATAAAAACCAGAACCCAGGCTTCAATCAAGCTTCAATTTTCTTCATTTTTCTGCAGCAGCTGTATCTTGCATTTGCATCTGTTATATTGGCCAACTTTAATCAACTTCCCATTCTGGTCACCATTTCGAGTCTCACAAATATCTACGGATAAAATCATTTAACCAAGCACTCATGTCAACCTCCATCCATGTTGGCCCTTGTCTGCCTGGCTAGCTTTACCTCAGCCTCTTGATACAACTCCTCAAAGAAGTGCATCATATCTGGCTTGTGCCTGGAAACTGAACTTTAAGACTAGGAGAGGATAAGCAATATTTTTGTTGGTCTTTTTGACCTAGTTTATACCTGAATGTTGAATTTCCCTCACTCCTTCCTCAGAGTCTAGGAGACTTTCCAGAATCTAATGACATTGTTGCTTTTTAGATTATTTATTTGTTTCTTTGTTATTGTTATTTTATGTCATTTTATTTTAATTGGTTCCTTTTTCTTGAGGAAAACAATCATAGCTATCATAAGACAGCATCTAATCCAGTTGCTGTCTGTGGAATCAATATGGGTCTTCTGATGTTTTCATTTATCAGCACAAAACAAGATGTGTCCTCCAGTCAAAGGCCAGGCACACAGCATGATAGGAAACATCATCAATAATCATAGAATGTCAGCTCAAAGGTGAAATAATAAAAAGGAGGAAAAAACCAAACACCTCTCTTCAGAGAGAGACAGGATTCTCACAGTGCATTGTTCTTGTCAAATACCAAGTGTTGGTATGTTGTTAACAACAGAAAGCGAAACTTTGTACTGTTTGTGTTTCAGTGGTTGGAGAACCTGATGGTGATGCAAGAAAATATGGGTTAAATTCTGCCTTGTGGTTAACGTGGGAAGCTTTGAATAAAACTCATGGATTTGCTCCAGTACGTCTCTGAATGAAATTGCTCTTTCTAATTTGGAAAAAAAAAAACTACAGTTATTATGTTATCCAGTAGACAATGAATTTCTTCAGTGAAAACTGTTGAATCATACATTTACTATTTTAGGCCTGTTGGGCTCAAAAGTGGATAATTAATCATGAGTTTACTGAGTTGAAGCAATTCAAGAATTGTGTCTCCTCAGACTTAATGTTTGCATTTTTTAGCTTCTAACCTCTTCTAAAGTCTTGACTTCTAAAAAGATCAAATTTGTGTTGCTCATCTGGGGGAACCCTTAAAGAGATTATGTAGAACTATCAGAAAGGGTTACAAACCTTTTAGAAAGATAAGATTAATTACACAAAGAATCATCTGAAAAACTTTTTTTAGTAGAATTTTACCTAGAACCCCCTCTGATATGTTCGAATAATGTAATGTGATCTTCAACTAGTCACACTGACCATCAGACTGTGTACTTTTTAGGAAAAAGGTTTCTTCAGCTTTCTTCAGGGTCTGAGGGAACCCTTATGTATAATCTTAAAACAAATGTTTTAACTCTCTGTCAAAGAAGCCTTGGGAAATCTTTTTTCAAGCAGCATAATCCTCTGCTATATGTCCTTGAGATCTCTGCATCTCTGTTTCATTATCTGTGTGTGACAGTTACTGTAATATATCCAGTAGAAGAACTCAAAACTCCAAATGACACTCTGAATGCACAAGCAACCTTTTGGAAAAATATGTGGAAGCTGCGGTTAATTGTTATTTGAAGCTGCAATTAAAAAGCTGGAAGCTTTAGATAATAGACATAAAAAGGATGTTCTAAACTGTCTAACATATGACCTGAATATAGTTTGATCAGTATTTTTTTTTTTTCAGTTGGCACTCTCCATAGTAAATAAACAACAAAGTAAATAATTAGCTGTCCAATTAGCTATCCAATTGATATTTATCTGATAGTTTTGAAAGTTTGAAGTGCTCTGTCCCTATAGTGTAGAAGGCTGGATATGGGGGCCCTACCAGCAGATGGTGCCCTAACTCTGGTGCTTTTGGGGTCATAAGAATGTTGCAAGGACACAGCTAAAGTTTTCTAGAACTTATAGACATGCTGGTCAAACTGCATGAAGCTGTGTGTATACACTGATTTTTGTGTCAAAGTTATTATTTATGTTTTGCAAAGGGGAGATTTTGTTCAACAGAATGCCAGATCTCTCTTCAAGCATCCCTGAAATCATCCCCACAGACCTCTCATGATTTTATGAATTAAGCAATTACTACATAAGACAATCTGGCATGATTTACATGAGGACATGTAGCCGGTGCCTTTTCTTCTTTCTGAGTAAGAAGCCTCATTTGCAAGTGTAATAGCATTAGTGCGTTTGCTGCAATCATCATGTTATCCCATTAATTTTTAAAATAATAGGTGATAGGGTTCTCCATTAATCACTGGTGCTTTGGACTGCAGTCTGTCAGGACAGCCTAATCATTTCAACAGCTAATGATTAGCATGCAAGATGTAGCCCAGCAAAAATACACGGAGCTTGCTCAAATCGACCTGTTACATGATTTCACGTATTGAGAAAAACATACTTTGTTGTCTTTTGGATGTAGGCATTCTATGTGCTGTATAGAAAATGTATAGAAGTACTGTTTTGCAGTTTGTACACACTAGTAATTTACAATCACCTGAAACATGTAGAAAGAAAGAAAGAAAGAAAGAAAGAAAGAAAGGTGCTTGTGAGAATCTGGACAGGATCTGGTTCAGGACCTCCTCATTGTCCCCCAGTGCTTGGCAGTACTCTCCAGAACCCCTAGTTCCCTATGTGTCATTCAAGGGAAAAGAATACAATATTGTCTTCGGGCAGACCCGATGTTAGGAAGACTGTAGAGAGAGGGCAGAGGGGAGGGCCCACAGAGAGGGGGTAATGAACAACTGAGCAGAATCTTAAAGCCTTAAAGTCTTTGTTTCTCTCACTTTATGGTCACTTACTGTGGAGATTCATATTCAAATGGGCTGGGGCTGTGAATTGACTGTTCACACATTCACAGCCCTATACTCACCTCCACCCATTAGACCCTCTCGATAAAAAAGAACACCCCCCATAAGTAGAGCTAATTAGAATGAAGGTTACAATCCAGAAAGAAAGCATCTCAATCCAATAGTCACTCATGCATTAAGCCCAATTTTTGTTGGCTCTTGAATGCTGAGGTGCCAAGCTTGAATAAAAGGTGGCTGGTGGAGGTTTGAATATAAGACCTGTGTTTGACACTAGCTCTATCATTGAATTTATCAGTCATACAAGAGCACATGTTAGGCAACAGTCTTTTTGTAGTACTTTAATTTAGTTAGCATTTTTTATAAAATCAGATCTTGGATGATCTCATCTGAAAGTCATTCTCTATGGAAAATGTGTCATATGAGGGGAGGCCCAGTAATGTGTTGGACATGCCTCACCGATTATATTCAAAAAACTGCAGCCTTATCTGTAGTGTAATCTGTAGCCTTGCAGCCCCATGAGAGCTCTTCAATAACATGCTGGAA
Organism: Pangasianodon hypophthalmus; assembly: GCF_027358585.1. Lineage (NCBI taxonomy): Eukaryota > Metazoa > Chordata > Actinopteri > Siluriformes > Pangasiidae > Pangasianodon > Pangasianodon hypophthalmus. The sequence continues at coordinate 22,813,119 of NC_069712.1, forward strand.
GAAAAACACAACAAGCTGAAGGAAATATGCTTCGATGCCTGCATTCTGTGCTTGCAAGTCAATTTTCCAATATACCTTCTGACAGACGTGCTGCTCAGAGGATAATCCTTGGACAATATATATCCATTAGGGCATGTTGTCTTACATTCTTGACAACTGGGCCATCCAGTCAATCCAGCATTCACAGGTGTGTGTGTGTGTGTGTGAATGAAGTGGAGGGGGTCACCACTTCTGATTCCTTCCATTCTAGTGACCCTACCTTCTCCAAGGTTGTGCCTTGTCTGACAGAGATCAAATCACCTGGAATCCTTTAGATGTCTCTGGCAAGCCTGGCTTCCCTGCCAGCATTCAGGGGAGTTCCTGCAGGAAAACACACAGATGTGCTGAATGTGCTGCATGTCTCCAGTCAGCAGTGTGAAGAAAAACCCAGAAGGTCAAAACCCTCCAGCAGTCACAAATCATATCAACGTGCGAGGAGGATTTCCATCACAGCTGCTTCCTCATCTGGATAAACAGGACAGGAAACGTGAAACCTCTTCTTCCTCTGGCTGGGCTGGTTCAGAAAAGGGAATATGGGGAGGGATCCTATGGTGCTCAATAGCTGATTTTTCAACATAAAAAAGGAGGATCTTTCAAGTAAATGTCATTCACCCTATGGGGGAATATTAGCTCAGCAGTTGAGATTCTAGTGATAGTGACTGGAAGGAGAGTTCAAATCCTAAGAGAACCAGAAAGTCAACACTGGGTCCATAAATGAGCTCAAGCATGAACTGCTCATAAATGCTTGAAGTGCATTCTGCATTACATGTAAAAGCATTGTCCTAATGAGTAAATGTAAAATGCATTGTCCCGAAGTCACCATGTAAGGAATAAAACATGATGGGAATAAAACAGCAAGATGGAGTGATGTGAGGGTGATTATATACTTTCTGAAGTATTTTATTCCTCAGCAATTTGGCAACTGTTATATATTTTTTTATTTATTAATGGATGACATGATATATTTTTTTAACATTGTATTTTTTTAAACTTTTTAGTTACAGTTAATGTTGTGGAGCATCCATAAGACAAGTGAGTTCCTGTTATCACCTACATTATAACAACGATAAACAGGTGTTCGTTCACCAGCCTCAATTCGTTTTCTCTCTCTTGAAATTAATGAGGAAAACGCAACTTGTCATATTACAGAGAAACAGGAAAGCACAAAGTCCTCTGCCCTAAAGACAGAGACTGACTCTTACAAAGCTACCCTGAAAACTCTACTGACTCTTACAAAGCTACAAAGTTACTGACACTGGAGTCTCCTTCCATAAATGCTAAATAAATACCTCCTTACAGAAACCAACAATTAGATGCTTTTCTTTGTTAAACACTACTTTAAAATGTGTTACTTAGCCTTAGATTATGTGGAATGACCGCCATAAAAGTGATAATGTATTTGAATGAAAACATTAACAGAAACCTGCGATTTGCATTATAGTCAGCCCTTTGAGTTAAAGTTACTACCCATATTAGACATGTTAAGTTCTAATCTTTCAGTCATATGTGACAGAATTAGACACAGAAATTATTCTTTACCATCTTTATCTTATGTGATGAAGTCACTTGTCTATAGTAAAATGTTAGCGTTAAATAATTACACTGTGAAAACTGGAAGTCACGCTACATTATTTCCTGAGAGAATTTCAGAAATGAGAGTGATCGTATGAGAATGGTTTGGCATAGTACCAAGAATAGCTGAGGAAAATTAGTAATTTCATTTAATCTCATTTGCTATGTTACATTACTAATGGGATGTTCTAATAAGTGGCTGTAAGAACAGCGATCAACCACTGAATATGATATTTTGGTTTATGTAATCCACCATCTCCACTCCAGCATATCTAAGATCTCTGCAGTGACTCATTTGCATGGGTTTTATGATATAACTTCCAGTGCCCTTAAGAGAGATGCCAATGGGGCCATGATCTCCAATTTCCTCCTGCAGCTATGGGGTTTGTTCTCTTCTAGGACCAGGGCGCTCCTCAACAGTGTATGTAGAGTCCTTTTGGTGGCCTTTTTTGCTCGGCACACTAGAATGTGGATGTTCCATTGGTGGTGTGATATTAAACCAGACTTCACTGGGATGTGTACTCTATGGCATGCAGAAAGGAGATGATCAAAAGCACCATGGTCTGATGAGGCCTGGGATAAGAGTTAAGTGTCAAATTGATTAGATGGAATTTTAATTGCTAAACTGAATAGTTGAATTAATTCCCCACTGAAAGCCTAATAGACAGTAATGCATGAAATATGATGGTCTTAATGAGTTGATAGTAACTTAAATGAAATACACAAATCTGTGCTTTAATCTATAATCATTTTTACACAGTGAGAGAGCCCTGCAAGGGTGTGTTCCAGACTAATTAATTACACTTATCTTGTTGTGTGAGGCGGCAGGAGCATGCTGTCTCTCCAGAAATCAGTGTTTGCATTCTCTGTCTTGTCCCTGTTTGCATTCTGACCCCATGTGAACTATCTGATTCCACATTCCTCTCTCCTTAGAGGTTGTCATGCTCAACTCCGATGGCCATGATGAGATCTAATCGGCTAGACTTTGGTGTTGGTGTAGATGGTTGTATCTGCATGTAGTGAATAAAAAACTGGCAGTGCTTACTGATTTTGTGTGTCACATATTGTTTTCTCTAGAGAAAACCTTCATGACACTTTGAAAACATAGAGTTTGACTGTTGCATAAGGAACAACATTCTTAGACTGATACAGAATGAGTATTTAAACAAACTCAGTGCAATCAGGCATCACTAACCACAGATATATGAGAAGAGGCATCCTCAATGTTCATTTATTTCTAGAATTACTTGCTAATCTCACAAGTAATGCCTTGCATCAGGCTTCCTATTAGCCATTCCACTTAACATGCATGCTTAAACTTGCTCAAAGGCTTTTTCAGTATTAACAATGCATTCTAAGTGGAATGTTTTCTGTCATATTTTTTAGTTAAAACTCTCTGCCTTCCCTTTACCCTGGGATTTCTGTTTTCTTATTAACTCTCCCCAGTTCTGTCCAACAGGAAGTCTAGATATGCACGCCTTAAATTCCCTCATCTGCCTTTATGAATGTAAATTATGTAGCCAATGGCATACCGTCATTGTGAGGCTAAGGTAGTGTTATCCGAGGTAAAGAGCATCACTGTGTTTTTTTTTTGTCTCTCTGCAAGCCTCTCTACCCCACATGGAAAGCCATCACAGATAAGGGCAAAATAGATAGACAACATGTGCTAGCAGTCAAAACATGCATGAGAGATGATATCAGTAACAGTTGCAGTTGTATCAGCTGGATGTTGGAAAAAAAAAGAAGAGAAGAGAGCAAAATGACTATCCTACAGGGGGCAGCAGCTTCGGTTCCTGGTGCTTTATAAGAAGTGTGGGAAGAGCAGAAAAATAAGGCAACTCCACAGTCCCATCAATAGAAAAGGCAAAATAATTGTATAATATAAATATTACACACAAGGGGCCTCACATGTGATAAGGCAGCACAAAACAAGATTTGATGTGACTCCAAAATATGCTAGCAATGCATCTGAAATTAACATTCAATTTCATCCCAAGTTGACAATTCAAAAGCATTCAAATTCTGCAGAAAAAGTGGCCATTCTGCGCCAAGCAACACACGTGCTGCTAATTTACACCTGGTTTTGGGAGATAAAATGGTGCAAAACTCGTGGCTGCTATTTGCCCGGTGCCTTATGGGTGTAAGGATAGCATGTCATCAAAGTTTTAGGCTCTGCAGCATCATGCGCTAAGCCAGTCAAGCTGTTAGATGGTAATTTTTCTACTCTGCAAAAGGTGTTGCTTAGATGAATTATATTATGACTGCACTGGCAGCAATCAAGTGTTCACCAGCAGCAAAACCAACTGGCTCATAGTAACAGCTAATGCCAGCCACTGAATATGTTAGATTTGGTCTTTCATGTCATTCTCACTAGCCTCTCCAATCCAACAGTGATGTAATGTAGAGCCCCTCTGCCCCATTTTTATACTCTCAAGTTGCTTCATATTTGAGAATGTCTTGCCATTTCTTATGTACTATCTACTGTATTACTCCACTGCTTAAGCTCTTACTACTTAATTAAGGTATCCCCTGGAATAAGAGCCAGACTGCTATGACTTGATACAGCTCATGTTGCCACCAGTATTTTTCAACACCTCCAGAACCACCTTGTTCACATGTAGTGCATGCGCTGCTGCTTCTGCTTCCCTTTCCCTCAGCCTGACTGACCAGAAATATTTAGCAGATGAGCATTAAGGGTATGTGTTTGGGCGTGAGTGCAACAGTCTTACACTCCTTATTTTTTAATAGACATTTTATATTAGATGTTTATTTTATGTCTTCTGCATCACTGTGTCAGTAGAAAATGTAGATTTCTAATAATTCAGTGAATTGTTTTTATGTCATTACAGGAAAAAAAACACAAATGGAGGGTTAATAGGATTTCCTGTAGAAACCCCAAGAGATCTGTTGCAGGGTCTTCAAGATGCTTGGAAATATCTGAGTTTCATATAAAACTGCATGACAGTGCACCTAAGACATCTGATGCAGTTTTAAAAACAAAGTCACATGAAATATTGACTTTAATTTTTTTCATTGCTTCTCTTTATATACAATTGTTGTATATAATTGAAATGTTTCATTTGAATATTTTAATATGAAGGCATTTTTGCTTTATAGAATTTCTTTACATGTGCCTAAGACTTTTGCACAGTACTGTAGGTGCTCAAGCTTACATCTTTAAGTGTTAAGAAACACTTTTCTTCACATACTCCAGCTTGTTAGGAAGTTGGGGTCATAGCACAAGGTCAGCCCCTGGAGCAGAGAGGGCCTTTCTCAAAAACCCAGCTTGGCAGTGCTGGGGCTTGAACACCCAACCCTATGATCAGTAACCCAGTGCTTGAACTGTTAAGCCACCACTACCCCAGAGTTACTTCTGTGGAATGATCACCAGGCCTTAACTATATTGCTGTTCAGCTCTCAAATGGGTCAACAGCCACTTTGGACCAATGCACATTTATAACAGTACAAACTCAAAGTGCACTATATTTTTGGCCATGAAACGATGGTAATTAGACTTCTCTCATGGTCCATTGCTGCACTTCTAATCCTAGCTCAAACCCACCCCATAAAGCCAGAGGGTTCCTCTAGTAATGCTTTAGTATTAGCTGTTCTGTTTGTGAATGAAATTAGGAACATTCCATGACAAGCATGAAAAGATTTCTGATGAGTTATCAGTATAAATGGAATTAATATCAAAATTCACTACCGGCAGCTAGAACTATGTGTCCTCCAGCTGCCTGCAGTGAACACTGGCTGACTTTGGTCTGAACTTAATGCACATCTGGGTGATAGTTGGGGGGGAGGTGAGCTGGAGGAAAGAAGAAGACGAAAGGAAGGATGAATGAATGGAGGGAACGCAGAGAAAGAAAGACAGACAGCTAAAATGGGTGCTGTTGCGGCTTGGCCCAGGCTGAATGCTGCTCTCATTCTACGTGAGGGGCAAACAAATGGGTCACTGCCTGGCAGGGCCGAGCTTTAGCTTCATTTGGAAGTCTTCCGCACAAGCGGCTGCTCTTAGGGAACTATCAAATATGAATGGGGAAGTCTGTGACAGCCCAAGTGAGAACTCCCAGTGTGAGTTTCTGTTCATATTAAAAGCAATAAAATGACTTCTGAAGCCTCGTAGTTGATAGATGAAGGTGATAAGTATTAAAAATGAGATCTTTACACAGTATAATTACATCACATGTATTCACACATCTAGTCCTGAGTGTGACTCCTCTCTAGCAAACTGCACTCACACATTTTGCTGGCACTCGTACAAAAACAAGACAGCCACTTTTTGAATACAGCTGGCACACTGTAATCTGTCTAGATTGTTCCATTTGTTACCACCGATTTTGTCACTTGCTGGTTTTCAGAGAAATGTTGCCATTCTGAATTTTTCTTCAGCATGTGGATTGTTCCGCATGGCAGTGTTTAGGTCAACTCTGGCCTGATTACACTGAGTTTAATTTATGTCCTTTCCCCTTCTCCCTCTGGTTTAGCCAAGCTATAAAGTGGCAGCCATGTTCCTCTGCTCCCAATCCATTTAGCTGTCAGAGCATATTAAAACAGAGCTTCATCACCAAATTGTGAACAGGCGCTCTCCCAGCTAACCAAATCAATTCTATCTCTCTGAAAGGTAAGATGTAATTACCTTTTCTGTTTGGTTGTTGTTGCTGCTCATTTAAATGACAATGATCTATGTATACCGCTGAACTGACAGCAGGTAAACATGTTTCCCCAGGGCTGGCTAATAGGCCCTTCAATCAGAAGCTGCTCAGTGCTCTTTGACAAATAGCTGCAAATGAATACGTGCACAGACACCCACAAAGGCACAAAAACATATACACCGTTTTTATTGGTTTAAAACCGCCATTTGGGATTGAAGGAAGCTGACTTATCTTTGATCTGATGCAACTTGCAATTGAAATGAATGTGCATTATGATTTGTCTATCTGTCGGTTAAAGCCTGCCTGCCTTCCTCTCAAACAGAATGTGTCATGCTTTTCTCTGGAGACAGACAGAATGCTCTGAGTTGTCTTTTGCCTTTGAACAGCCTCATCACCTGTGGCTGCCCACACTATGCAGTGGCTTATTGGAACCCATGGGGAAAAATATTCAAACAGTGAAATTTTATTTTTTGCATTTATGCTGCCCCAACATATGACCAAATTAACTAGTTAAAAAAACATATTCATATTTAATAAAATACTAATGTTTTAATCTTTAAAGATATTGTAGGTGGGTGGGTTTTTTTTTTGTTTGTTTTTTTGTTAATATGAAAGGCTGTTGACACCTTTAATGAAATGCTCTTTAAACATCAAAAGTCTAGGGTCAAGAGTCAAGAGTCAAATCCTAGCATCATTCTTTTCTTTCAGCATGGAATTCAGCAGAATCTTTTTTCTTGTGGCAGGTAAAAGGGTGTAAGGTTGAGTTATCTCAAAGCTCCACAAATCCAGAGGATTCAAAGCAATCAGCCATAACTTTGTGGGAATAATATCAAACATCAAATGCTCCTCCATGTGCAATCTTCCTCTCTTCAACTCTTCTGTTTTCTAAGGAAGGGTTTACCTTGTCTTTTACTCTTACTAATAATCAATCAGCATCATTCTGTTGTGCTGTACGTTTGCGCATAATCTTCTGGTCTTAATTAACACTAGCTTTCATGTATTTTATACTAAATTCTGAATGTCGATGGATTATCTGTGTTATTCCAAAGCACCTTTTAGATGTCTAATATTTGGAATGGATGGACCTCATGCAGATGTAATGAGAAAACAATTAAAGTGGTATATACCATTTTATTTTGAAAATTAGCGTAAATATCCTTATTTTGTAAATGCATTGGAGACTATTACGGACCTGGCAGCTACTCCAAGTTCAGTGGCTTTTAACTTTCAATATACCAAAACAGCAATTCCACTGGCTGGAGACTACTGATTAGGAAATAGCACAGGAATAATAATTGATCTGGCAGAAGTGCATATGGATAACCATAGGGCACATGGAATGGGATATGCTATTAGTGGAACAGTGGATTAGCGTGGGAAGAGGGAGTGAAGGAATCTGAGTGATCGCCAGTGAGTGATCTAATGAGACTCAAGGTGTCTCCTGTCCCAGAAGGCCTAGGGAGGGGGAACTATCAGTAATTACCATCTCATATTACACAGAGCCTCCTTTACTGCTCCTGAGGGACAGGAACTTGAACAAGACTCTGAAGCTGGTGGAGCCATTGCAGGAGAGGAGAGGTGCTGTCGTTTCTCTGATGTTTATTATTTGTAATGCTTGGGTAATGATTTTCCTTACACAGGTTAATTGACCAGTCTCAGCACTTAAACCAGCTAACCCTCAGAAAATGAAGGTTTGATTATTTCATTTGGGAATGTTTACACCGGCATTAGATGCTTTCATTTATATTGTGATTTGGGCTAGTGGTTCAAAAACAAATGTATCTAAACAATGTTTAACACTGATTTTTAATCATGAAAGCTTGATGATTTTTTCAGCAACATAAAAAGTGAAAATTTTGTGTAATCATAATGAGAGTCTAAATAGCAGGTAGTTTGCTGACTGCTCCCTTTACCCATGGAATAGTAATATTTTGTGCCACTTCATGGCTATTCCTGGTTGACTCTTATAACGCCAGCTTTTAGAAAACCTGCCTAGCTTTGCAAGCAAAGAAAAAACAGACGACCATGAAACGTGTGCATTATTCCAGTGGTACTTTCCCATGGCCCTCTCGATCAATCACAATGAAAAGCTGAACCCCAACACCCCCAACCTCTTTCCATTGACCCCTTCTGCCATCCCCAGTAAACAGTTTTCTTTTGCTAAGTAAATAGAGGCAGGGAGAGTGAACAGCACTAGAGGGACCCATGAGGAAACAAAAGATACAGCCCAATTATCCCTGGCAAGGACAGCAAGTCTGTCTCCTGTCTTCCTCCCAAATACTCTTAGTGTGAATGTGTCTATCATTCTTCCTCCACTGCCAACTGCAACTGCATCCTCTGATTTCCCATTGCAGACATTTCAGATTGGCCTACAGTATCTGCTAAGGCTCTGACAGCCAGGTAGTCCTCTCAGGGTCATACACAGTGTAGCGCAAAAGGACAAATGCAGCTGTTGCTGTACAGAGATACAACTTACAGAGTAATTATGCAACAGACAATGATGCACATAGTTGGACTTTTGGGAATAGTGAATGCAAGGTTCATTTTGACACACAGCTAACACTAACAAATGAATTTTATACTGAAAATCTTGTCCTTTGAAAAGGGATTACAATTTGATGAATACTCATTTCATAGCAGTAGCATTTGACCAAGTCAAAACTATCACTGACAATATTTGACAACATTTGCTTATAAAATAAATGCACTGCCAATAGGTACATAATAACTCCTAATAGACTATACTTCTAATTTCATTTGTTCCAGTGGTACAAAGGAAAATAGCTTTTTTTTAGGAAAAAGAGTGAGTGAGAACTCTGGGGAAAAAGAATACTGAGCCTCAGGCACATCAGCAGGGATTCCTAATAAGAAATATCGATTCCTGTGTTTTCTTTAAATGGGTCTGAAGCACCAGCTGTGAGAAACATAGCATAACATTTTAAAGGTTTGTGTAACGATCGGGACTACACATGCTGCATGTCTGAGGGATTAGGTGGGAGATTGAGAAGTGGAACTTCTATCACGAAACAGAGCGAGAGAGAGAGAGAGAGAGAGAGAGAGAGAGAAAGATGTATAGACAGGCAACATAAAGAGAACAAAGAAAAAGAGACCCTGGCTGTCATTGCAGAGGAAGAGCTATCCTAAATTAAATGGTGGAAAAGGCCTTAACAGGAAACCAAATAGCTAAACACAGGTCTAAGAGGTGCTTTTCTGGAGCCAAACCATATTGTAAGGCCTCAGAATGAAAGAGAGACATGAAAGAGAGCCGGAGAGGAAGACAAGAGTGGAAATAATCCTGACAGGCCCAAGTCACCTTCTTCCGGCTACCCTCTGAAACACTGTTCAGGTCCCTGACATTGCGCTGTTGTTTGACTGCTCAGATGAGTGCATGTGCACAACAGAATATGCCATTGTTTGAGTGCTGAGGGAACAATGTCCACCCCACCCCCTGATATCAAGAGCATGTCAGTCATGTGCTTTCAGCAGTGGGTGGCTGCATCCTAAATTCCCCCCCCCCCCCCCCTTAACATTGTCACCCAACTGCGGTGCTTGATCAGGCAATGCTTGCTCAAATTGTTCCTGTCCCTAGAAAACACCATGGGCGGCTGGGCTCTTGAGGCACAGCTGACGATGGGAATATTTGGGCCAGCACACATAGTTCTCCCAAAAGCATTACAAAGGAGACCACAGTCAGTCCAAGCTGCCAATGCCAGACACTGAATAGACCCATGACAGGAGGGGGCTAATAGAAATACTGCGAATAGCAAGACAAAATAAAAGGAAAGATATATGTTTGTTGTTCGAGTCATGCCAGGCATTTTGAGAAGGGCTCAAATGAGGGGAGTTTTTGTTTTGTTGCTAGAAGTGGCCCCTAAGTCACCATTCATGTTCTCTCACTCTGTCTGTTTCACACATACACATATACAGACTCATCTATGGTTGGTACATTTGGTCTATTGTGTAGGGGTTGTGAGAAAGGCTGGTTTGTTGAGGCAGAGGCTGAAACAGGGGTAGGGGGAGGACAGGAAGCATAAGCAACTGATTGTATTTGTATGTGAAGATGTCGCTGACCAGCGGTTCCAGCAGGGAGCTGGTACTGGTCATGTGGACACCAACAGCCAGGGCATTATGAAGCCCCTCGCTGCCATGCTGGTGCCATCTGACAGAGCTGTGTTTGACTGTCTAAAGAGATCCGATTCTTTATGTTTACTAATAACAGTAGCAGATTGTATGAGATGTGTGTATGTGTGTTGGATCATTCTTGACAGCTTTTCCTCTGTCTTCTTTCTGTCTTCTGTCTAGCTTTAACTTCAAATGCACAGCTACATCCAGCTGCAACTGCAGCACTAGATGCACCATGTAATGCACTCTCAGAAATAAAGGAACCAAACTGTACTTTTCCATGGCTCTGGGTGGTACCATCATGCATATATCCTTTGTACCTTTAGTATGCATCTTTGGTACGTAATTGAACTTTAAGGACCACTGATGTACCTTTAAAGCTTGACTCTAAAAGCTAATAAAGTTATATCACACCTGATACATTCCCAGGTAAAAGATAAATACTAAAGGTACATAACATGTATGTTTGATGGTACCACCCCAGTGACAAGTAAAAGTACGGATTGGTATCTTTATTTCTGAGAGTTCTCTATGTTTAACTGCAGAGTAACAGAATGTCTCCACACTGTATCTATCCTCCCTCCTGGGAAAGATTATCAGCCGTTTTGCTTATTGTGAGGCTTATTTTTATCCTTTTGGTTGCATTTTGTAGGAGACTCAGTAAAAATGATATATAAAACCCACATCCAATTACACATACTATCTTTTATTTAGGACAATAATTTTTTGCTCCGTACTCATCCCAGCTCCGTGGAGCTTTGATGAGACAAAAAAAAAACAAACAAACAACAAATTAACAGCTGTCTGACTGGTCAAGTTCATCTTCGCACCTGTGGCCACCCTCCCTTTCCTCATCATCATCCTTCTCTTCTATCAAGGCCTGCTCTGGTCTCCACGGTGACAGCTAGCAGGGAAATGTGACGCACTCGGGGCAGGAGTTTTATGCACACATTCTCTCTTGCACACACACCTTCACTTGCATATCCTAATGGTCTGGAAAGGTGTTAATGCGTTTTTTTTTTCTTTTCAGTTAATTAACCACTTCAATTAGTATTGGGGAGCTGTGGAGGAAAGCGAGAGAAAAAAGGGGCAGAAATAGAGAGTGAGGGAGGAAAGAGAGACACCAATGGAATAAAGAGAGAGATAGCAAACGAGAGGATAATAGTGTTGAAAGGTAATACCCGCAGAATTAAAGACAAAGTGCATCACTGGTTGTGTTCTCCCTGTCCAGAGAAGGATTAGAACAAGAGCAAAATGAGAAATTCTGCTCATGAATATGGAGCTTTGCTAATGACCTGTAACTTTCCTAATGTTCTTGTTGACTGTTATTGTCTAGCCACTGCTGTACATATCCAGAAATTAAACTTTACAAATGAGAGCTGAGATGAATCCTGAAAAGGTCATTCCTAGCAGCGTGTTATTTACATTCACTTATCGTTGGATCAACTGTGCGGCAATGGAGCTCAGGCAATACACCTCCAAAATCGATGCAGTTGCTGTAAGAAAAGAACAGAGCTGTGTAAAAAGGAAACGAAAGAAAAGCATCTTAGATAACACTTAAATAAATATAGCATTAGCATATTATTTATCATTATAAATCTATAAATCTGTCTGGAGGGATTATTATCAGTCTAATGTTGTCTCTACATGGCTACCACAGTGGCTCTCTTTTTCTTCCCATTCTTGTTTCTAATCTTTCTTACTCTCTTCATTTTTTTTCTCTGCAATTCCTCTCTACCTGTTCTGACCAAAATCCCACCAAATCCTCTATGTAACAGGTGACACACTATCAGGTTAACATCCTCCAAATTCAGGTCATATGTTATCCATCCATGCTCTCATCCTTCCTGTTTGCTGTGCTCTTATTTCCTCTCTAACATGTCAGCAGGCATGAGGAAGAGATTACGCGTGCCCCGTAGTGTTTAGATTCCTCCTCAGACTAACAACAATCGAATAGGGAGACTAGTACTGGCACTGCCAGCTTGCTCTGATCACGATTAATGCACAGCTCAGAATGCCACTACTAATAATTGTGAATGACACAAACAGGAAAAAGTAGACACTCACTCACTCTCACTTGTTTGAAGATGGGACCTCACACATTTTCACTTTCTAACATTTTTGTCACTGTTTCCCCTTGTGAGTTGAATCACAGTTCCTACAGTGAAAAAAGTGCCTTGTGCTTCTTCTTTTTAGTTCTGTGTCCATACTTGTCTTGTTTTCCTTGATTGTGTGCACCTTGTCTTTACCTTTGTATGGGTGCATCTCAATCAGCTCCCTAGTTCCCTAGGTCGTGAATCAGTATATCGTGTACACAAGTCAGGCACTGGTAAGGACCCTGGCTCACTGCACACTGGGACACTGATGAATCAATTTCCAGTCACGTTGTAAAACATCACCACTGGCATTTATCAACAACAGGCAGGTCTTTCTGACATTATATGTTATGTAAATTTGTTAGCTTAGTCACGTGCATTTCTGTCATGGTACTTCAAGCAGGATCATAGACTAGCTAGTCGATTTTTTTTTTTTAAATCATTAAACATTTAAAAGTTGTTAGACTCAAACAAACCGTATATAGAATGTCAAATAAAGTTAAAAATTGGTAACATAAGTAATCATTTGCGAGCTACAGCAATGATAACAAGCTACTTACATTTGTAGACAAAGTTGGCTGAGAGTTTGTCCACCATTTTTTTTCGAGCTGAGAGGTTTCAGAAAAGATCCTTTCCAGTAAGGGAACATAGTGAGCATCGATGCTCCCTGGTTCGTGCTGTGCATTGTGGGATTTTTTTAGGGACTGTATGTTCAAGTGCACTGGAAGGATTTTGCGATTGAGACAGCCCTTAAAATGGCTGATTCCCTGACCAGTGCCCTGACTACTGACCTAAGGAGCTGATTGAGACGCACTCTTTGTTGCAGTCTTGTTATGTGTTTGCAGTCAGTTCCAAGCCATGTTCCTAGTTCCATGTTTCCCATTGTATCTCCAGTTGTGTGATTCTTGCTGATTTGATCCTGGACTCTTCTTCTGTTAGTAATTATGGAATTGCATTGTGTCTGTATATGTATTGACCCCCCTCTATAACTTTGGATTGTGATTCTTGGATTACTCCAATAAACTGCACACTGAGCACACAAACATGCATCCAGTCTTTAAACACCTGTTACAATTATAGCATATGTGACAATATTTGTATAGTTGAAGACATCGGTTACATTGCAGCATGGGGTCTGAACATAAACAAACACATGTTCAGCTGAAGTATATTCATGGGCATTTGAAGACCACCAAAGATGCATCTGTCACCTTTGGGTGACCCGTTGTGTGCAGCCTGAGGTGTGTGGCGAGTGCCAGTGGAATGCGCTGTGTGACATTCTGTGGCCTCACTGTAATTGAATTGGAGCTGGACTGTGAATTTCAGGAGCTGGTGTGCATAAATTCTGTTATGGATCAGAGGCACATTGGCAGTCCAAGGGGAGCTCTAGCTATGAACATGCATCTAGGAAGCACTTGGGTTTTGTGATGATTAAAATTAATTCCAAAAGCATATCCACACAGGAGTCACTAGGGATGTAACATGCACAAGGTTCTAATTTCCTATGTCTATATAGCGCTGTTTCAAAGATCAGAACCCTGACTGTTGTGACCTTGTGTTTATCTGTGGATCCAGGTTTATTTTCTACAGGCTTTCCCAATGGGGACATTAGATTCTCTGTACTATTTTATAGAATTTTAAATGAAATCATAGATCCTTGGAAAAGGACAGAGACAGGGCTGAGGTAGAGAAAGTCGGACCTCAGCAAAATGAGTATGTTCAGGAAATGGGGTTTTTTGCTCAGCTGTGTTCATGGATAATACCTAACATTCCAGCAATGCATGACGAGGATTTGCTGCTTCACAGCTATGAGGAACAACAACAATCTATCTCAATGGAATAGTCCCACTGTAGCTCTGAATTTCTCACTTTGGTATTCCTACACTTATGATAAGATGTGACATCTTCTCACAGCATTGCTCCAAATGCCCCCTCAGCCTGTCAGAGGTTACAGAAATCCAGCCTCACTCTCCAGAAACTCCTGAAGTGAGTCACTGAAAGTTCTACAAAAAAAAAATCTGAAAGTCTTTTCATATATCTTCATCACAATTAAAAGGCTTTTCAGAGCCTGTGTGGGTCCTTGATAAGGTATTTAATTTATAATTAATGTACAATTCCGAATATTTTAAGAAAGGGTGAGATAGGGTGGTATATCTCAAAATGGGATTGTCACAAAAACTATACAATCTCCTCTACACTATATGTCCAAATGTATGTGGACACCTGACCATCACACCCATACGTGGGTCTTCCCCACACTCTTGCCACAAAGCTGGAAGCACACAATTATATAGGATATCTTTGTATCCTGTAGCATTAGAATTATTCTGCTCAGTATTCAGTCTTTATTACTTAGCTTTTATAACATGAAGCCCTCCTTAATGTCTTGCACAGGAAATAGAGAGAAAAGCAGCAAGGCTGAATCTCTTTGGTCATGTTTTTGTGTGACTGTTCATTCCATGCGCCACTACTTCACTCTGTGGTGACATCATTTATGATCAGCTGTTGTAGGGATTATCTGATAGTCAGTTCAGTGTCTCGTTTCGGCACCGAGTGCCTGCATGCAGAAACAAATACCACTGGCAATCTCTGACTCCTAGTGAGTTAGATGATAAAAGACCCAGCCCAGGGAAACACTTTAAGCTTTGGACAAACTGGGATGATTTCAATATTGTAGTAGATTTTGCCCAAAAGGTGTTGCAATCAATTCTATTTCACTTAAAAGAAATGGCAAAAAAAAAAAATCATACATTCATATTCATTCATCATGCTAGATAGTATAATAGATTGAAAAATCAAACCATAACATTTTGTCAATCCATAGAAATAATATTGATTTAGATCTATATATTATGATTGCTGCCATGGGTAGGTAGATTTTAGTGACAAATTTGTTGTGAGTTGCATCTAGAGGGAAAGTCAATGAGGGTGTGTTAAAACAAAATGAAGTACCTACTAACTTCTGGTGCATGGCACACTCATCATTTGTGAAAGTGAATCAAGGACAGCTTTATACCACATTGAGAAGGTGATCTCATGACTGCTTAAAGCAGACAATAGAACTGATTGCTACAGTATCAGGGAGTGTTGAAGGCATGTCACACATCTGCCTGTAGGGGGCTAATTAAATCTCTCAGTAGTTGTGAGTAACCAGAGAGTTAGCAGCCACCACACACACACACACACACACACACAAATTTTTATATATAAAGCACTGCTTAAGATAGATTGCGCATAGAGAGCAGAACTAGAAAGCAGAACACACTTGGACATAGACGAGGAAGTGAAAAACAGATCAGCGGATGTACGTATGTTCAGGCAGAGCTTCACAAACGTGACTGAACTGGCCACACTGCAGTATATAATGTTATTTTAGTTATGCACTTTTTCTCAGAAACCTAATATAAAAGGGAATAACCTTGAAGTTTTTGAGTGTTTTGGGGTGCTGAGTCTAAATGTAATGTAATGAAACAATATATAGTGCCTACTAAGACACCTCTTCACCCCAATCTCCAAAGCAATCCTATAAACCAAAGTGATTATCTCTAATTAAAACCATTCAAATGTTAACAGGGAAAAGAGCAAAGTCACTAAAAGTTAAAACTTTAGTTCCTGAAAGCGGGGCCTTGACAAAGCAGTCATGGCGAGACTAACTTTTTTCTAACTGGAGGAGAGGCTGCCGTGGGAAGGTTCTTCATTAAGCAGCACAGGACTAAAGAGGCCCTTCATTAGCGATGTTAGCAGCTAACGATCACATAGGAGGGGGGCAGGCTCATCACCAGAACTAAAATGCAGTTGCCCCACAGTTACATGTAAGTGATGTAAAACTTTTTCCTGATTTCTGAATTCTGTATAGGAATGGAACTGAATAAAAATACTTTTTTGGATTGAACAGAAAATGTGTTCTGAACAAATACAAATACAACATTTTAAAAAATCACTAATTTGCTCCATATTTCTACACAAACTCACCCAGAAGAAAAATATGATTTTATTTATACAGCCTCAACTCCATGTCACCTTTATTTTGAAAGATAGCTCCCCCCTTCAGTCAAAGACATGCAGGTAAGTGATCTGGCTACACTGTGTGTGAAAGTGTGTGTGCGTGGTGCCCTGCGAGGGACTAGCATCCCATCTGAGGTGAACTCTCCTGCCTAGTTTTACTGAGGTAGGTTCCACCACACCGCTGACCAGGATAAAGCAGTTACTGAAAGTGAATGAAGCTGGTATTTGTTGTTAGATTTTGTGAATGGAACATTTAAGAGTCAGCTGGTAGTCCAGTTGCTTATTAGAGACTAAAGCTCACACAAATGGATCAATGAGAAAGACTAAACACACTAGTGAGTAGACCTCATGAACTTTGCTGTGCTGAGTATTCTCCATCGTAAATAAAGGAATGTTGTTGCAAAGTCTGACCATTCAGTTATTACATCAGCATTAGAGCCATGGGGCACACAGTAAAACACAGTGTAGTGCTTAATCAGCAAACTCATCCATTCTCAGAGGTTTTGTGTCCACAGAAATAGATTAATCAATTGCAAAAGGATAATATATAGTCATGTTTAATAGGCCTATCTATGCACGTACAAACAGTAATTTCATTAGTTTCAATCAAGTCTTGGTAATAAAATGCTACAAAATTTATTTTAGCTAATATAAGGCCAAGCTGTTCAATTAAAAAGGATATTGAGATGGTTTCAGGGGAGATGGTTACAGCCTCTACAGAGAGAGGTTCTGTTAAGGTAATTTGTGAGAAAGCATATTGATGACATATGCTATAAGACCTTCAACTAGTGCATGATATCAACTATTAGAAGGACTGGTTTTCTGAATGCCAGAACTTCAAGTCATTCTGAGTACACATTGTTGTCTATTGCCATCAACAGACACACTTGCAAACTTACTTCATATACATGAAACTGACATTATCTGTTAATCAGTAAGGGTGAAGAGAACAAGAGCAGCACAGAGACTAACAGAAAGCACTACAAAATGTTCAATCCCACATTTACACTCACATATTCTATATTTGCCTTTATTCCTTTGTTAAACATTGTAAATTTAAAGTAATATGCAAGATCTACAGTCAGGTCCGGAAGTATTTGGACAATGACAGAGTTTTTGTGATTTTGCATTTATACACCACCACAATGGATTTGAAATAAAACAATCAAGATGTGATCGAAGTGTAGACTTTCAGCTTTATTTTAAGAGGATCCACAAAAATATGGCATTTACCATTTAGGAATTACAGCCATTTTACTTGTACTTCCATTTTCAGGGGCTCAAAGGTATTTGGACAAAGTGACATAATTGTAAATATAACCATAATTTTAATACTTGGATGAAAATCCTGAAGTCTGGAACCCATGTTCTCAAAACCCAAATTCTGAGTTTGATTGTTGATTGTAAATTACAATCCAAGCACAAAGCTGCTCAGTTTAATGTCTAGGGCCCAACACTGTTTCTCCAGCAGTTTTAGAATTTGAACTCACCTTCTGGTTACTAGCACACAATCTTAACTGTAGAGCTACCACTAATTACATTCCTTAACCCGATGATCAGTTGCACATACAGAATATAGCCTACATAATCAAGAAATTAGCTCCTGCTGCCAAGTGTCGAGTAGCTCATCTGCTGGAACTGTTCTGCCTTCTTGCGCATTAGACTCTCGTTTAGCAGCCATCTGTTTCACATTTTTGTTTGTGACAAGGGTGTAGAGACCTTTTGCATGCCACCAGTATTTGTGGCAAGTAGCATGTATTTATAGCCACACCAGGTATAGATACATGACTACAGTTCTTTGAAGAAGTAATTAATAATAAATGTAGAGCTAGCAATAATTACAGCATACAGCATGTAGTATAAAAAAAAACAAGACAATTTGTATGAAAGTACTTCTGAGGCTGTCTTCAAATATCAATATGAAGCACTCAGTTATTCAGTACAGTTATTCCCTGAATTATTCTTTTTGTCAGAAATATTTGTTTTTGATTATAATTTATTTGTTTATTATTATTATAATTATTATTATTATTAATAGTAGTAGTAGTAGTAGTAATAGTTAATATATAGTTAATAGTTAACACCAAATAGTTAATATATCTTTTCTTGACAGCATGTCTATCATGTGTGCGAGGCCATTAAAATTGAATGGATCAACACTGACACACATTCATGTGTAAAAGGTTTTCTGCATGTTTACCATAAAAAAAGAAAATGTATTTGATAGAAAAAAAGGATAGGCTATTGTGTATTAGCTTGGTGCATTAGTTTTACATTGTTTTTTTTTTCATTCATTGCATAAATGATGTATAAATAAAAATACATCATTTATTGTACTTTTTGCTGCAGAGTATTGTAGTACTACGTTTAAATACCTTCTGGAATTATTTACAGAATATTAGGCATGGAGATCTGTGTAGAAAGGAATTAGACATACCTGCCCTCAAGCACCTCTAGTGCATAATTTGAGTATGTGAATACACGTGTAATTACAGAAGACTTTGCTGGAGGACAAATTATTCTGATCTGTTACATTAATGAAGTAATTGTTGCTGTACCAAATGTTATTGTTTAAGAATCATGGAGCAGAGGAATGTTGGTGTGTATGTCAGTGTGCGTCTAATTAAAGCATCTGCTTAAATGTAAAGGCCTGATATTAAAGAACCTGAGAGAGAAGTGTTGTAATGTCTACACATGATGCACATATCTGCCTCCCTGTTGAATCAGGTGGGATGCTGTTCAGATCTGTACAACTAAACACCTCAATAAACAGGCCAGCCACAACCCATTTAGTGATTCACAGGCCATTGCATACGTATGTGATGGTTTCCATCCTGAAGGCAAAAGTGGAGGGCAGCAGTGAGGTGACAGATGATGAGGCTTGCTGCACTTAAGCAACAGCAGCTGACAGGCCCTATTCTTAGTAAGCAGTCACCGCTTGTGCTCAAATATTATGGACTACATTATTCTGTCAATTCAACTCACAGAGTGATGGCTAACTGTGTGTGTGTGTGTGTGTGTACGTTAGTGTGACAAGCTTTAATTAATAATGCCTGTTAAATGTTTGACATAAGATTTGAAAGCAGAGCACTTCTGCTTGAACTGGGATTTTCTTCTTGTTTCTTTTTGTCTTGTTTTTCATCTGCACACTTCTTCTTGCTTTAAAAACCACTGGGGTGTTCCAGTCAGGGAGCAAACAAGATAGAAAACATGCACTGTGGAAGCTTTTCAATAGGAGGTTTCTACAGATTAAATCAGAAAGCAGTGAATTACTGTTGACATTCTGATCCTCTGATGCCTGTCCAAACACTGTGGTATCCACCTTGTTTTAAACCTGACAATAACCTTTCCTCCTCTACAGCAGCTGCTCATGACCATTAATAATGATATAGCCTAAAACAAAATGAAGTCAAAAGGTTATCATACTTGATATACACTCACCGTCCACTTTAATAGGAACACCTGTACACCTCATTTATGCAGTTATCCAATCAACCAATCATAGCGGACCTCTGAGTGGACAGTGAGTGTTTACTACAGTCTAATGAATTATTAGAGCAACAATGTAATAGGCAGTTGAGAGTCGACAACATGCAGTCATCCAGCATACAGTCTAGTGGCTCAGTCTGAGCCGTTTTAGATGTCCCTTTGTTCAACTGCATTCAATACAGCAGGTGTGTTTGCCAGGTTTCAGCTAAATTAACTACATCTCAAAAATCACAGTAAAGACCTGAAACTACACATATACAAAGAGAGACATATTTTCTTCTTTTCTCAGCCTTTGCTTAGGAAACATGGTCACCATGGTGCACACATATTTCTGATGTATGGATTATCCACTTCATAACCCCCTTTCCCTCTCCGAATCTTTGCAGTATATCTTACAATAAAATGGTTCTGCAAATCATATACAAACTGTCAATATCTATCTGTCAAATAACAAAATTTTAAAATGTTAGTCATTCAAAAGAGGTAATTAATATTTCAACAGTATCGAAAATATATGGATTTGTGAATCCATTTGCCCCACCTGCCCCCATGGAGAAGCCACCAGTTCTGTAATTAATAACTTCCACTAAGCAAGTCTCCATTCTTGGTTAGCCATTTTAAAAAGTGCTCATTTGCTTCCATGTGCCATTTATGGTTGTTGTCAGCCTCTAAAATTGGCATCGTCCATTCCATCAGACAAAAGCTTGATTTATCCATGGGTCATCCTTTTATCACCTCTGTGTAAATGAATGTGCATTCACCTCCACAAATTTCATCTCCATGGTAGGCTGATCCACTAGCATGCTAATCATTCTAATTAGTTGAGACTGGCAGACAATATGATGGTGCTGTCTGCTAGGTACCCGTACACATCTGCATCATTTGAGCATATAGGATTATAATTCTCAGGATAGCATAGACAAAAGCCTGTAAACCTTATTTCAATAATAATAACAATTATTTTAGGTGGTTTTACTATTCAGGAACCTTTCTTATATGGTTATTGGACTATAGCAATATTGTCCAAGCAATAGGGGTGTATGGAGAATAAGTCATTACTGATAAGTCATTAGTATGTACCAATATTTTTCAGACGTAAGACAATAGGTGTTTCAGCTTCATAACATTACAGTTTCTGGTCTCTGAGCCCTTTCTTCACCTGTTCCATGAATTCACAAACACTCTGTGGAGATTGGATGGACAGGATGTCTGGTATTGGGGTTAGAATGTACCCAATAGGACCATCAGTCTACTTTGGCTATTCACACCCATCCCCCTTTGACAAGGGCACACCTGCTCCTGGTCCACACTGACAGCATGCATCCACGGACAGCGAGCCACAAATAGCTACCTCACTCCCAGCGGCTCACCCAACCATGATTTATGAACTAAGTCTAATATTCGTACAACAATGGCCTAACCTTGGGTAACAATGACTTGTCAAGCCACTGACACTAAATGCCATGTATATTTGTGCTCTGACGTTGAGGTCGTTTTAGTTCGATTGGAAGCCAGCAGGGTTGAGAAAAGGCAATTAGAGGGAAGATCTGACAGGTTATTAGATAGTGTTCTATTATCTGTGACACTAAATCTGCTTTAGTTAAGCTTGCTGGATGGAAATATTACTATAGACATATATAACACTTTGTAACCTGCAATATTGTATGTGTTGTATATTAAGTGACCACAGAGGGATGCTTTATTGGTTCTAATAAAGAGAATATTGCTCACAGTTTCAGTATAAATGCGTCAGTCACGCGAAGAAAAGAGGGTTCTCAGAGAGACTTGGTTCATTTCTCAGTTCAAAATCAAATTCTAAATGCTATTCAAGCTGTTTAATTAGTTGTTCAAATGATGCACAACTCTGCTAGCTTCCCGGAGCTCTGGATTTTATGACAGTGACAAACTAATGTCCCGAAGCGCCACTGGTTACCCTACAGGGATTTGTGGGGGTTTATTCCTTCTAACACACAATCTAGCTCAGAGGGGCCTTAGTAATAACATGAGTTGAATCATGCATGTTACATAATCTTACACTTTTTGTGTTCAAGATCACAGGAGACATAAGGCAAGACTGAACTTTATTTAACCAAATCCAAATAAAGACCCAGACCAACATGGCTGAGAGAATGAGACGAGACTAAGACCACACCAGAAGTTAGTCAAAGTCGACAAAATTAACTAAGACCAGAAACATGTCAGTTCAATTCAAGACCATGAATCTGAATTCAAATTCCAATCTATATTAAAATATCTAGGTTATTTTATCTTTTGCCACTAAGAACAACTAAGTTTGAAAGCAATGACATCAATGACTTTATCAATACTTCCTAATGTTATTACCATTTTTGGCACCTAGCTAACATACAGTATAGCTAACAAAGGTACGAACAGTGCTGGTAAACACTAACAACTAGTAAGATGAATTGCCTGATAACATTAGCTAACATCATGAGAGACAGTTAATCTAGCTAGATAATGTTAGTTAATCTTGATGTTAAATGTTTACATACTTCACCTTACTGTAAAATTTCAAAGTAGTGCCCCAGTAAATTACATGTTGCAGTCTGCCATTTTTGATTGACTATGGATGAATGCACTATACAGGACTAAATAGCACCTGATAATGAGAGTGCATTAGAGTTCACTACAGCTTCATGGGAAGGTATAGGGCATTTACATTTTTTTGATCCTACATTGAATGTCACATACATTCGATCCTTGAGCCCAAGCCCAGACCAAACATAAGCAAGTGCATGATATTGGATTGGAGTCTAAACACCCTGGTGTAGCGCAGCATGGTCCAACGTTTCAGCACTAAACTCAAAATATGCATTCCAGCAAGCCCTAAGCTCCCAGCAGTGTGGAGCTGCAGAAGTGACCTCTCCTCCCTGTGACCTCTAGCTCCAAGCTGTGATGAGCGAATAATCTCAGCCAGAGCAGTTCCACCGAGGCAAAGGCCTCCTCCACAAGCCCACACCCCAGCATTCTGCTCAGTCCTTCTGGCTCAGCAGGCACACTCTGCTGCTTACTGGGGCCCTTGAGCAGCTGCAGAGACCCACCCAGAGGCTTTCTCCTCCTCCGCTTGGAACATTGTGTGCAGATGTTTGTGTGCAATAAAGACACAACACTGCATAAGCTCCATAAGACAGCTTAAGATAGGCAGCCAGCAGTTTAATGCTGCTGCAACTTCTCTTCCACAGCCAACTGAAAATGTCCTAGTGAAAGAATATTCAAAACTGAAAAAAGCAACTAAAACTGCCTTTTCAGTGTACACTTAGGGTGTGTTCCATGGATCATGATTAGTTCCAGCTTAACTGATGACCCGTATTAATGCTTGGTTTAAAAAAAAAAAAAAAAGAAGAACCAAGAGAAACGTTCACTATCAACCTGACACAAAGGTTCTGGTTATTTTCTAACTCACTGACACAAAAATAAATAGGCCCTGATTTAGAGAAACCATTCAGCCACCATCCAAAATTGCCTGGTGTCTGGTTTACATGTTCTGAAGCTCAGTGTCCCATGGCCAACAGGAGAAATTGATCTTTGAAGACTGCAGACAGATTGACTGGGCTGAGCTGATCTGTGGAAAACGGTTTGCTTTAACATTGAATTTGGATTGGCTGGATAATGTCTTCCATTCTGGTCTGTCTAACCACAAAGGACAGACAGTAAAATGTGAGTGTATTGGTGGGAATGCTGCATGGACTGGATTAGGATGGGAACGTTAGGCAAAGATCATGTTTTCTCTGCTCCCCTGCACATGTTCCTCAAAGGGTGTATATCCACTCATACCTTCTGAATAAAATGAAAGGAAGGAACATGATTCTGTGATGATAGAGAATTCTGTAGATTTTTTATTATTATTATTATTGTTTTTATCACCAGACCAGCTCCCACTCACAAGTCTCATATCTGCATGTGATATGCATACATCACACCCTGATTTATCCTCCTAAACATATAATTTACATAAAACACACACTAATATATGCAGATGCAACAATAGTGGGCTAATAAAAGGAAAGCATTCAGAAAGCTACAGTTGTGCAAGATCCAAGGAAAGAAGTAAATGGAGAGTAAAAAATTGAATTGCAGTGAAACTGAGTTAGAGTTGTTTGTGTCTGAGTTTGCTAAATATATTCTTTCGGGTATCCTCAATAATGTCATAGAAGATGAGCACCAAATAAAAATCTGAAATTAAATCAACTGTTAACAAAGTTTTATCAGAGGAAAGGAGTGTCCAAGAGGTTTTTCTTTGCAATCCTTTCTTTTTATTGAAATTAATGGTATCATGTAGGACGGTCTGTAAATCTAAACAGTTACGGAAGTGTGCTTTGTATTTATTTTATTTTTACATATGGTTGTTTAAAAATATGTCTGCTTTCCAGCTTCACCTACAGGTAGTTATATGAACTCATTTACAGTTAAGTTTTTATTCATTTCAAAACTTGGTGAGTCAGGTTTAACTGATGTCAGGTTTATTGAAGTATTATTTATAAATATAGAGGGAATATATGAATGCATGTTGAATACTAAATTATCCCAGTCACTGCAGCTCAGGCTGGGGTTTGTGTGCCATGGTACTCAGCAAGGCCTCTTGTGTTTTACGGGTAGCAGGTAACATTCACTTGGAGACACAGACGGAGTGAGACAGGAGAAAGAGGGATCTGCTGCAGTGCAGACAAAAGGGAGTTGCTTCATCATTCTGCTCTTATATCTGACCCAGTTTATGGTTGACAGTAGCAGTAGGGATTGTGCATTGTTACAAATCACCAAAGAAACATTAAATGTCCAACTGTTTTGGACTGTTTTGGACATGTTTTGGACTGTTTTGGACATGGATTTCCATGAACATTTTGGTGAACTATTACTGACGCCACTTGCTGGAACATGCTTTTCCAAATGCATCACTTTTGATTGGCTTTAGACATCGTTGTTCGTGCTTGTTGTGTTTGCAGATCAGTGGATACCAAACTAGGGAAAATTAGGCATACCAAATTTATACAACTGGTTACAATTGAGTGCAAAGGTTTGCATATCTATCCAAGACATTATCCATTCAATGCCTTAGAACAAAACAAAACAACAAAAGACAAAAGACAAAGAAATGTAAGTTCAAGCAACAAGACAGAGAGTTGGGATTTATAGATATTTGTTTGGTATCACAAGTAACAAATAGTGTATGTTAAGATATTAATAGTGGGAAAAAATTACAGTTCAGCATTTTGTATGTTTTTAATTTGATATAAACATTCTCAGATTTTTACAGTGGGGTCCAAAAGTATGAAAGCACTAGTGAAAATGCTTCTGTTTGGTATTCTTTTTCAATTTAACACAAAGGTTTTGATTACAAATGATCTTATCAGCAATCATCTGAGTGAAAAGTAGAATCTTAGAAAGATTTACATGAATTTCAGTTTCTTAGTATTTGGTATGTCCCCCTTTTGCTTTAATGACAGTGTGCACTCGAGCTGACACACTCCACAAGTTTGTGGAAAACCTGATGATTCATTTTAGATCAAATCCACTGGTGTGTCATCTGAATACATGCTCTAATGGAAGGGATGAGACTCACAGAAAATCTGACCTTTTTTGGTCAATATCATAAATTTGCTAAAATTTAAATAGTGACTTATTAATTCTGCAACATCTTGAATATTGAATAGTCAAGATGTTGCACATTTCCTTTTTTTTTGTTTTAGAATTTTCAAATTTCTAAAACTTTCTGTTTATTTTCAGAAAGAAATCCCAGATTTTCAATGTGGTCTCAGACTTTTGGATCCCACTGTATATGCCTTCTCTCTGCCTTTATAGCTGCCTTCAATTTCTTTCATATCCTCTAACAGCTTTTGGATGCCCTCAGTTGTAATATTCCATAGCCCATCCATTCAGCCCTGTTATAACCTCACCAGATTGCTTGGCAAGCTTTGGACTGTCCATGAGGATTCATCCACATGGAATTATATTTTTTGTGAATAATTTGTAAAATCAATCAGGCAACTCTGCTCGCAGAATGTATATCATTAAATGAATTAAACAGTTTACTGTTGTTGTGTTTTTGTTTGTTTTCGTCAGTGGTTTGCTCCAATAACACAACCTAAATACTGCCTTACTGAGCTCCAAAATAAACCATATTCTACCAAACAATAGAAATTCTTTGATTTATAGAGCCATGCAGACTACATGCTGTGCACAGGGCAGAATATCTCTACAGGGAGTCCAAAAATAATCATTTATTTAAAGAAAAAAATTTAACTTGTATGTTCATTGTGCATGTTTTTTGTCATTCTTAAATGACAGTTCTGGATCATTACTGAAAGAAAGTCTTTCTGGAAAATCATGTCATTATAATGAAATGCTGCTTAAAGGACCCCAGAAGTACTCCAAGTGAGTCCCCCTGTCTTACAGATTTATAGAAGATACTGATGTGTGTCCAGTGAACTTTTCAGATTTTTTCTGGAATGTAACAAACACAAAAACTAAAGTAAATCTGATAAATAAATAAAAATATTATTAGATGCCTATTGTTGTCAGCTGTAAATAACAGTTTCTTGATTTGGGAATTCCACAGGATGTCAGTTTGAGGAGTTTAATAAAGTTCTATAAATAAATAAATAAATAAATGTGTTATAATTTGTGAGCCTTGTTTTTTCACTGTTTTCCAGGGTTTCCTGATCATAGTGATAGAGTTTCAGGTTCAGGTATAGACCACGCCCACTTCCGGTTTGAATCCAAACACGAAAACAGTGGTGACTATTTTAAGCACTAAACAGACACAGATACAAATACACATAATTACCTTGCGTTACCCCCCTAGTATTTACATAATTCACAGTTCACTCTTAGAAATAATAATTTCATAAAGACATAAAACCTCAAACTGGACAGCAGAATCCATCACTATCTTCAAAAAAATGGCTAAAGACCTGTCTCTTCCCTGAACACTTAACTAACCCCTAACTTGTCCCCACTCAAAAAAAAAAAAAAAAAATCTGCTCCTACACCCCTACTCTGTGCACTTTGCTCCTCTAGCACTCAATTAAAAATCTTGAATGGTAGCACTACTTGTATTGTTCTCCGCTTGATGTATCGCTTTGCTTGTACACTGCCCGGCCAAAAAACTTTGACGCACCTCTTGATGGAAGTAACATCACAACATTTGTTTCCATCAAGTGGCGCATCAGTTTTTGGTCTTGTACTGACAATGCAAGAGATGAGCACTGTTTAAAGTCTCCTCCAGCACATCCCAAAGACTTTCACTGAGGTTAAGGTCAGGACTCAGAGGTGCCAATTCATGTGTGAAAATGATTCTTTATGCTCTCTGAACCATTCTTTCACAATTTTAACCCTGATGAATCTTGACAGTGTCATCCTGGAATATGGCCACGATACATCTTTCTACATGGTTAATAAAGAACTAAAAAGCTACACACTTCATCTTTTAAGATTAAAAGAACTGTTGCCAAACATATAACATGCTACAAACATGATAATCACTCTAATAATGATCCATTCATAGACTCTTATGTATTTGCCTATTAAAATCTAAACAGCGACTTTTTTTTTTTGCCAGGCAGTGTATTTCCTCAAAGTCGCTTTGGATAAAAGCATCTGCTAAATGAATAAATGTAAATGTAAAACTTTAGAATATCAAAAGTCTAAGAGTAATTGTGCTTAACTGAATAGTAAGTGGTGTTTCTCTGTCATTATTGTGCTGTAGTCCAGTAGAACTGTGACATTAGTGCTAAAATGATTTGTGTAGTTAGTGAGCACGGTTACAGCTTGGGGTCAGAAACTGTTTCTATGCATTGTCTCTCTGCATTGTGGGTCACTCTGTGGCACACCACTGGGCTGTTTTGCCTCTGTTGTGGCAGAGGAGAGGAGCCCTTGTTATCTGTGTATGACTCTTTGAGAGCGGCCGTTGTGGTGATGTCTCCATGTTGGAAGTACGCTAATTGTCTTTGTGTCCTGGTTCTGTGCTCCAGGCCCTGGCAGGTTACAATGGTGCCCAGTGTTGCTCTCGGAGAACAATCGCCCTCTCTGTCTCTGCTGGACCGGCACAGTCACTGCCCGTTCAGACTGTACACACTTTCTGCAGCTATCGCAGATACCAAGAGATACCAGAGAAATCCATGCATCATGTAGACAAAGACATTCCGGCACACAGACACATTTGTACACATACCCAATACACACATGTTCATTTATGTGTAAAACAAATTGGTAGTATGATGAATAAACACAAAATGAGACAATATCAAGTCTGCATACAAAAAATCAGGGAATAATTCTCCACGAAATAAACTCACATTAGATATCCCCTAGCATTTTTTAGAGGAAAAAAAATCTATAACCATTACGAATGTGTCAATCAAATATAGAGAAAATATTAGTATTGTTACATCTAGGGAGAGAAGAGAGTTTTTTTGTAATGGAAGTCAGTCAGTCAATGCCACTGGTAGCCTCTAATAGCACCATATTGATGCCAATTCACATCCATCTCTATTCAGATCCATATCACCCACTGATAACCTAAAGCCTTTATAGTTTCCAAACAGAGCTTTCTGTTGTAAGCAAAGAGGCTTGTTTGTGGATATTAAATTAATTGATTAAAGACACTGCAGCCCAGTTTGAGGGCATGTCTTGATAAAAGGGAGCTAAAGCAAAGAAAAAAAAACATTTTATTGTGTAAATTACATAACTTTAAAATCTTTAAAGACTGATATTTATATTTGCATAGATGACTACAAAAGAGTTGGATCTGACCTTCAGTCAGAGAGCTGAGATAGTGCATAGAGATGGTGTGGACTCTGACACAGGGGATCTCTCAAACTTTGTTTCCTCACACAATAATGCCCTTGAGCCCTTCTCAAATAAACCTCACCCCCTGCTATGTCCTTTTAAATTCAGCCTGCCTTAAGATATGCCTGTCTGTCCCTGCTTTCTCTATTTCTCCCTTTTCCTAATAATATACTTGAATATATTCTGGCAATTTCTTTCCAGCTCTCTTCTTGCTCTCTGCTGCTGATCTTTTCCCACTTTTTCTTTCTGTATCACTCTTTAAATCCCCAAGTTCTTTGCTACCCTACTAACCCCTTTCTTTCACTTTCATCCAACCGTGTTAGTTGTGATGATATGTCCTATGGGTAGAAGCCTTCACTCTCAATGCCTTGTTAATTACTTCTCTATTTATTTAGCAAGGCAGTCCAGGAGGTTTTAGGAGGAGGGGCCTGGGATTTGGGGGGGGGGGGGGGTGTTTGGGGGGGGTTGGACTGTCCATGCCCGAGAGGGATTGACTCCTACATTAAATAGCCCACATTCCAATCCTCTGATGCTGAAACGACCATGAGTTCCCCTTTTTATCTCTGCAGCGCGTCAAATTAGCACCCGGTTCAGTCCTAATACAAAGGACCCAGTAGCCGAAAAGAAAAAACTACAGACAAGCCCATCGGGAGAACCTATGGCCTCTGTCTGACCAGTGTGTTCTCTCAGAGCAAGGTTTGTTTGGAGCTAGAACCAGAAGGCCTCGCGATAAATCAACTGGAATTATAGGCATATACATGCACACAAATGACACCTTCCACTGAAAATAATGTCTGGTTTAATTTTATGGAACAGGGTCAAATTTAATAATGCATTTCCAAATACTTTGCACTGGTAATGAGCCTTGGAGCAGTGTTTGTGAAATTATTATTATTGATATTTTATGGTCATTTTCCTAATGTAAACAATCTGACTGTATGAATAACTAATTCTTTATGTTTGTGGAGTCAAAACCATTGATTTATTGCATTTGCAATATTTCTGTGAAATAACATAAAAGCATTCATTTAAAGGGCCTTAGATTTAAATAAAACTATTTCTGTAGCTGATTTTATCTACCGATACCATGATCCTTTTGAATAAATGTGGAATAATCATGGTGAGGATGTTCTTCTCACCAATTGGATTTGGTTTCATTAGTTTATGGGGTGCTTTTATTTTTGGATCACCCCCATATACTGGCTCAGATGAAGTCACCAAGGAGGGAGTTTATAATGGGATCTATGCAGCGGAAGCAGAGAGAGACTAGAGTGCTAGACAGGGCACTGGGTAAAGTTAAGGCATAGAGAGTTGAGAGGTAGACACTTAGGGAAGATAATAGCAGAAGAAAGTGTGAGGTTTCTCATTAGCCTCTTGAACCAGATAGAGACAATCTTACTCTTTGCTGGGATTCAGGATGCATGTGTATAGGAATGCATTCATTAACGCTATTCCTTGCCTCTCTCACATGAGGCTTCCGTCACCGGGTAAGTGACTGAGTGGAGAGCACTGGATTGGAGGCTGCAAAGGAAGGGGGGCAGTTTGTCTCAGTAGGAAGGGTTTGGGGTAAATAGCTCCCCCCATGTACCCGAGAGAGAGGCACCCTAACACAGGCCTCCTCATCCAAGGCGATCTGCATGAGAAAGCGCCAGGCCCTACAAAAGATGAAAAGGTGCTGGGCAGGACCTGGACAATCCCTTCCTGTTCTGAACGGTGATTTGTTTCCGTGCCGTCAGGGACTGGGCTGCCTGCCCTCCTTCCCCTAACCTCACAACCCCTTTCACACATTCTCTCCAGCTTTGTTTTCCAGCACTTTCTAAAAACACTGCCACTGCTTTCTTTCCTTTTTTCATTCACGTGAAAGCAACTGATGGGCCAATATGTGAAATCAAACAGAGACTGGAATGATTGTTTTTGCAGCCATTTTGTAAAAGCCAGCCAGCTCTGGGCATGGGAAACATTTTGCATAACAAAAGAAGGGAGAAAACATTAAGCCAATTAACGTATATATGTATTCTAACCTGTACTAATGAAGGGATTTGAAGCATTTGTAACTCATGTCTACTGTGTGTTTATTGTGCAATATTGTGTGTTTATTGTGCAGTGATTACAGATGTAATTATTACATAGTCTGGATGGGAATGTTAACTTTATTTCTTGTTTAACTCATTCACTTGCTTTCCTGTTCTATGTACGGCTGGTATAAAGTGCCCCTTTAATTCAGTAAACGCGAGGAACAGGTTCTGTAACAACACTGAACTAGCAGGGCCCATTCACTGTGCCTTAGTAAGCCTCTATGCCCAGTGCTTAGCACCTTTCTGTGGAAGTTCTCCATTGAGATAAATGCCCCATTTTCACCATGATTCATTCTGATGTTCCCTGGCATTTATTCTATCACACTTTGTCTCTCTTTCTCACATTCTCACAGTATCGTAGACATTCCCATGCAGTTTGCCAAAAGGATACAAATGCATGGTCTGTCGACATGAGGTCTATGCGATCAGAGGTGAGAGTCTGGTTAAATGTGCTTAAAATGGGCTTAATTTAATAAATCGGGGACTGAAGTAGGAAGAAAAAGTACAAAAAACACATACATCTCAGTTTTGAGAAGCTCATTCATTTCCTCTTTAGTTGATGACAGATTTTGTTAACACTAATGGTATGCTATATAATTTGCAAAAGTATATATATGGCAGCCATTAATGAAAGTGTGGAAACACATGGTTAACTGAGTAAAACCTTTTTTCCTTTCCCCATAAAGATGCTTGAGTATAAATACAAGGTTTGACCAGTTGAAAATTGGCATGTTTAGACATGTGGTACAATTATTAGGCCTCCATATTTTACTGAAGTTGGCTATAACATATATTACTGTATGACTAAATGTAAATGTAGCTCTTAATGTAGTTTCACTCACTATGGCCCAGCTATAAACCAGCACATGCATAAAATAAGGTATTTAAATAAAACAGGAACAGATAACTTATTAGAGATGACTGGCAATTTCTGAGTGCTGATGGAGTGAGGGTCTCCAAGGGCAAATGTGCGTAACATCCATTTGCAGCTCAGAATAACTAATTTCATAACTGTAGTGTGTTTCCGTGTCTGTGTGTGCGCGTGCGTGTATGTGTGACAAGTGCATTACCTTTTACATATATTTCTACAGAGACTGGAATTCTTGTGTAAATAAATAGTCTGATGTGAAGAGATTGTCTCTTATCATGTAATATATGATCGACTGAGTCACAGTGCTTTGTGTGTGTGTGTGTGTGTGTGCACGTCAACTCTTCCCACCCTCGGCTCGGGAGCGCGCGTTCTTTCGGGCCGGAGGGACGCGGGCGTGCGGCGCGGGCGGTCACGTGACCGAGCTGGCGAGTCCGGGCGGCGCAGACGGAGCTGAACGCTGACAGAGGAGCGCGCGCCAGTCCCGGTGAAGAAGCTCCGTTATTGCGAGCAAGACAGAGAGACAGGAGGAACTAGATACATTACACACACACACACACACACGTTACACACAGGAAGCCAGTGGGGGACTCGGACACAGGGTCACTCACCGCCTCCAAACTGTCGCCTAAAAAAGGAAGTAAAGGAGAAATCGGCTGAAATCTCAGCAGAGCGCCGCGCGCGCGACCGGGAGTTGCCTTTCTCTTCTGAGTAACTTGTGGAATTTATCGAGCGAAACTAAAAAACAAAACAAAACAAACAAAAAAACTAGCTCGGCCTACCTCTGTGCCCTCGTGTACGTTTTTATTTTTGTATGATTTCATGAGATTTTGCCAGCAGAATAACAGTCGGTGTGAGTAACAGAACTGCAGCAGTGACAGGAAACAGCAGCTTTGCTTGAGCACGCGAGCCTCCCGAAGTGCGACGAACACTTGCTCTTCTTCTTCAGCGCCTCTTTTCTACTCTATTTAATATTTATACGCTAACCTATTTGTGTTTCGGTGTATCCTGGGAACTGAGCTGTGATTTCTTGGAATATGGTGGGGGAAATGGAAACGAAGGAGAAGCCGAAGCCGAGTCCAGACTATCTCATGCAGCTGATGAACGACAAGAAGCTGATGAGCAGCCTGCCCAACTTCTGCGGCATCTTCAACCACCTCGAGCGCCTCCTCGACGAAGGTAACGATGCGCGTGCAGCCCCAGCTGTAAGCACAGGAGTGGATGAACATGTCACAGGGAAGGAGTGTGGGACGGCGGTGTGTGTATGTGTGTGTGTGTGCGCGCGCTTGTGTACGTGTGTGCGTCTCTGTGTGTGTATGTGTATACATACATACATACATACATATATATATATATATATATATATATATATATATATATATATATATATATATATGTCCAAGCCATTGTGTTCGTAAGCGCTTGTGTCCATCCACCTGTCATTCCTGGCATTTTTATTGCCATCCACTGTTTTTTTGGTCATTTAGCTATTCTGACCCCGTACATGATCGGATGGTTTTGGTCAGGTCCTGCACCGCAAACCCCTAAAATCCTTTCTCAAGTTTGTGCTCGCAGTGATCTGTTATCTAACATTCAAGTCAAGCAGAACCTGTGGAGTACAGCTCCAATCCGTGTTGTTACAGCTGTGTTCAAAACATACACATGGTTTAGACCTTCACTATGCAGTTATACAGAAATGTCGGACATTTATCACACCATCCCAAAAAATCCCATGTATGAATTTAATAACCACTCCTTAACCACTCCTTCATTGTGCAGGCATTTCAGCTCAAATTATTTCTAATACCCTAAGAGTTCATTGAGCACGCAGATGTTGATTTAGTCGTGTAAAAGTTAATACAATGCTGAGATGGGAATTCAACTGTCCTGAAGGCACTTTAGGGATCAGATAAACTGTTAGTGTTTAAATGAAGCTCTGCCCATTATATCAGGATCATATTGGCACTACGATGCCTTTGGGAGAACTTGCTCAAATAATTAACATCACTAATGCATTATTGCTGTTTAAACATGTCTAATCGGAGTGGGCATATATTTATTTAACCTGCGGCATATCACTGGACATGGTGTTGTGACAGGCTATATATTAATTGCCTATTCAAAGGTAGATTTATACTCCAGCAATGTAATACTGGGATGAAGCACACAATATAATTAAAAGTATATTTAAAGTTGTCGAACAATGCAACCTATCTGACTAAAGTCAATTTTGTTATGTTAGTAAAGGACAGAAAAGACTACACTTTGCATGCTGTCAGTGCAGCAAAATTGGGCCTTTTTCCTTTATTGTTAGACTAAAAAAATAGTACTTTTACTTTTTTGGACAGTGGCCTAGCATTAAGTTGGCCATTTGGTTTATGGTGAATTTGACTGTTTTTAAACCCTGAACGTGCTGAAATCTGTCATGGGAATTGCTGGTAAACCGACAGTCCTTAACTGCTGATAATTTGGAGTAGCAATGCACCAAGGGGCTCCTTTCCAATTCTTTACTGAAGCCTTTCATCCTTTTCTCCGCTGTCAACTTTATGCAGTAGTTAATGTGGTTTATATATCACTTGTCCAAGCACAGTCTTTTCTTCTTGCAGACTGACTGTAAATGTTTTATGGAGCATCAGGCCACATGTCTTTATGGGGAATAAAATCTGAGGAAAAAATGACATGCAAGAGAACAGTTGCTAAAGCTCTGGAATGCTGAGATGAGTTTGTATCATCAATAGCACAGTCTAAATCAAAATAATCCACCTGACTTATCCAAGTGTCCTCTTGAATAATAGTCTGTTAAATAAATTTTGTGGTCTGCCTATGCGCTGCCTTAGTAACTGAAGGTCTCCTGCCGAGGCGCTTGTATTTTTCTGTGTCAGTTGCAAAGTTAAGAAAGCTCACAATTGATAACAAGTCTTTTTGCTGTCAGACAGCGGCTCACCGAAAAAATGTGGACATGCCATTACAATGGTTTACTGAATTTGTAAAAAAGTGATGCAATTATTTGTCCATCTGTTGGAGCACAAACTGTGTTTTCATGATTTTTTTTTTGCTTTGTTAAACATTTTCATCCTGTGCTTTGAGAGAAAAGGTGGTATGTCAATGCAATTAAATGTTCCATAAAGCTGGAATGTCTCTAAGCCTATAGTTCACGAGTGGCCCCTTGCCTTTCTAAACTAAGCCATAATCCACTTGTGTCCAGTACAAAACATGCATGGGGAGTATCTCATTGTCCTCTTTTCTTAGGCACATAATTGCTGGCATTCTCATTGTCCATTGTGAAACATAAAGTAAAATTAGAAAATTTACGAATGTTTCTTTTTTTCAAGATTTGAAAGAAAGTTGAGGTCAGCCATCGTACAACAGACCAACAGAAGGAACCTGGTGGTCCTGGGATTTGAAATCTCAGCCTTGTGTAACTTCTGAGCTATCACTAGCCACAGTTTTTAGTTAGTTTAAGGTGTGTGTGTGTGTGTGTGTGTGTGTGTGATAGTCCCAGATTGCTGAGCTGACAGTGAGTGAGTGGCGTGTTTATGTGAGGAGACTGAGACATCAGTTTTACTTCAAATACAAAACCTGGACATCACGGAACCCTGAGCTCCAAACATGAACAGACACACAACATACCACATAGAGCTGCTAAATAATGACTAGAATTATAGCCACAATTATCGTGCTCAATATTGAAATAATAATTAAGTATATAATAATAATAAAATGTTATAATATATAATATATTTAGCAGTATGAATTAATATATAACAAAAAATAATAACATATTTTTGTTGCATTCAATAATTTTTGAATTTTACATCAAAATGCACGTAAATGCAGTGTAAAAATCAGATGGTCTATAGTCACATTAAGAGGATTACTAAAAACAAACTTAAATAAATAAGTAATTATGCCAGAAGAGTATACAACCGAACAGACTGTTACACCATATAAATGATTATTGCATGAATCAATAAAAACCTCTAACTTTAGCGAGGTAGTTCTAGCGTTAGCACATCTCACAGCGTCAGCGTCAGAGTCTATTATGTTTATTTGAGGAAGTCAAAAATTGTAATCATGATTAAATTACAATTAATAGTGTACCACTGCTATTAATATGTATGTGAATTGAAGGATGAGACAGAGATAAAGAGAATGAAGACATCTATACATGCAATGAATGGGATTTTCAACACCTCCGTGGTTAGAAAATGCTCAGCAAATGAAAAGTATTTTACAATGGCCTAATTTCAAAGAGTCTAAGTCCGGACACATTACCTTCTGCAGCACTCGCTGTTCATTTTTGGAAAGTGCAGGAGAAAAAGCCATCATTCTTCCATAAATATTACAGAACGTGGGAACAGCTCTAATGGGCAGGGTATTTCCACGTATATACCCACCATCTATCTCCGTAGTGGTGCCGCTGTTGCGGTGCTATCACTAACGCAAGGCTAAATCACCGCTTTCTGCCCAGCTCAGCATTATTCCACCTTTGTTGGAGAGAGCGAGTGTCAATTATCATCCACAGCTTGGACCTGCTCGCTACATTGATCATACACAAAGCTCTGAGTTGGGGTTTTCTGCTGGGGTCGGTTATTATATATCTGTGAGAAGTGCAGGATGAAAACAGAAAACTGAATATCATAGAAAAATCATTGGCATCATCCAAGGGACAGCGAGCAGTTTGCAAACAGTGCGTGAACTGTTTATGTGATATCCCCTGTGGTGTGTTCAGAATTGTAATATTCTGTGTGCGAGCGTATGTGTGTATGAGTTGGTGTGTGTTATGTTTTTCATTCTAGTCCCATTGGTGATATTATAGAACATGATAGAAGCTGTAGCTCAGTAGCATCATGTTTACCGACCCTGCTTTTACTAACTGATATCATCTGGCCATTGATAATGAATATTTTTTCCTCAAGGCTGCCACAGGAGTTAGAACCTGCAGCCTTCTGACGATGTCAGCAGGTATCCAAACCCACAACCCCTCCAGCCCCAGTGTGGAGTCTTTATACATGACACTGTGTTGCAAATAAAACCGCACTACTATTTTTGATTTTAAACATGTGTGGTTGTTACGTACTAGCAAAGTTCTCCTGGTTGATCTGGCCGCTGCGACTGGCCCTGCCATGTTAGCTGTGAGCTGCGCAGTCATGTGGAGCAGACATGATGTGTGTGGGCCAATACGCAGTCCAAGCGTAAACTCCTGGTCCCCCGTTAGTGCAGATGAATGACCTCAATGAGCAACAGGAGCAGTCAGCCATGCAGAGCTGTGCATTTTGCACCATAATAAAGGTGATGAATTTAATCAAGAGAGCACCCACTGCCCCTAGTGCAGCACCCAGAATGCAGAGTAGGAGTGAACAGAGGTGCTGCCACAGTCGAAAGAATTATAATAAGAAGAGAAGTGTATTTGTGGTTGTGAACCAGCGTAAGACTCAACAGCTCAATGTAGCTTGTATAATAGATCTTTGGACTAATCGCTCTCTGAAGTATTTCTACTTAATTAACCTTTAAGATAACAGAAATATCAGTTCACTAATTAAAAATGTCCTGATTTGTGAAGATAAATATTTGTCCATTTTTAAGGGCATTTTGGCCACAGACCTAATTTTCTGTTTTTGTATTTGTGATAGTAATGGAGTGTAAATATTGTCTAGTCAAAAATTGGGCATAATATCTAGAGCTGGGGTATTGGAGTAAAATTTGTAATGGTTCAGATGAGGACAATTCCTTCTTACAAAGGACCGGAAATGCACGTAATACGATTAAATGGGGAGCATAAACACATACAAGAAGATAAATAAAGATTCTGTTTTCATTCATTCAATCATTCATCTAGAGTAACTGCTTTATTCTGGCCAGGGTCACTGTGGAGCCAGAGCCCAACCCAGCCACACTGGTATATGATGGCTGGTATGTGATTGTTGGGGGATATGCACCCCTGATGGCACACCAGTCCATCACAGAGCACCATGCTTACATACATTTACACACTCATTCACACCTAGAGACAATTTAGCATAGCCAGTCTGCCTACCTGCATGTTTTTGGACAGTAGGAGAGAGTTGGAAGAACCCAGAGGAAACCCACGCAAACATGCAAAACTCCACGTAGACAGTAACCTGAGTTCAAACACAGAGAAGGTAAATAAAATGAAAAAAATCAATGAAAGTCTGTAAAAACACATCCTTTCTGACCTAATGTCTCTCAACCTATAGCTAATCTCTGGTCTGATGAGCTGCCTTCAGCCAAATAATAAACAAAAACCAAAGCTGTGCTTGTTCATGTTCAGGAAACTGGAGGGCCTAAACTATGGCCATTGTTTCTCTTAGACTTACTGGCTCTTGGTTCGATCCGCTGCTCTAAGTCTGTCATTGCTATTACTAACAATACTCAGTGTTCTGTGCTATTGCTTACAAGAAGAGCATGTTCAACTCTAAGGTTCCAACTAATGATTATTTTGAAAATCATTTAATCTGTTGATTTTTTATTAATTGATTACTCAACTTGTTTTAAAAATATATTAAATACCAAAAATATCTATTTAACAATTTTTCTTTCCAGGGTTTCAATCAGCTAATACTACAACAGAACCCTGAACTAGCACTAGTTAAATAACAGGTCACTAACTGCAGTACATATTAACATATTACTGTACACAGTACTGACATATATTAGTTATTAACATATTATTGTACACAGTACTAACAGATACTTATCAGATAATCTGTGACAGCCTGAGTTTATTAGTGCTTTATGAATCTAATGAGACATCCAAAGTAATGCAAGACTGTATTCTGGACATATTCAGGTTCCTTAAACTTTTTTTGCAACTATACTTTATGTTTTAGCTGCATTTCAAGCCCCGATTTGTTCAATTACGACTAGACAAATTCAAAATAAAGGAAAAATAAATCTTATTAGCTGTCTCGCTAACTGTAACACTCCGATGCTAAATTAATTTTTCTTGCCGTGGGTGCATGAGGCAACTCATTTTTCAGAGTGTTGACTCGAAAGCTTTAGGATTGACTCTTAGTTTTCATTGCCTGGAATCAGTGAATTGAATCTTTTTGGGATCGACTTCGAACTGAAAGCGGGATGGCGACATCATGGCTTGACACACAGTATTAATTAAAAATATATATTGTGTATGCAAAGAGATGCTATGCTGTGTACCAGCACTGTATCATGCAAATGCTTCATGATATGAGGTGTATTCTGAAGTGAGAAAATGTTCATTTCTTAGACTAATCATTCACTTGAGATCATGTTAATTCATTTTTATCCCATCGACACAGTACTAAGTTTTTGACAAAATAGCTTGAGATAATGTTTTCTGCTAGGCCAGGAAAGATAAATATGACCATAAAAGTGTGATACATCTAGAAAACTGATTAAGGTAAAGAATACACAATGGTAAATAAGCATGATTCAACCATGTACCTCATGCTTACATTGCTTCTCACATTCCCACAAATGAATGATTACTGATCGAAATATTACTCACATGAAAACACAAGTTATGCCTTGAAACCAACATCATTTCCTCTGTTATAACATGCTGCCATTTCCATCAAATGCATTTTTACTCTAAGTGAAGTGACATAGCGTGAAGTGACTAGCATGCTAGTTATTATTGATTACACAGTAATCAATAATAAACATACTAATCTATAATGTTCTTTGTTGGCAACTATTTTATTATCGAGTTTTATTGATTTTGTTGATTAGTTGTTACAGCCCTGTTTAAATCAGTACATCAGTACCCTGCCACTGTATTGGCTAACCAGAGAAAACAGGGCCACTCCTGCTATTAAAGTTACTCTATGACCATACTGACAGAATAAGCTGTCTAACAGGGCTCATCAATCGCATTTATAGATTTAGATTGAAGGACAGTTCGGCCATGGCCTGATAATCTCACTTAGAGGCATGATTCTAACGACTTCACCTTCTAAAAGGCAAGGTAAGGTGATAAGAATTATGGAATCGTTGGTGTAGTCTTCAATCTAAAGCCTTCCAGTGGTCCCACAGGGACCTGAGAGGCTCTAACAATTAGTCTAAGTGGTTGTATTCATCACTTAATTGGAGCAATTAATTAATTCACAGGGGTTTCAGTAGGGTCAAAGTCAATTTATCCTGAATTAACTTGGATGCTGTCCCTAGATGAAATGTTGCCCCTAGTTATCCTTTCTGGAGTTGCTGCAATCCTTCTCACTTTGTACCATTAGAAAGAAGAAGAAGAGTTTTACAGGGTCAGAAAGTTCACATAAACAACCAAGGACACCTGAGTAGATGTGACTATTGCACTTTAAGTCTTGACAAAAAATTAAGGGAAGGCATTAGCGAAGACAACCAGCAGTAACAGCACTACCGAGTCACAAAATACAAGTTAAACAGAAAGCGGAAAGGAAGGATGAAGTTACCTGATCAACCACCACCTGAGGTTATTGTTAATCAGCTGTGAAGTAGTTTTACATGTTACTATGTCCATGTTACAGGAGGAATACCAGGCACTGAGGAGATTTTCTTTTTATCGTGTAGGTATCAGCTGTTGTGTGGTTCTTCAGAAAACAATGTGACAATTATGCATTAAATTATCACAATAATTGCCTAACCTTTTGTCATGGCTTATGATACTAACACAACTGTGCATTAAAAATACTTCTATTTTAGATAACTATACTACAGTTCTTAATGGTTTAATTTTTGTATGTGGAATCTTGTAAATTATTATTTTAAATTACATTATGAAACAATAAGACATCAAATGATGAACGTATCTTCCATGATGCTCTTAAAATACGATAAGTTCTGGTCAAAGGTTTCTAAAATTGTGTATCACAGGTTTAATGAAAATTAGAAAATTATTATACGCCATTTAATGCTAAGTTGTAAGCAGATATGTTGGCTTGTGTGCTTATCACACTGTGAATTTTTAATACCGTTCCACCCTTTGTTCAGAATTTCTCATTGTTTTTGCAGTGATATTCTGAGAAATGCTTTGTTGGACTTAGCCTTGATATGTTTGATTTATGAAGTTATCAAGGTCATATGGTCACAGATCTTCTGTGAGATGTGAAAGAGCTCAGCAGAAGGAGGAAGCACAGACAGACATACATGCATGCACCCACACACAGATGCTCATCCTGCAGGACTTATGTAAATTGGTGACAGGCATGGCATGGAGGTCACGGGATCATGATGCCATGAAGCCATGTGTCATGGTTATTTTCACAAACATGCAGTTTTTTTTTTTTGAAGAGTAAATCAGTCATAGTTTTTCCCTCTCTCCCCCATTTCCTCTTCTATTAACCGCTCCATATATTATTGCAGATTATTATGGCTGGCTTCC
Source organism: Pangasianodon hypophthalmus (assembly GCF_027358585.1). Lineage (NCBI taxonomy): Eukaryota > Metazoa > Chordata > Actinopteri > Siluriformes > Pangasiidae > Pangasianodon > Pangasianodon hypophthalmus. The sequence goes on from NC_069712.1 coordinate 22,854,200, forward strand.
TGTGATGCTGTCATTATTAGTGAATATATCAATGTCAAGCCTTATAATGCATTCACAGCTCTCATTTTAAAAGCACTCCATATAATTGAAACGGTTTTGCGCAGACTGCTGAGTAAGTCTTTAGGCCTTGGTGGCTGAGCAAGACTCACTCAGAGAGCAGCACAGAGGCAAAGGAGACTGTGAACAGAGTCTTCCAGTACAAAATCGTGGTATTAATTTAAACATAAGTGCATGAAAGTAACAGCAGGATATGAGCACGTTTACATTAGATGATCTCATGGCCACCTCCATTCGTATATTTTCTCCTTTAAAAGGCAACCTGCTTACCTGAAGTTTTCCTATTTTAATGTCCATTAAAATAATAATTTGTGCTAAAACATCCACTAGGTATCAATTACATAATTATTTTGGATACATTAGACAGTTTCCCTGATTTAGAATAATACTAATTCATATCTAATGAAGTCTGAATTACAGATGGTGATCCTACAATAGAATGTATTCTGAGCTAAAGCTTAATCCGTGTCCAGATAAACAGCCTTAGTACAGGCTTATATTTGCTGTGAATATTGCTAGAAACCTTTCATACTGTGGACAAACAGCTTATCTCTTATCTTCCCTTGTGTCCAACAACTATGTCAGCATGTTGGTCTTGCTGCGAGCCCGGCTGCTCTTTGTCTATGGGCTATTTTTCTTCTCGCTCCAGATAGTAAGTTAACGCTTGGGCGGATTTGAAGATTGTTGTTGCTTGAGGAACAAAAAGAGATTGATGTGTTTACCTTCATCAGCAGCGCAAAGTTCAAGGTGCAGGAGAGACATTTAATTAGATCTCCCATCTTCTAAATGATTTTCAAATGTTCCAGGCTCAGGCCCAGGCAGCCGCTTTTTAAAGGACACTCCGAAGGTACCACCTAATGTGCCATCCATTAGACTCATGTGCTTAATACAGATAAAAAGCCACCCAGCCGTCCCTGAGTAATGATCGATTTTTCACCTCCTTAGTATGATTTAGTGCCTACCCCTTATAGGCCAAATGTGCACTTTAATTCTTTGTTAAAGGCTAATGGCGCTCTCAAGTTTTTACAGAACATCACTTTTCAGCCAAAAAATTTCCTCATTAATAGCTTCATGACACTTATGCCATAATTGCTCTTGATTAGTCAGACCTCATGAAGGGTACAGACTCCTGGTTCATTTAATTTGTGCCAGTCTTTTAAAGCTACATACTGATTTAGGACTGAATGCGGCTTTTAGTAAAGGTTCAGAGGGCGCTCACGAGCTCATCAGTCGTTTGGCAAGCTCAAATATGACCTTCCATTCTGAAGGCATGCAACGTACACAGCTGCTCATTCTGCAGCATTAAGCTATTAACCCATTAGCAGGTTGACTCGTGACAGCGCAATGCAATTAAACCATGGCCAACCTGGAATCCAGAATCCAGAGTGTAGTGGGAATGTGCTCGGCTCTTTTGTCCTGGGCTTTGTTTGACCGGAGAAAAGTTTTGACTGAAACTTATCTTCTGATGTCTCACTTTGTGCTGTGTTCATGGACACATATCGTCATTTGTCTTGTATTTCATCACCGTTTTAGAGTCTCCTTATGTGTCAGGATTTAACCAAGTCTCATATTCTTATGGTATTCATGTAATGCTCCATAGTGTGTGTGTGTGTGTGTGTGTGTGTGTGTGTGTGTGTGTGTGTGGCTTGATCCGTGCTGTGTTAGGAGAGTTGAGGGAGTCCTACAGTGGAGCCGGGAGGCGTTTGATGCACACTCTTCAGTGAGAGAGTGGCCCATATGCTGTCCTCAGTGTGTAGCCCAGCGTGATGCATCTCCTGGTGCATATTGGAGCCTCACCACTGAGAATCATGATTTCTTTTGTGTCACCACTCCCTGAGGCAGCAATTGTTGAAAGGAAGAGCAGCCCAAACATGTAGATGCTCACAAGCACACAAAAACATACGCAGCACACTATAAATTTCCGCTTCATATTCTTCATAAACACAGATACTGTACCGTTCCCCTATGATGAGAAATGACTTTCATTAGAGCTGGAATCATTACACACAACATATTAAGAATTACCTACCCAGGTTTTACTCAGTGCAACTTATAAGGAGTGGTGTTGTATTTAATTGCACATTAATCTGACTTCTTTTAGCCTCATATTATGTAAAAAGAAGTCCAGAAGCATTGTAATATTCCTGAGAGCTGCAGGTTCCATGCAAATTCTGGAAACACTGACTGCATGACTGTCTCTGATGACTCTGCACTCAGCCATGCTGTTGACATCCATCTGTGCAGGCCGCAGGAAAAGTGTACTTCATGCTTTAGAGACACAGCAAAACACCAGCTCTATACCACACCGAGCTAATTGAAGTGAATCTTTGCCAAAACCAGTCATGCAGGAAGCCTGTTCCACCTTCCTCCCCTCTTCCTCCTCTTCGCTCTCATTTACATGATAAGATCTTTCTGGCTTCATTGCATTCTGGAGGATTCTTAGAGAGTATTTCTTTTCACTCTCAGGGTACGCCACCTGAGAGAAGCTGCATACTTTTGTCACTCCTTCCTTCCTTGAGCACAAAGTACCTCGACCTTATTTCTTTTATAGGCTGTTTGGATGACGTGCTGTTCTCATCCCCTCATATTGTCCCTTTTATAGTACATGCGTGTGTTTATGTCAGTGAGTTTCCTGAATTGGAGCATACGCACTTGCTCACACCACATGGTGCAGCAGTTAACCTTCATTAGTCAGAATCTATATCCAGCATGAAACTATCCACTGAGCCAAATGGTAAGCGCTGACTCATTGTTTATTTACAGTGCTGAGAAACGGTTCTCCGATTGACATATAAGACCTAATGCGGGTGACCAATCCAGAACTCAAGTTTCTTTGTTTAACTGGTTTAGTAAGATTTACTGACTCATAGATATCTCAGTTAAAGGACTTTGACAAAAACAGGTTGTTTCCTTACTAGCCAATAGCGGTGATGAGCACTTTCCTCAGTCGTCAGTTTGATTTGCCTCACTTGAACATCATTTCTGGGAACACTTTCCAGAATCGTTCATGATTAGACAGTGTAGCAAAGTGAGCAAAGTTTGCTAATAAGCAGAGCTGTTTATTATTGTGCAAGTACTGAGCTTAATAATAATAATAATAATAATAATAATTTTGATTAATTTGGGCAAGCAGGATCCATTAATAGTGATCGTGATTGTCAGTAAACAATCTCTTCATTGGACATCTGCCTGATGCTAGTGACCCAGTCCTAGCTTGGTTATTTTTTTCCAAGCCATGTCCATTTGCACTGAGAGCTATTCTAGGCTCTCTCCTAGCGTTTGTTTACCAAGCAGGTGCACTTTTTTCACATGATAGGATTCGCGGGCATGATAGTATGTGTACATGTCTGTGCAGCCATGCGTGTCTGTAGGTATGTGTGGTGAAGCAGCAGGTAGCCTTGCAGGTCTGGGCAGCGTTACCATTCTGCACCCAGTGTAGGCCCAGATGGCGTCTCAGTTTGAGCGCATGCCCTTTCCTTCCCTCCCCACCTGCACTCTCTCTCGCAATGCATAATTACAAACACAGAAGGGTGTTACTTTCCCCAGCTCTGGCTGTCTCTCACTCTGTCCTCAGCTATCTGTTTCTGCTCTCCGCCTGTCTTCTTAGCACCAGTCCTGACTCCCTGATTTGCACTGACTGACAGTAGTTTGTGGCTGGTGGGTTTTCCTCCTACCATCTCCTTTCTTTACTCAGATTGTCTTTATCCACTCTAATGCACACCTCCCCTGTCTGGCTGGACTCAACAGCAGACATACTGTACTTATGCTATTGTAACTGTCCGTGTCCTTGCTGCATTTTAGACTTTCTCTCTCTTTCTATCTTTCCTTTTTCTCTCTTCATTCTCTTGCTTTTATTTTCTGCCTGTCTGCTTCACTGATTCTCCTTTTAATGCTCAGTCTTGTCTCACTCCCACTCTCTCTCTCAGAAACTCCTTAGAAATCTATCTTCCTTTTATCCTCTCTACATCTCACCTCACTCTTTGTATTCATTCTCTCACAGGTTCTCCACTCATGTGGACCTTTCCCTGCAGTGAGTGATGGTAATAGCATGCTTTAGCCTTGTGTTTGGAAGATGGCCTCATCACACTTCATCTCCTCACATCCGGTGGTGTCAAAATGCAGGCAACACCACAGTGCGCCTTACATCTGGGCCAAAAGCCAGAGATTCCACAGCTGTTTTATTAATATAATACCCGGTGTCAGAAATCACTCGTGTAATCTTTATCTGGTCAGCTGAGGCAGCAGCTGTGAGGTTTAGCTGTCTAAAATCCTCTGACTGAGAAGGGTATATGATTAGGGCTGGAGATGGCCGTCCAGCTCCTCACATTTGAGGGATCATTCACTCTGAGCTGTGCTAATAATGATAATATCATATCATGACCAAAATGCACTACAACTATCAAATCACCAAAAACACATCTCAAAATAGTCTTTTATCAAAACACCTGCACTACTTTTCTTCTAACAAGAGCACTTTGTCAGTCAGGGTACAATAACCTCAAAGACGCTTGCAACTGGTGTCATTACAGTGAGTGCACTATATGCTGTACACAGGCTTTTTTTTTGTTTGTTTGATTTGTATTGTAAATGTTGATAGAGTGCTGTTGTGCTGTGTGAAGAGTTTTGAAAAAGTGAACTTGGTAAGGACTAGCAGTCCAAAAAAAAAAAAACAACATTATATTATTATCTAATTTTTTGGAAGACTTGCCTGAGGCTCTTATGAAGTGAAAACATTTCAATTAATATTAATTTATCTATAAATAAAATTCCCTGGCTGCCTAATCTGTCTGTTAACTGCCATTGCACTGCAGGAACAACCTACAACACAACTTGTGCTTTGATTAACAAGTGTGGAGATGATGAGTATGGATACTGTGTTTAAAATCATTCAGTGTATGTTAAAAGTATGTTATGCATATTGACAAGTTGACCTGACAGTGTTACTTCACTTTAGTGTTACACAGAGTTACTATGTAGTCTAAGTCAGAGCTGGCTAAAGACCCATCTTTGATTGTTTGCTAGTTTAGATGTGTACTGTGGATGTATTTAGCAATAAAAAGTGTTCCATTGCTTTTGCAATATGTTATCTAACCTTTGCTGAATACAAATGGGTTGTGTTTAATTTACGTTTTAAGTTAAAGTATGAAATGGCATGTAGTTTATTATGTGTCAATCATATTGTCTTTCATTATTCTGGATATTAAATGTTTACTAATGTTTATTTTACTAAACTACATTTAGTACAAAGAGACCTCGAAAAGTCTGCAGTTGAGTAATCTTGAAATTATTATAACAATACAGTTTGCTGAAAGGTGACACGGTGGCACAGCAGGTAGTGTTGGAAGTGTTGCTGACTCACAGCTCCAGGGTTCCTGGCTTGATCTTGTGCTCAGGTTGCTGTCTTTGTGGCGTTTCTGTGCATGTTCTCCTCCCAACTGTGGGGTTCTGTTGGTTTCCTCCCAACTCCTAAAAAACATGACAGTAGATAGACTTTAAATTGCTTTAAATTACCCATAAATGTTTGTGAATGTGTGATCTTACTGAATATGAATGAATGAACAATTTGTTAAATGTAATCATATGTAATGCTCTATTTTTATATTCTGCTTGAATATTGGTTGCTTTAGTTCAACCATTTAAATTTACTTGATTGGCTGTTAATATACCTGAGTGAGTATCAGTGGTCATTTTACATCATATAATCTAGGAATGGTAGTTCATAAGGAATAATAATTTGTGGCTAGTGATAAAAATATCAGTCAAACAGTTCTTAATCGCTGTGCTTTGTAATCTCTCTGTTTGTAAAAACTCTCTTTTGTACATGTAGCCCAGTTTAAATTGTTCACTATCGGTAATGAAGTGTTTGTTTCTTCTGTTAGTGGTTCTTTGTGGATGTGCTACACAGAAGCTCAGAAGAGTGTGTGTGTGTGTGTGTGTGTGTGTGTGCATGTGTGTGTGATGTCAGTGGCTGACTGTATCAAGCATTTGTGGCATATGTGCACAGGTGGCTGCTGCATGCTCAGTCGTGCAGCAAGTCCAGCCCTTGAGGCCAGTGATGAAAGTGATTGAATTCGGCAGGCAAGAAAGCTGACAAATCACTAAAAAGTGCTTTTAAAATGCCGTAATAATGTCATTCATAAATCACCACTGACAGTTTAATCATCCTCATGTCTGGAGCCCCGTCTGACCGCCGGACAGCACTCCCAGTCTGAAAGAAAACAAGCTTAAGTACACGGTCGGTTCGATCCTATTTATACTCCGAGCCCTGATTTCCCATAGCAGAACATCAATGACCATCCTCTCATACTTGAATATTATCTGACAGATTACTTCAATTATAAAAGATACGACTATTCTCTGAAGTTTCTACTCTTACACAGTCGTTAATAATGAGGCGTTCTTGTATTCCTCTGGGTGTGTGTAATGATTTCTTATATCTGTTATCAGGAAAGAGAGCAGCAGTGAAAAAGCAGGAGCTAAGTGCAGGTGTAATAACTGGAGTCATGCTATCCAGGAGAGAGCGGAATGAGGCTACACTCTACATTCACAGGCATCCTAGCTGATGAAAGGCTCTGTATATCCTGTTTCCCGCATGTAGTCAGCTAATCCTCAGCATTGCCACTGCGTTCAACCTGCCGAGTGCCAGCGACCAAGGAGAATAGAGGCCTGTGTGCATGTACCATGCAGATACAGCAGTCTGGGTGGAGTGGATTTATGGTTTAGATTATTTTAGAGTATTATCACTAGATCTTTATAGAACTAAAGCTAAATCTCTGTTACAGTGAAAAAAAAAAGTGGGCATTTTTCAGCATACAGAACTGTTATTAGAAACCTGGGGTTTGTTAGAAGGACCTGAAATGAATAAGAGGCCTTAAATAACTTCCACCTAAGAGGAGAATCAAACACATTTGTGTGTTTTATGCACTTCACTCTATCTCAGCAATCAGAAAAGGGAGAATCAGAAAAGGAAGAGTCCTCCCAAGACTTGGATTGCATTAGAAATGCTGTTCCATTCAAGTGATGACATTTCAAAACAGCGAAGTGTAGTGAGTTGCTGTTTCTACTCCTGTTCTCCAAAAAGTCATCCCTGGTGCATTGATATCTCTTATGTGTGCTGCTACTTACATTTCCACACTGTGTGGCCAGCCTGGTGTAACTGTCATATTTCTTGTCATATCTCAAAGGAACTTCTCCCTTATTGGACTTCTACCTCTGTTTCACAGCTAAGTCCTTGGTTGTCACAATGAATGTATAAATCATCTTTGATACTGATGTGCCTGCCATTTATAGCCATCAAAAGGCTTTTTAAGCTGTGATTTATTGAGATGAGCTAGATATGCCATTTAATAGATATTTAGTCAATTTGCATGCTCAAGGTACACAGAGAGCACAAGCCATGTATCTGATGAGAAAAGGTCACCTGATGTGTGACACTTTTAGTATTCTGGGTTTCCTTCTGTGTTCCTTCTACATTTCTGCATTACAGCAGAGCTTTTCCTAGAAGCTGCGTATTGTTTATTACCAGGTTTTCTTATTTTCATTCACCTGACCTGGGATGATATATTTACGCCATGGCATAAATCCATAGGTGTTAATGTCCTCATAAATAAAAGAGGATTTATGAAATATGGATTGAACTGCTCATGGAAATGGCAGGATTATGGGGCTCTGTACGTGCGTCTCATGTATGTCTGTGTCCACATGCTATTCCCATTGTAATTACATCTCTCCATCCTCCATCGTTTGCCCCTGAGGTTTGCTCCAGAGAATTCATCCTCCAGTAATAGAATTACACAACACACAATGGTGGCTGCTACATTCCAGGACGTAATGTCTTTTATGAAATATTAACAGAGCTGGTGGTTTTAATTATCTCTCCCACCTTATTACAAGTCATTCTCTCTCATTTCTCTCTCTCTCTCCGTTTTTCTCTTTCTCTCTTTCCCCCCCACCCCACTCTTGCACTTCTGGTTCTCCTAAAGGATTATATGGGTTGTTTTAAGAAATGGAGACTTATTGCTTCCTTCATTAACTGACAAAAGGGATCATCCATAATTATAGTGATTATCCTTCCTGCCTGTTCTGTGGTTTCCTGCTGTAGATCCTGGCAGCAGCAGTAATGTGTAACCTCTGAAGTTAACTAAAGGATGTGTTAAAACAGGCAGCATCTGCGGCACATTTATAGCTCTCAGCCTAGTCTCAGATGCTCTGTCCACAGGCCATGGACCTTTTGCTATCTTTTGTACACATTTCTGTTGACAACTTCAGAATCTTGCTGGTTCTCTCTTTTCAGTGTGGTTCTTCTCAAGATATCGTCTTCTCAAGAATCTCGCTTTCTTTTGATTGTGGTTCTTCTCAAGATATATTCCTCCTATTGTTTTTTCCTATGGAGTTTTTCCTCACCACTGTTATCTCTTGTTTGATCATTAGGGATCTAACTCTACATCCAGATTTCCATAAAGCTGCTTTGTGGCAATGTCTGTGGTTAAAAGCACCATACAAATAAAATTTAAATCAATTTATTTTAACTGATTGAATACATTTCACAGAATCCTATATTTAAAAGTTATCATGGGACTATGGTAAAAGTTCTTTGATCATCTGTCAAAATCAGTCAAATGGTCTCTATGAAAGTTGGCGGTTCGTGGCCATTGTTGTCGAAATGTGCAAGACTCTGTAGAGAAGACAGACTTGCAAAATTAGTCTCAGCAGCCATGTCAAAACAAAACTGCAACAGCAGTGCTTCAGCGATGCAGTGATATGTCTGCTTCAGGCTTTAGGGCAAATGGGGTGCTTTGCTTAAAGCTGGTAGTATACTTTAAATACCAAAAGATCTAAATGAAAAACGAACACACACTACTCAAAACAAATTTTGGTGTGTGTCTTCCTAGAACACTCTGCACTGGAGGTAAAAAGGCTGTGAGCTATGAGCAGACTTCATAACATTGTAGTGTTGCCATGTCAGTTTTGCCACTAGTTTTAAACTGTTGCCATTTATTTTAATATTGCCTTGTTAAAATGTATTTTATGTATGTTAAAGGTTATAATGCATTTCCCAGTAGTAGTCATGCTATGAGAAAAAGCGTTGTATAGGGCTTTGAAATGGAGTATTGGGCTTGTATTTTTATAGCAGGCTTGGCAACCTTGTCAAACTGAACAGCAATGTCAATGGTGAAAGAAGCACAAATGTGGCAGATAGAGATGTCAGTTGTAGCGGTGGTTTATTTTGCAAAGCAAAAAAATAATGAGACTGAGAGAAGGTGGAATTTTTGAGTTTTCTCTTGAACATGTCTTGTGAAGTTGTCTCCACAACCACATGCAAAAACACAAACAGCTGACCTGGTAATCAAACTGCCAATCTATGCAGTTATGCAAAAAACCTTGTGATATTTAAACTTAATTAGAGACAGGAGAGGTCTCAGAACTATGGTGGAGTTCTGTATGGAGTGTATGACTGTGTGCCCATCAGTCTGTGCGTCCATTCGTCTGTCTGTGCGTCCATCCAAGATTCTTGTTAGCGTAATATGTCAAGAAAGAGTATTGAATGTTTGTAGGATTTATATGGAAATATCACTATAACTAGCAGAGGAACTAATTAGATTTTGGAATTGATCCATACAGGGTCAAGGTCACAGCGAGGTCAAATGTTTAAACTAGTTTTTCATCAATAGCTTCCTTCGTGTCTGAAGTATATTTTAAGGGTATTCAAACTTAGTAACAAGAAGGACTAGATTTGTTGGCTGCAAAGGCATCCCCATCAGTGCATCTGGCATCGAGTTCTATTTGTTGTCTATGATTGTATTTTTACATTCTGTCTTGGATTATTTGATGCTAGAATTTATCAGTGCTATTCAGAGTCTAACACAATGCTAGTCAGAGTCTACCACAATCCTAGTCAGACTGTTAGTCAGAGTCTAACACAATGCTAGTCAGAGTCTACCACAATGCTAGTCAGACTGTTAGTCAGAGTCTACCACAATGCTAGTCAGAGTCTTACCACAATGCTAGTCAGACTGTTAGTCAGAGTCTACCACAATGCTAGTCAGAGTCTACCACAATGCTAGTTAGAGACTGCTAGTCAAGAGTCTACCACAATGCTAGTCAGATTCTACCATAATGCTAGTCAGAGTCTACCACAATGCTAGTTAGAGACTGCTAGTTAGAGTCTACGACAATGCTTCAAAGAAAAACCAATAAAAATTGCTCTAGGTGCTATACTTGTGTTTATCATGAATTTTGATCCAAAGGGACACAAATTTGAACCACAGAAAAAAATAACAGAACTATGCTTATCACTGATAATCTAGGGTAGTACTGTATTATGCTATGATTACATGACTAAAAAAGAGTGTGTTTATTTGTTGCAGAGATCAGCAGAGTACGGAAGGACATGTACAACGACACGTTAAATGGGAGCACAGAGAAGAGAAGCTCAGAACTCCCGGACGCTGTGGGTCCAATTGTACAGCTCCAGGAGAAGCTTTACGTGCCTGTTAAAGAATATCCTGATGTGAGTATCAGCTTATCACCTTAGTTACACCTAGTGCAGTAGGCAGACATTTATGGGTTATAGCAACCTCATATAGTGGCTACAAATAGAAAAATTAAACACACACACACACACACACATTTTTGTGAAAATGTAAAACAAAGGAAGTGTGCCAAGAATGTTTTTCTTATATCCTACACTAAAAGAAGTGTATTTGTTGAGTAAATAATAAAAGATTCTTTTTGAAATATATATTTACACAACAGCCCTTAGTTAAATCTTCTTAAGTAAATGGAATTGTAAAACGTAGCACTGCATACAGTATTGCATTATTTAATTACAGAGGTCTACATGTCAATGTAATCTAGTTTTCCTTGCATTAGGACATGGGCTCACGTCCAATGTATTGATTTCATTAGAAGAAGCTTAGGTAGTGATCCGCATACTGTGTTTTGCTTTATTTTATGGGCCCATTTAATCTATTATGGACTAAACAGATGGTTTGTTGTAGGCACTTAATGTCAGAGCAGCCTCAGTTTTAACCATTTTCTGCTCTAGAGCATTTCATACTTATGTCTCTATTTTAAGTGCAGTCATTAAGAGTGGCTTGTACCCTCTGTGTCTCACTCTTTTGGTGTGCGCACAGCTCCAGTAATAGGGGTGACATTGAACTGTGTCTGCTTCCCAGTTTGTGTTGAGTCAGATGCACTCAGCCGAGTCACTAGCATCCCAGCGGTTAACAAATCTTTTAAGCAATCGCTGTCAGATCCCGCTTGCCTAAGCCCTCTGGCCCAGGAGAGTGCACAGAGCACCAAGCTGATTGATCCCAATTAACTTACACTGTTCCCCCATGATTCCTGCATTGGCGTCATTAATTGAGCTTTCACAGCATGGGCAGGGGCACAGTTTGGAATTAACTATCCTCCATTTTGTTGAAGTTTCCTAGTTTGAAAGGATGTTTATTTGCCCATTTCCCCAATGGAATGGGTAGTGAGGACATCTGTTTGACTAATTTGTTCTTCAACCACAACACAAAATATCAGAGCTGTTCAACTATTATTTATATTTATATTTCCTTAATAAAATAATCCTTCATAATGAAGATAAATATATTTAAGGAATTTAAAAAACTGACTATGCTATAATAAACTAACTACCAAATTGTCCACAATACCAAATATGTGATGACTCTCATTCTTCTAACTGTTATAATTTCCTGAAAATTTTCTGTTTTAAATCAATAGTTATTAAATTACGTGAAATACAATAATTAAAATATGACTGGCCAGCAAAAGGTGTTTTAAGAATATTTATCTCAGTAATTGATATGAAGATACAATAATCAGTAGTTACAGTATTATTAAACAGAATTAAAAATAAAACTTTAAACAGAACAATAGGGTTATGGTGATTTGGAAGAAGCCACAATGCTGGAGACCGACATCCAGAGAGATAGATCTAAAACAATAAGTTAACTGTAATACACAAATAGTTTTCTACCTTCTGCTCTATACCCTTTTTTTATACCGTCTGTACAGTGGTGAGTTACAAAAAGTTCACATTTAGTGAAGCTACCCTTGTCTATCAAGAACTGTGAGTGTTTATAGCTGTGTAAAGGCCACTGGGGTGTGTGTGTATGTGTGTGTATATGTGTGTGTGCGTGTGCTTGTGCGTGTGTGTCTAGGTTCTGGCTGTCCTTGCTACTCTGAAGGACGCCCAGGATCATTATTAGTGCGCTTGGGTTCATTAGGAGGAATGAGAGATGAAATAAGAGGCCTCAAATAACCGCCAGCCGAGAATAGAGTCCCAGCAGATCTAAGAGGAGTGTGTGTGTGTGTGTGTGTGTGTGTGTGTGTCAATGGTCACTCATTTCTAACTTCTGCTAAATATAATTTAATCATTAATTTCCTTTAGGTAAACCTCTTTTAGTTTTTTTTTTTTTTTTTTTTTTACAGCTTTTATAATGCATTTTAAAATTTTCTGTATAGAGAAATATGAATAGCGAGTTTAGACTCACTCTCCCGAAAATCAGTTATTAATTAATTATTATTAATAAAACTATTAGCCAAAAACCATCACATTTTGGTGTACAGAGCAAAGACTCTGGTATACTGTTTTCTCTGCACATAAACAGTGTTTCAAAATCTCCAATTAATTCTTCATAGGAGTCATTATTACTTCCAGGTTGGGTACGAGGCAGTTAAAGTTTTAACGGAGAATAACAGTATTAAAGAGTGTGTGTGTGTGAGAGAGAGAGAGAGAGAGAGAGAGAGGAATAGACAGACAGACAGACAGAAGATAATAACTAGCTGAGGATGCAAGCTGGTGATGAATGTGAGGGTAGGATGAGGTCAGGGAATCAGGGCAGAGGAACACTGGCCTGGTCTGCCTGATAAAAGAGGGAGAACAAACTCGTACACACCCTGGTGTCTCCCATACCCGTCCCCAAGACAGGCTGTCTGCGGCACGGAAATTAATTTGGTCCTTCAAACTCTTGCAGCGCTGTAGCTCTCTTGGCAGCACACACTCGTTCCAATTTGGTGAACAATGATATTACATTGGGATAGACAACAGTGCTAGCAGAATGTTGCTGTTCCCAGTAATTGTTGCCATTCATTTGTGTGCTCATATCTGTAGTAAGTGTTGTGTGTGTAAGATAGTGTTGTGAGTGTGGGAGATAATGTTAGAGAGCAGACAGTGCTCTGCAGAGAAAGAGCTCTATAAATACTCCTCTCAGGCTCTGGGCATGGACAGAGCTTTTAATTGTAGTCGTTGTGGTGCATGGTGGGTTTGGAAGTGGAGGAGAGAGAGAGAGAGGAAGCAGGGGAACAAGAGAAGGCTGTCATCTATCATTCTTCCCTCAGTGTCCTTTTCTGGGTCACGCTCATCCGACGTGGAGATGAGCAGCTATCACTGATTATTAATCATTATAAGCATGCACGACAGGATTGATTCTCCCTCAGTCCTCTCTTTGGCCTTGGTCATCGTTCAGCAAGCTCAGAAAGGCAGAACAAGAGTGGAGTAGAGGGACACTTTGAATATGTATGGCTGTTCGTTATGGCATATGTATGGCTGAACCGTCATGTTCAATTCACTGCCTAGGAATGAATTTCACACTGATCCAATCCAGTTGTTTAATAGCAATAAAATATGTCCTGTTTTCCTCTCTGGTATTAGTAAAATAAACAAAATCTTGTAATCAACTCAAATCCATTTGATGTGTAGGTCTGTGTGCACAGGAGTCTAAATAAGTGTTACAGCTTATGTGACAGAAACTACACTATATGGCCAAAGGTTTGTGGACACATGACCGTCACACCCATAACTGCTTTTTGAACATCCTATTCGAGATTCATGGCTGTGAGGATCTGTCCATTTAGTCACAAGAGCATTAGTGAGATTGGACACTGATGTCAGACGAGGAGTCCTGGGGCACAGTCAGCATTTCAATTCATCCCAAAAGGTTCAGTGTTCAGTGAGGTTGAGGTCAGGGCTCTGTGCTGGCCACTCGAGTTCATCCACACCAAACTTGGCAGACCATGTCTTCATGGAGCTCGCTTTGTGCACAGGGGCATTGTCATGCTGGAACAGGATTGGGCCCCTTAGTTCTAGTGAAGGGAATTTGTAATACTACAGCACACAGACATTCTATACATTTGTGTGCTTCCAACTCTGTGGAAACAGTTTGAGGAAGTCCCACATATGGGTGTGATGGTCAGGTGACCAGATACTTTGGCTATATAGTGAATATTCACCTTTTTTGGCTCTATATTTACAAAAAAGTAGTCATATTAACTTTCATTTCACCTTGTTGTTGTCCCAAAAGAGAAAAAATGACCTGAACATTACCTCATGATTATGATGGTCATATGTTGTTGTTGTTTCGGCTGCTCTCGTTAGGGATCGCCATAGCAGATCATTGGTCCTCATGTTGATTTGGCACAGGTTTTAGGCCGGATGCCCTTCCTGACGCAACCCTCCCACCCGGGCTTGGGACCAGCACTGAGAGTACACGCTCAGTGGTTGGGTTGGTTCCCGGCCCAGGAATCGAACCCGGGCCGCGGTGGTGAGAATGCGGGATCCTTAGACACTAGATATTTATTAAACTGTGATTTTGACAAAACTCAAAATTATTTATAAGCATGTGCTTTACAAAGAAATGTCTGTTACAAATACCCTTTATCCCATATCTCTTCTTGCGTTATCAGAAACTATATCTAATTAGTCTGCTGACATCATATTTGAGTGAGATGCTTTTTTGATGTCATGTTAACTGTAGTGGGAAGTGTCTAAGGTATTGTGAGGGTTGGAAGCGAGAGTTGGCCGGCTGCCCTGCTTCTCCAGGTGTCATTGTTTTAATTGAACCAGGCTGAGAGGATGGCCCCATAACTCACTACCGAATGAGGGCCTAATGAATGCTAAACTGCTGGACGTAATCTGGGGATTGGCAGCAGTCTCTGGACCAGCTGGTCGTGATTAATATGACTTAATTTGGTGCATGCATACAAACGTTTCTTCGTACGTGTATTTGCAGTTTAGAGAGCTCTGTGTGGTCTGAAACCGATTTGTAGTGCAGATCTGAGACTTGTGTGTGATGTGTGACCACCCGTGAATGTTCCGTCAGGAGTGAATGGTCTCAATAAGCCAGACCACAGCCTATACAGAAAGAAGGTCATATACTGAAACACCTACGCAGCCCCCCATTTCTCATTCATTCAACTGTGATTAGGTGAGGACTGGCACACGGAGCACGAAACCTCTCATTATTCCTGACGATAATAAACAGGAATGCGCACAGGGGAGAATGCTGCGGCAGTAGCGCCTGCGTTCTGGATCATTGCAAAGCTAATGAAGGTTAATTAGGGTTCATTAGGACATGATGGCTGCTCACAACAACACCTCAGGCCCGCGTGAGGCAGCCAGACAGCCCTTCAGCGCCCCTCCTCCCCTCCTGTAATGGCAGCACTGATGCTCAGCCAGCTCAGGACTCATGTATGCTGTCAATCCGGAGCAGTCTCAGACCAGTGTCATAGCAGGTAGAGCAGCAGTAGGTGGGATGTCATTTTAAAGGGGTAGGGAATCATTATTTTATGTTAAAGTGCCAGCGAGTGAGTATAAACATATTTTTAAGCATTGCGAGTCCCTAGCTCTGTGCCACTGACAAAATATTTTTCAGGATTTTTTTAGGTGACTGTTTATGCTGTTTTTTTTTTTTAAGTGTAATTCGAAATGTGACTAATGTAAACTAATGTATTACTTTTGAGTAATGAATTGAATTATATTGCAAGGTTTCATTAATGGCATGAGAATTACGTGAGGCAGACTACACACACACACACACACACACACACACTTAAAGGTAGATAAACAGCTGCATTCGTGATTTCTATTTTTTGTGTGTGTTTTAAGTCTGTAATGTCCTACTTGTTTCATGCCAAGTTATCAAACATAATAAACAGAAAAGTTGCAAACTTTTTGTTCAAACTAAAAAAAACCCTCTGAACTTACAGTTCTGTCATCTGTCCTTTTGTATAACTTTTACTTTAACTGGATAGTTTATCTACTTTTAGGTTCTCCTCTAAAGGCATTTTGGAGAAAAGAAAAGATGACAGAGTAAAAAAAATCTACCTCTTTAGTGTTCATTACACCTGAACTGTATTTCAACCACACCACTGGTGGTGCTCGATTACACATTATGTTTAAAGTAACCACCCTTAAGACATTTCTTAGCAGCAAATAACCTGATGTGCCAAAAATGAAACCTTATACTGATGCTTTTTTTTTTTTAAATCTTCATTAGCCCTGCTAGCCCATTTCTACCAGCCACCCCTGCTAAGTACTGTTATTGTGAGTACTACAGTAAGATCTTCTAATAGGAGCATAAACACAGCTGCTGAACCAAGTCAGAGAAATCAAGTGTTTCAGATATTAGATTCACCCCCACCCCCTCTAAAAGGAGTAGGGCAGTCTCCCTGCCCTGCATCCCCTCCCCTTGTTCCATACCATAATGAAAACAAAAGAGATCTTGCAGCAAGGAATCAGAGCGCAGTGGTATTTGAAGTCATGCAATAATTAATTTGCCTATTAGCAGTGCCAGCTCGTTTATCTTCATAAGATAATGCCATCACTCGCGCTCTCTGGCAGGCCCGCGCGCGCTGTCTTAAACAGCCCTAATTACGTCCCTGCTGCCTGTTTTATTGTAGTTGATGGAAAACACGCATAATCTCCACTGTGCAGATCGTGTAAATAGGCCTGAGCCTTGAACAGCAGATATTAGAGATTCTATTACAGCCTAATGATTTTCTTTGCTGGGTTTTTTTTTTGTGTGGTGCTGGAAACAGTAAATAGTAACTTCTGTGCAGGGAGAGAGTATTGAGCTGACTTTGTTTGCTGTCAAATACTGTTCTTTTGGTGACTAAA
This sequence comes from Pangasianodon hypophthalmus, assembly GCF_027358585.1. NCBI lineage: Eukaryota > Metazoa > Chordata > Actinopteri > Siluriformes > Pangasiidae > Pangasianodon > Pangasianodon hypophthalmus. The sequence continues at coordinate 22,871,166 of NC_069712.1, forward strand.
GCTTTGTCAGTGACAACACAATATAAAAAAAAGCTGCATTATTCCTAAAAGTGAGCCCTTTCTGTTACTGTTGAGCTATGGCAGAATTACTTCTTTGAAAGTAAGCTAAAGGGACAATGGTGACACACTGAAAAGGACACAGCTAGCTGTAATTCTTCACATGCACAAAAATGGGCACACAAAGCCCTGTACCTGGTGAGTGCAGTAAATGAACAGACACAGTGTGTAGGCTTTAAAAAGAAGAGAATGTGTCCTGTGACCCAATGCTGAACACAGCTGTTACCTGGATCACAGAGCACTATGACAGTTAAGGTTAGACACAGAGACATGCACATTATCATACACACTTTCAAACAAGACGCACAGGTGTGTTTTCAAGTATTCAAGTATTCAACCATTCAAATGGTAAAGTGTCATATCAGAAAACTAGCACACATACTAGGTACTCATTTTTTTTCTCTCACACTTAAAAGGGAGCTTCCATTTGCAGAACTTCAAAAGACAGAAAAAAGAGAGGCTGGTGAGGAAATGACTGTTTATAGCTACTATAACCTAAGAGATAACAAGAACTAACTTGTTCTATGGACATTCCACAACATTAATTGTCATTGTGTCGTTCTTTAATAAATAAAAAAATACAATCACTGGAAAATTGCTGTGCTATAAGAGAAACAAAACACAACAGAGCACACTGTTATAGTTTTTCTATAACTATTATTTGTGATACTGATGAGCTGCCACGTTCCCACAAAGAATATTGTGTTAAAATAAAACTATACATTGTGCCCATATGTTTAAACTCAAACTTGCACTCATTGTATGTGTTATTCTATTTTTATACAGTATATTTTTAACAGTTAGTTCTGGTCCACTAATTTGATTGAACAAGTGGTGTTCCAAGAGTGCTTAGATGTAGTATAACAGCACTGGGATTTTTCATTGTTTGTATCAGTCCGCATGTCTGTGTTCATACAGTTACGACTCTAGCAACAGTCCCACTATAACCATTACTACAGTAGAGATAGCGACATCCACAGAGGAAACATTTTTCATGAATATAACTTCTGACTAAAAATATGAAAGCTAGTCATATGAAAAGTAAGAAGGGCAGCCAGTTTCACCGGAAGCACCTTTTCCTTTTGAGGAACAAAAATAAACAGATTATTTGGCCTTATTGTGTCCGTAATATGAGTTACTCTGTATTAATTTCTTATTTATAAAACTTTTGCATAAAAGCAATATCATACTCACATTCAGTTGTTATATTGAATATCGGCACGGATGTGATCACCTGCCTTGTGTGATACTGCCTAATTATATTTATATAATTTCTGCTCATTGTCATGAAGAGAAAAAAAATATTTATTATTATTATTTTGAGTTGTAGTTAAACACTACAAAGACTCGCTTTGCTGAACGGAATTGAGTGCGGTGGTGTACATGTATGTTTACGTGGTTGGCAGTGGCATCTCCCACTCATGAACAGAATGTAAGAAAAACAAATCGAAATGCTTCTTCAGTGCTTTTGTTTTAACATGTAATAAGTCAAAAATTTGGTTTACATACAGTTTGTCTAGCTGATTGCGGCAAGCACCAAACAACGGAAAAATAAGTTAAGATTGCACTTTGCGATTGCATTTCCACTTTTAGCTGATTTAAAAACCACCATTACGTCATATTCCAACCAGCACTGCAACAGAGATGGGTGCTAATTCTGATTCATACAGTGTTTCCTGTTGTGACCTACTCCCGAGTCCCTCACAACTCAGATTCACCACAGTAGATATAGCTAATAGTAGGAAGCTTATTCTGAAATTAAGTCAACAGCTGTGTTCAGCATAAGGGCTTTATGCCTCAACTGGGCTTGAGTGCTGACAATAATTTGTGCAGAAGTATGGAGGGTTAGGTTCTCAAATCCATTCTGGCACATCACCTCCAGTTGCCTCGACCACCTGAGGGGCGGAAGATGAAAATTTAATTCCCCTCTCTCTTCTATACTCCTTCCTAAAAAGCACAGACATTTGCACTTCCTCTCCATCCCATCACAAACGCAGATGCATAGACACATACACACAAACGCAGATGCATACACACCTACACACATAGGCATTCATCAATGCCAAGCGCAGCAGAGGTGGTGTGTGTGTTGCACAGCAGGAGAAGACCCAGCACAAAAGGCCCAGACTCAGGAGCGTGTGTGTGTGAAAGAGCAGCATCAAAGCTCATATGACAGCTCGAGAGTGGGGAGGGGTAGAGAAGTGATACATCCACTCAGGTAGAGTAGTTGCTGCTGTCACATAGGCTTTGGGCGTGCTTGAAGTGTAAGAGTAATGCAGTGTGTGTGTGTGTGTGTGTGTGTGTGTGTGTGTGTGTGTGTGTAATTGTGAATCCTTTTTAGCATGTGTGTCAGTGTCGTTCTCATCCAAGAGCTATAGCTCTTTTGGTTCCTGATCTTTACTCTTTTAGGAGAGACGTTTAGTGGGTCATGCTGTTGGAACTGTTTGTGAAAAGCCTGTGAATTGGCTTGTTTTTTCACAGGCCAGGTGCAGTAATGATATTTCATCAACGGCATTCACACAGATGCAAATCTTGTTTGTAGAAATCATAATCAGTTTAACATGATTATGGTCATTATATTCATTATGAATCAGAATTTTGCCAATGAGGCACTCTTTTGTGTATGTGTAGGGGTGTATGTGTGTTTGTGTGTGTGTGTGTGTTTATCTGTATTTTTTTTCATAGTCCAGATGGTAGATTAAATCATCAATAAATTTAATTTTAATATTTCCTATTTCTATTTTAGCCATTATTTAGCCATACCCATGATTCTTGAGACATAAATGTTACTATATACATTTTTTGCACAGGTTCAACTTTTTTGCCATTTTCAATATCACACCAATATCAGAATTGTATCATCCAATACTGTCCGATACTCCAAATCCTTAATTCTGTTTCTTTGAGCATTCAGCAGTTGACTTTTGTCCTTGGATTGTTGTCTTGCTGGATAACCCAATTGTATTTGATTGATTGATTCTCCTTCAGTATTTTCTGGTAGAGATCAGAATTCATGGTTCTGTCAATTATGGCATGTTGCCCAGGCCCTGAAGCAGCAAAGCTTTCCCACACCATCACACTAACACCACCATGTCTGACTGTTGGTAAGATGTTCTTATTGTGGAACACTGTGTTAACTTTATGTCAGATGTAACGGTCTTCCACTTTTCATCATTCCACAGATTATCCCCAAAGGTTTGGGGTGACAACAAGGTATTTTTTGGCAAATGTGAGATGAGTCTTTATATTCCTCTTGGTTAGCTGTGCTTTTCGCCTTACTCTCCCATGGATACCATTTTTCCCAGTCTCTCTCTAATCATGAACAGCAAATCATGAACACTGACCTTATCTGAGGCCTGCTGTTCCTTAGATATTTGTCTGGGTTCCTTTGCGACTTCCTAGATGAGACATCTATGTGTTCTTGGAGGAATTTTGGTAGGCCGGCCACTTCTGGGAAGACTCACCATCGTGCCAAGTTTTCTCCATTTGGAGATAATGGCTCTCACTGTGGTTTGCTGGAGTCCCAGAACTGTAGAAATGGATTTGTAACCCTTTCCAGACTGATATATTTCAAGAACAAACTTTCTCATCGCTTTCAGAATTTCTTTAGATCGTGGCATAGTGTGCTGTTGGTATTAGCCTACTTCACATTGCTGGAAAGGTTCTATTTAAGCAATGTTTAGATTCAACAGGTCTGACAGCAGGGCTGGGTGTGTCTAGTCTGGGTGTGTGTAGTCTAATTGAACCCAATTATCAATTCAATTTGGTTAATTGTTTGATTGAGTAACTGGGAAGCAATTACTTTTTCACACAGGGTCAGTTGGTGTTAACGTTTTTCCTTCAATCAATAAAATGATCGTTTAAAAACTGTATTTTGTGTTTACTCAGCTTGTGTTTGTTTGATTATCTGAAATAATCAAGTATGACAAATGCAAAAATATACACTACCAGGAAGGGGCCGATAGTTTTTCATGGCACTGCAAGCTTGTTCTCTGCAAACATTTGTGTTTTAGTAATGCAGAAGCCTTGATAGCAACTTGTTTTAAGACAAGTTGTGTCATTTGTTCAAATGCATAAAAGTCAGTTCACATCTCGCACATGTTTGTGGCATAAATTACAGTGGATTGGATCAATGTGTTCTGACACTGATCCAGTGTTTCACGCCAGGATTGGCCCTAATAGTGATACTCCATTCTGCAGTACGCTGTCTATTCAGCAGTCACTACATGTGGATTGAGGCATTAGAAAACATCTAGTTCAGCCTCTTTAGATTACATGTGGCTAAAATAATACTAGGAATTATTAGAAACTCTAGAAATTTGTTATAAAATTCTAATAAAAATAGGACATTTAGCTCAGACATTAGCTGAAAAATGTTTGTCTGCTCTCAGTTAGAGAGAACATGAAATCCATGAAAGCTGTAAGAAAAGACACTCTGAATTGCTAAAGCATCTTCCCTCGTAGTAGCTGATGTTCCTTTTTATTTTATTACCTTTCTTGTTTATTACAGTTCCTGTTTTCAAGCTGTTTTCCTTCTTTTTTTTTTAAGCAGAAGCCATTGGTAAAGTTTTACTCACAGCCAGACCACAGTGTGGTCATTTAGAGACAGAGCCTGCTGACAGGATTGTCATATGAAAATTCAGAGTGTTGTGTAGGTGGAAAGCAGGTGGAAATAGCAACAGTCACAGACCAGGTTAATGCTGCTGTTAGCCACAGCACAGTTAGTTTCCTTTCTTCTACCTTTCTTCTTCCTCAAATGTGTATGTAGATTATTACAATGTGTTATGCAAGGTGACAGTGAAATTATACCAGTTATTTAGACATAGATAGATCAGAGATGTACAATTACAGATATTTTCTTGACAACACCCAGAAGCCACCCCACACAAGCACCTCATTAGATTTTTGTAGTTTATAGTAAACATGTTTACTGGTTTAGAGAAGTTAGGGAAGAGTAATTTGAAGCAATATGTACAATTTTGTGTTGCACGTTAGACTGTAAATAATCAAACCAAGGTCTACTGTATGTGGTGAAGCTTTTATTTACCATTAACATCATGTCAGAAATACTGGAATTATAAGTTTTCTGTTTTTAAAAGCATCTAAATAAGTTAATATTACTTTCTGATCCTGGTCCTGGTATCTTCCACCAAGTGCAGAACCATGGAGATGCAGCAGTTGGTATGGCATCAGAACATTTGGACAAGCCACGATTTGTGTGATATTCTCCTACATTAGTGAAAAAGTGAGAAACACTTATACCTGATTATGAAAGTGAATTGCTCATAAAACAACAATTAAGAACAATGTACAAAATTCTAAAACGATCTCCAACAGTCTACAATCTTCTAAATCAATCAGTATGAAACAATATAGATAGATTATTAGGAGTAAATATGTAATAATCAAGGGATGGAGTGCAATGATAAGGTGTCTAGTAATGATCATCTTGAGATCAACACGTACAGTGTGTGCATGCATTAAAGGCAAAGAAATGTCCTTCTACTCAAGTTCTCTGACGTGATGTGAATGTCGCATGTTGCCTTTCAGTCCACAAAGCAATGTTGTGGTGAGGAACATTCTAAGATCTTAGCTAACATTGTCCTACTGCTCAATATGAGAATAAGATACATTTAACAAATATGACTGCCCAGTGATCCACATGGATATTTATTCTAAAGTGGATGCATTACATTTTTTATGAAGGACTCGCACTGCTTGAGGACAAAAAGCTTTTTCGCTCAGGGAGATGTACACAGATAAGAGGGTATACTGAACTATATGTCCATGCAATTTGCCTCCACCTGTGCATGAACGCAGCTGTACGTATAAAAATGAAGGCCTCCTGGAGCCCCTCACCAAGGGCACCTTGAAAATCTGAACAAGACTTGAAAGAAAGATATTTGTCTTGCACTGATATATTGAGCTCTCTGTAATATATACATATCTAAGTTCAGTTTTCGAGAACACATGAATGACAGCGAGGAGAAAGTCATGAAATGAAGATAAGATCACCTGCTGATGAGTAAAATGTGGTACAGTAATTGTGACAGTTGGTGTGAAAGAATCTAATAGTACATTTGCCTGATGTGCCTCGAGTGCGAGACACACACGTTCATATTTCTTCCGCTCAAAGGTTTTGTATGCTGATAAATACAATTGTCATGCCAGTACAGTTGTTTTTGTGCCTTGAAGCACAGTTTAATTGCTCCTTTTTATTCATATCATGCCCATGTAATATGCAGCAGGGGCAAAAATATGCTGTTATCAAGTACACATACACTTAGTAGTGTTTTACAAGTAGTCAATTATGCACAGAGTCACTCATGTGAAAACATAATTGAATCGGAATATCAAAAGGATTGATAAATCAGGCCTTGAAGGACTATTGATTTGAACAGGGAACTTTGGTGTAAACTAGGATTTTGTAGCAGCCCACTGCCTCACCACAAAAATTGTTAGAAGTCGTATTGACTTTGCTATTTTGATGAATGGAATTCATTAGAGGAGGAGGAAGAGACTGTTGGATATAAAAACTGAATTTGAATCAGACTGAACATGCGAGAGCAAATATAGTCTTTGTTTACAGCATTTGTGGCAAAACATTAGGACAACAGAGAGAAGCACCTAATTTGTCTAGTCAGAATGAAGTGTATGGCATATTTAATATCACATTAGCACTTACTACTTATTACTTGTGGCTCTTCATTTCATTTCTCCTGTAAACTACTGTAAAGCAGTTGGGCTGTTAAAAATAGCAGAAGCAGGCTCACAGAAAAACAATTCATTTTTTATCTATTAAAAACACTCAAGGTTGGCTTTGTTTTATAGCTTGTCAGTCAAATCCATTCACATGTCAACGTATGGCAGCGTTTGAATGGCGCCTGATCTTTCGACTGACAGGTCTCTGGTTAGCTCTGATACCCAATCGATCCGGGGAAGGATCAGTGGCTCTTATCTTGTCATGATGGGCCCGGAGCAGGCAGGACACACTCACCACACATTGAGCGCCATTGTCGGAGCTCGGGCTGATGAGCTTTAGAGATAACGGTTAGACAGCTTGCTGAAATAAGGTGCCTCCCAGGAAATCTCATTCTCCCTCTCCTTGCTTTCTTACCTTCTTTCCTCGTTGTATTGTAGGCTACTGTTAAACAGCAAGAATTTGTGTAATGTTTCTTTTCTTCAGCGCCAGTGATCTAACTATTCTGTGATGATTTTTGTGCTGAAATGTTTGTGAATTTTGAACATTTTGCAGTCATTCCATTGGTTAAAAATGTATGAGGTAGATTTTATCCAGGTGTTAAAGGTTGCACCTCAAGATAAAGCTGAGAAGAGCATTTTGGAACAAACTCAACCCTTCCTTGTGTCATGTAGAAAACGCATCGCAAAACTAATAATTTGTAACTACTTCTGTCAGTCCGGTGCAGAAACTCAGATTTTTTTCATTTAGTGCATTTAAATATTACACTACAATAAGGAAGAAGAAAATGTCTTAATTTACAATAAAGGCTGAAATCTGTTTCAATTTCCACCAAAAATCTCCAACTTTCAGTACCATGATCACTAATTAGACCACTAGTGCCATTGTATTTTCATGTGATTTCTTATAGTTTTTTTTCTTTGTCTTAGTTATAGTTAGCTATCTTTTTTTCTTTCTTTTTTTCTTTCCTTCTTTCCTTCTAAATGTATATTACAGAAGTATTTTTACATACTACCTGGGAAACATGGTGGGCTGCACTGTCCTATGCTGGTTTATCTTACTTTTCTTGACTTATTAATCTTTTGTGTAATGTAGTAGCTGTAATTTGATATTTAATACATTTAATCCGGTCTACATCCAGTGTGTAAGCAGAGGACTAAGCATTGCGTGTGTTTGTGTGTTGCAGTTTAATTTTGTGGGTCGGATCCTTGGCCCGCGGGGTCTTACAGCCAAGCAACTAGAGGCTGAGACAGGATGCAAGATCATGGTGAGAGGCAAAGGCTCCATGAGAGACAAGAAAAAGGTAAGCACATACACACGCATGCACCATCGCTCATGCATTAGAGCAGTGGTCCTAAAAATAATCCGGCTCATTTACAGTAAGGAGTATATGAGTATAGAGGGGGGAGTGCGCATCTTGTGCAGGTCTGGCTTGGTTCAGTTTTGTAATATACAATTTGTGGGGCCCATCTGAAATGTTCAGCTTCCCTGACCCCCCATGCTGCAGCTGAGAGTAGTGGGCAGGTGTTCAAACATTGTCCTTGGCCTCGGATTGCATGGGGGCTGATTCCAGTGTCCCTGCCAGGGCTCCTGTCCCAGTCAAACGCCAGATTGAGTGCTACATGCTGGGTGTCTATCTCTCCAGGCCAGTGGGGTTCTGGGAGGGTCTGAGAATAAGGAGTTATGTCCATAGTCTATTACCAGAGTCTATGACCACTTGGGTAAACATACACACTCTCAGTCTTTTGTATGTGAGTAGAGGTAAGTCTGTGTTTCTGATAAGTCATAGTGTGGTTGTGGAATTTATTTAGTAGCATATAAAGTACTGGCTATAATAATATATGTAGGTGGTCGCATTAGTAGTGTAACCTTTTTTTTTTTTTATACAGTCTCCCATGTATGTAAGATGATGTGAGAAAATGGTGCATGAGCAGGGCTGGTCTTGTATTTAGACAAGTGACTCTTGCAGAGATAGCTATCAAAGGTCATGTTGCATGATGCTGAGTGGGAGCAGGCAGAAAAATAAAACAAGTGCTCTGTGAAAAGTGCCGTTGTCATCTCACACTCCGTTCCCACATCTGGATCGGTTCTGCGTCCTGTTGGAGCACAGCTGGTCGTCGGTGTATCGAATCTCAGCTTTGTGTGCATGTCCATTCCGTGTGTTTTTATGCGTCCGTGTGTCCATGCATGCGTGTGTGAGTTTGTGTGTGCTCAGTCTTGCCCCTCACAGCTAGCACTGCTAGGGCATTTGACATAGATGGGGTCATTTGAACCTCTCGTCTGCAAAGTGTAAACATTCACATGCATGCTTGAGTGTGCTTGTTTAGGTACATGGTAACTACAGTTCTTATTCAAATAGTAAGTAACCTCTGTGTAGATCTTCTTCGACCTTCATTTCATCTTTCCTTTCTGCCTCAGTTTTAGCTTATTCCTTACATCTACGTGTTTGATTAGATTACTCTCCATTTGGGCAAGTGTGCTGGTTTTCTGTGTCATTTTTCATGGCTTGCTCTCACTCTTTTTTCCACTTATATGCACACACATGCACATGAACCAGTGTGCACATGGCTTAAGTGATACAAATGCTACCTGACATGTATGTGTGTGTGTGTGTGTGTGTCTTCACTGAGTGTGTCTTCACTGAGTGTCTTGCTGGCAGCCCAAGAAAATAACAGAACTATAACATATAGAAGGAGCTGGGAATCTTTTCAGGGTCTGTTGGACATTATTAGGCTTCAGATGCTTAAATGTTTGCCTTAGTCAGTATTATAATGTGTTCATATGTTTCTTTAAACATACTTAATAACTTCCAAGTTATACTTCTGAAAGCATATTAAGTTTTTTTCTTAATCATTTTCAACCATATTTTATCAGCCTGTTCTTCAAAAATACAACGTAGCCTCATCGGTTGTACATAACCAGACAATAGTAGCACTTATTGATGCTATCTAAATGCAATTGAGTTTCTTATGTCTTACGCTTGCCTAAAGCACAACTTTAATGTGAGCAGAGATGGCATCTGGCAGCAGGATCATTTTCTGCTAACACCCAAGGCAAGGCTTTCCACAGCCTGCACATCTATCTCGCTCTCATTTTAAAGACATCTCACGCTGCATCCTAAAATTGAACAAAATAGACTCTCATCGTCTTTCTAAATCTCTTTTGGAAGTGTAATGGAGATGCCCAAACGAAAAAAATGAGTGATTAAGGCAGACTTTGCGAATCTTGGACAGATTATACGTAGTAAAACCCAATAAAAAAATAGGCCTGTCACAATATTTACGTAACCCTCTAATCACGATTGATTATTGATTATGATAACAGATTCCACAGTCAGATGTTTCCCTATAAATGTATGTAGTTAGTAAATAAGACAGTCAGGCTCAATGAAGTTCTTAATATAATCAAATCACATCAGATCAATGCATCATTATATTTTAATTATTATTTTCAGTCAATGGCTTTTTTAAAAAATAGTTGTAACTATATTTTGTCATGAAACACAGTAATTGTTGCAAAGAAGTTGTAGATGACAAGATTTCATATATTACATATTACAAATCAGTATATTATTTTTTGTCTGATAACCTTTGTGTAATTTGTGACTTTATAAGGTTCTATCTGGATTGTTTAATTAATTAATGCAAGAATTAATGCAAGATAGATCCTTATAATACAAACTATCCTGGCATGCAATACTAGCATAGGAAATTAGCAATTACAACTGTCAAATTTCCCCATCCATCTATCTCCACTAAACAAACTAGCATTGTGTCTCAGATCGCATACTTTATGTACTATTTGTACTATTCTAGCTTACTTAGTGAGTAGTAACATTAATATGTTTTCCTATTACAGTTAGTGTTTGAATTTTTAAAACCTCTCATGCTGCCTTCAAACCTGTTGAAAGGTCTGTCTTTTTGTACCAGTCTTCTGGATCTTCTAGATTGGTAAATATTTTGAATGTAAGGTCAGATTTTTTTGATCTGAAATGCAGCCAATGACAACAGCTCATCAATATGATTAATGTTGTTGTGTATGAATTCGCTAAATATTTTACAGTTTGACTTGGAAACCTGGCAGACAGGAATGTTTTGCATCTGACGTGCTGACTAGTAAATGTCACATTTAATCCTCCAGATGGACTGTACATAAGATACCCAGACAAGTGTGTGAACAATGCCACTCATGTTGATGCTGATTCTGCGCACACACGTAAAGTCACGTGTCAAGTATAAACCATTCCCCTCTGCTTCTCATCAGACCGTATCACACCACTCCAGTGTGGATTATTTTCCTATAACAACACGCCCCGTGGTGTTTTTTTCACGCCTTATGTGTCGTTCGAAGCTGGACATGAAAGCGGAAAGAGACGCGCCCTTTCAAACACACCTCCAGACTTTTTGAAAAGGTGTGCCATGAAATGTAAGTTCACCATTCCCACTGGCTAAAGTCTGAGATATGTTAGTGACATAATAAAATGTTCAAAAAAGTCCTAAATTTTTTAACCTGGAATTTTAACAAATGTACAGTGGTCAAGGCTTATAGTCACAGAAGATCCATAATGTCCATTTGGGGTCATTTTGGGAACTCCTACCTTAAGGGTTCTAGATTTAACTTCTTTTTCTAAGAGTGTGCAGCTGACGTGTGAGATCTTGTTTTCTGGTGGCTCAGTTTATGTAAAAGGCTGAGCTCGACACTTTGGCGTGCCACCAATTATTGTTATTAAGGCTGTCAAAATCACTTTAGTACTGTGTAGTCATAGTACAGCCACCAAGCAGACGCACTGTGTGTGTGTGTGTGTGTGTGTATGTGTGTGTGTTCACTACACATTGGCAGAATATTTATTTTTATTTAGAACAACCTCCACCCCTCACAGTGGACACATTGCAGCTGTTTATAAGAACCTCGGCGAACTTAAATTAGTATTTGAGGCACAACGTGACTATGCTAACAAGAAGTTAGCCACAGGCTCATTGTCTGGTGATGTAAATTTTAAAGAGTCTTATACCACAGCATTTTAAACCCATCTTAATTACCGTTGCCAAACATGTCCTCAAAAATTCTATACCTTTACAACAAGGACACCTGAGACTTAAATCAGGTGTTGTCTCAGCTCAATATGAATGAGGCCAAACAGACAGCATGCATAATAGGAATACATTATTCAACAGTGTCATTTTGTTCTGTCCGTCTTTATTAGTCACCCAGCAAGAAATGGAATAAAGAACAGATTTGAGGACACTGAATTAAAGGAATTTGTGTGTGTGTGTGTGTGTGTGTCCACATCCATGTAAATGTATGTATGAGTGGCAGTGATATTTAGTGCAAACAGAATACTAGGATGCTGCGATTAGGAGTAACAAAGAACATAACTCTGTTTTTTCTGTTCTCTAAATCCCCTAACAAGGAGCTTTGATGTGTTGAGGCTTTCACACAACCACAGTGTTGTCAGAATCTCAGAGCGTAGCCCTCGCTCCTTCTTCTCTCGCCCCTCCACCTGCAATCCACTACCTGCTATAGTATTTAAAAGTGGTACATACAGTATACACTCTCGGTTACAGTTTCTGTCACAAACCAAAGGCACATTTACACTATACTGTAAATGCACTTTTACATACTACACAGTGTTTCTTAACACCTGCAATCATCCCATGACTGGTTATATATCAGCGCCATTGCACTCAAGGTTAACCCTCTTTCACTCTACATCTTATATTCTTCTTTTCCTTGCCCCAGTTTTCCCTGCGTGTGTGTGTGTGTGTGTGTGTGTGCTTAGTCAGGTAGCCCTCTCCCCTTCCTCCCTAGGCAGCTGTGATATTAGTTGAGGCTTCAGCAGTAGGGTGATGCCTCAGGATGACATTATTGCCTCTGTGAGGATTACAAAGGAGATGGCCAGTGGATTTATAGACATTGATTATGCCACTGTATACGGCTACTGGATGGCCAGTTAGAGACGAAGGTGTTGGGGAAGGGATGGGGGTTGTAGGCAGAGAGAAGTAGTGGACATGTAAACAAAAGGCTAGTGGACAGCTGCACAGCTGGACATGTTTCCTCTGCAGACCGTTACGGCAGCGTCACCTTGACTACGAGCCTGTCACTGGGTGTCCTGCAGGGCCTGAGAAAGTGCGATGTGAGAAAATCTGAGTGATCCATGAGAAAAACAAGTGTTCAAAGATACACATTCACAACAGACACACAAACAGACTCTCAGCAAGACAGCCCAACAGACCTATCATTAACCCCTTTGAAATTGGCACTCACACACACTCCTGGCTGTCTTTGCTGAGCTTTTTCTCCGTGAGTTATTGACTGGGTGGCTATAGATGGGCGGCTGAGCTGTGACAGTCAGGCACAGAGGATCAATTTTTAGTGCTTGTCAAAACCAAGGAAAGCCGAGTAAATCAGCCGAGCGGAAAACGGACTGATGAACGGCGAGAAAAAAGGAAGTGACCTAATATGAGCGTGCTGCCTCAGTGTCAGATGATAAATCATACTGAGCGCGTCTGACGATGCTAATGCTGCAATATTTTCCCTCATCGCATCACGCGAACAGGGCCAACAATGGAGCCCTAATGAAAATCAGCAGGCAAAATGCTGCAGCACAGACGGCGGCGTGGATTGCCATCAATTTCCCATTTTGCTGGCATGAGGAGAAAAATGAGCACTGTTTGCATGTCTGATTATTGCATAAATCAAATCTTGTTTTTTTTCATCTGGGAAAATTATATATGAAAAGAAACGCAAGCAGAGAACAATGCAGGGCGCTGGCAAACAAAAGACTGGCACGGGAGGAACGGAACTCCTTCCCTTTTTTCACTGCAGTGCTGTTTCCTATCTATTAAAGACTCCAGCGTGGCCAGATCTACAGCTGGTGAATTACAATTTCTCTGATTGTATTGCATTTAGACCATAACTGAGGATCATTAAGTGTTATAGGCCTGATTGGGAATATTGTATGCAGGAAGGCAGTGAGTGTTTTGTTTGTTTACTCTGGTAGCTGTGGAAGCTCCTGCCGCTCCGTGTTATGAGCTTCTGTTTGTGCCTTGTGATGCTTCCTTTGTATATCAGCACATTACACCATAGCATGTGTAAAACATCTTGTCCTTGGTGCAGGAACCAGATCAAAGTCATGGTACCGCTTTCTGTTTCATTTTATGTTTATTTCCATGTCCTTTCCTGTTGCATTCTTGCTGGTTCTGTTCTCAGCTGGAGAAGTGAAAACAATGTACATTGTTTTGGTCCCCTCCAGGTCTTGAGCAGTGAGATCTAGCAGCAAACTAGAATGCAGGATGCTAAAGTTCAAACAGCAAACACTCCCTGCTCTCTGATCACGGCTTTCATGTATAAATTAAAATTCACTCTACTTCAGTCACAAAGCTGAAGAATATTGTTTTATCCTTGTTCATTTTATTTATTCTTATTTAGCTTCTGGTGATTAATAAACGGTGTATCAGTTGCACCATGCTTGCATAAGGCTACACATTAATCTCCCGTGTTTCATTCCAGGAGGAGCAGAACCGCGGCAAGCCCAACTGGGAACACCTGAATGAAGACCTGCACGTCCTAATCACAGTAGAAGATGCTCAGAACCGTGCTGAGATCAAGCTCAAACGAGCCGTAGAGGAAGTCAACAAGTTGCTGGTGCCTGCGGTAAGTAGCTCTCACGTCACTTCCTGCTGCAGCTTGTGACTTTTATTTTTGCTCCAAAATGTTGCACAGGATAATTATTTTTACTACTGAAATTAAAATATCAGCATGACAGAGTGTCATAAGACAAAAGTTCATTTTGGCTGGTATGTGATATGAACTTTGTTTTGTTAATAGAGAATTTTAGTGTAAGTAAAAATGGTATTTGGCATGATTGCACAGGAGTTATATTTAAAGTACTGAGTATAAATGTCTGTGTGTTATGTATCAGATTGTGTGTATCTTAGTGTATGTGAGAGTTTCTTGTGTCTCCTGCCCTGACCGATGAGTTTATTTTGCAGCTTCTCCAGGTCTTTGGGTGGTTATTAGACTATTCATTTCATTCAGAATGGCATCGTCACATCACCAGACAAAGTGTGTGCCCTTTAAAACCAATTATCAATGATTGCACTACTTGGCATTCCACTGTACACTGTAACAGAGTAGCTGATCATCCCAAGTGTCAGCTTTATCCTTGCTACTGACAGTTTTGTTTTACTGGTCAAATTGTGTGTTTAATGGATGCCTGTGTGTGTTTGGTGCTATTCTTTTAGCAACTCCGCAGTTCCTCTTTTTGTTTCCATTCGCTGTCATGTCACTTGACAAGTAGGAAATGAAATTTACCCTCATCATGCTTGAGAAAGTGGAAGTGCTCCTCACTGCTGCTGCAATTGAGTAATTGGTTTAGATCACTAACATTCTTTAGACGTGGCCTTTTAAACATTTTCATTGGTGCTAATAAGAACATCAGAAGGAAGTTCTCATTCCAGTGACCACAGAGTCAGGAGTTTCATTTGAATCCATTCTGGATTGAGTCACTATACCCCTGTATGTGTAGTGTGTGGGTGTTATGGACATTGCACAATGCATTTATTTATGCATCATTATTTAAATGGAACTGAGGTGTCTGAAATACCAGATATGTATGACTTATTTTACTCAGCAGGACTCGGCTAGGTCACGTGATACGTAAGGCTGAGGTCCAGTGATGTGCTAGTAGCTTCATGTAGGTCATGGTTATTGGATTACATTGGAGCTGCCACTGATGAATTCAAAGCTATGGGATGTCTGCTAACAGCTAGGGCATGACCAGAGGCCCGCTATGTTGATTTCATTAGCTACAAGGCATTAATGAAGAACACAAGACTCCAGTGCCTATCACTGTAGCACCTGGCTGCCCACAAACTGTGTGTATTAGCACTATTCGTATGTAGGCCTACATTCATTTACATGAGTTTCCAGTGAGATTTTGTGTGACACATTTTTGTGTGTGTCAAATAAAAAGTTCACCCGGAGGAACTGAGAACTGAACTCGTGTTCCTACATCACTTTTGCATCTTACAGAAGATTTCTAGCCAGCCATACTACAATCGATGCATCATTTAGAGCTATTCCCTGAAGTAACCAGACCAAACAACACAGGTGTCATGGTGACTTTTTTTTGGTATCATTTAACTGAGAGCCACCTCTGTGAATGGAGTTTTGTTGAAGTTCAGAGCAGTATCAGTGCTACACCTGTATCATTATCATGATATCTCTGGTCTTATATCCAGCAACACTGATCAGTCTCCTCCCACCGGGACATAGCAGCAGTTTGAAGAGATAAGGTTAAAGAAACCCCACGGTAGCCATCATGACTACAGAACCCACTTCCACAAACTTCCCTATGCCTTTGAATCAAGTGTGAGGGCAATAGCATTGACTTTTCAACTAAATATTGATTCATTGTTTTAAATAGTATTTAATATATTAATTATGTTTTCCAAAAATCTTCTTCCTTAGTTAATCTGATTTCTTTTTGTTGCTCTAAAAATGTCAAAGCACTAATCACTCAAGTACTCCAGCAATATATGTGACTTGATATGAGCAGAAAGATAACTATCCATTTATGTGACATCTTGCCTGTGAACATACTCCAGTAACTGACGGTGATTCTTCACTAAAACACGAGTAGAATACAACACTAATAATGATGGAGTTTTCAATAAATATAACTCAAGTTATTTAACTATTAAGATGGATTTAAATGATAGTGTATTTGCTATCTAAACTAGACATAGTAGACTTATTAGATACCGTGTGTAACACGGTGGCACAACGGGTAGCAGTGCCACCTCACAGCTACACTATATGGTCTAAAGTATGTGGACACCTGACAAATCACACCCATGTGTGCTTGTTGAACATATTTCATTCTTTCTTAATGCCACCGTGAATTCTTAATGCTACATTCTAGACAAATGTGTGCTTCAAAATTTGTGGCAACAGTTTGGGAAAGGTCCACATATGCTTGTGATGGTCAGGTGTCTAGATACTTTTGGCCATACAGCGTCCCCAGTTTGATCCTGAGCTTGGGTAACTATCTGTGTTGAGTTAAAGCAATTACTGAAGATGATTGAATGAATGAATGATACCTTATGTGGTACCTAACCTGGCTATGGTGAACATATGTTACTTTACTTTTAATTTTATTACAGGTGGCTTTCTCAGACCCAAGTAATGCTGTGCACAAAGACTGGCAGTACGTGTCCACCTTCAAGTCTGCTGTGTCGCATACTATTTAATGAAGAGCTGTGCTGTATCCAGGCAGTGTTTGATGACTGTGGTGCAGTGAAATCTGCCTCACTGTGTGGCAGTAAAAGATCAAGCTCAACTTTATATATTATTTAACTTTTTAACATTTAACTTTTAGTTCTGACTGGCTGGATGGCTCTCTAGATAATTACCAGTGAAGGAGAAGCTTTACCAGGTCCACCACGTTCTTCACTCTCCTTCTTTCTTTCTGTTAGGTTACTGCTGCTCTGTTCTACTCTTCTCTCTACCGATCAATGTCTCTTTCCCACTCCCTTTCAATGTCCTCACCCCTGAACCCTTCATGATCACAATGCTAATTTTTTTTTTTTAAACTGGGACAAAATGTACTTGGGTGGTCCTTCGTTTATATCGGGTGCCTTCAAAGTATGTATGGGAAACAGTGACTTCGCTCTTGGCTTCCAGAGACTCGTCTCAGAGAAGGAGATAAAAAGACTCTGTTTTTTTCTCCGTTTGCATTAAGAGCTGCTAGTGTTCTGCTCCAGCTCATCAAGTGCATGCCATAATCCCCACTGAAATTTACATACAGATTGAAGGAGTTCCATGGTACTGGATCTCTGAGCTGTGCTCCCAGACAGGCAAATGAGGCAACCCAATGACGACAGCCGTTGTGCGAAATGTGCTGTCTTTAATGACACACATTAGCAGCGGTCCTGTTGTGCCAGTACTTAGCTGCCGGGTCATTAGAAAACAATGTTTCAGTGTACCACACATGGGCTGGCAAAAAAGGCAGCTTTAGACAGAAGTATGTGGTCTACCTGTCCACACGGAGTGATAGCTTACGTCATCCAATCCAACTGTCATTGTCATCATCATCATCATCATCATCATTATCATCATCGTCATTACACCTGTAATCAGAAATCATGTTTCTGCAGTAGGCTTGGTGCTGACAGGAGCACAGTGGTCAACCGGATGCTGGTAACACAGTCAAAAGCAATTATCATCAGTGGCTTTGTGACAAAAATACAAAATGCCTTATTGCAGACAATCACATCTGATTGTGCTGACAGAAGCAGCAGTTCATGCAAGCACACTCATGCACTTACTGCACATGACACTAATCTTACACACAAAGTTACAGTTAAATGTGTCAGCCAGGTTCAGCTTGTGTCACCTTCAGAGCCATAGACATACTTTGAAGTTGGGAGGCCAGTGTACTATTGCTTTTCGCACATATGTCTTTTTGATGTTTGACAGACACTTTTTTCTTGCTCTGTAAGTACTAAATACCGTTGTATTCCTTTTCTTGGCATCTGTGCTCAGAACTATACAGAAATGGACTGAGGTGCACAACTTCAGCATGAAATTACACTAACTTCCTAGAGAAACAATCTTCAGGGAAAAAAAATTTATGTTCTTATTGAGAATATAAGCTGCTGGTCTGTTTTCTAACCAGCCAGAGAAAGTAAATCTCTCACCGATGTTACTCCAGACCAAGCCAGCTCTAAATGCTCATCGCTGAAGGGGCTACTTTAATTAAAGTTCTGTCCATCAGCCTTCCTACTGTGGCTCCCAGCCATAGTCAGGACAGATAGAGACAGCTTTAATTGTCATTGCTGGAGATAAAGTGGAATTTAAAATGGAGGTTTGAGGAGGTTGCAGGAGCTATTCACAAATATGCGGTGCAAACACATGGGCCATCAGCTGTCAGAGAACCGAGGACACTGGGAAAACACTGAGGAGCTGTGGATTATCCCTAAGAGCCGATCACAGCATGTCAATCACACAGCTCTTCCCGCTTCAGTTAACAGAGCTCGTGCTCAGCAATTGTACGTCAGTGCTTGTGACCTCGAGGGAACCAGCGGATGTTACTCTGTTCTCAGTCTAGTCATTGCATCAGTTTTAGGCCTGATTCCAGGATATCACTGTCTCACTGCCTTACACTCTTACCACACACACACACTCTCTCTCTGAAATACACACTGAACCATGTTCACCTTCTCTGGCTCTCTCGTTTTCCCCACTGTTTTGGATTCAGAGCCGTGCGTGAGCCTAACAAATCTCCTTCTGCCTAGAGGATGCAAGTAACTAGCTGTGTATCTGGGTGGAGGGTTCTGGACTTCAGCTTGGGGATTCCCGTCTCAAGCACGTTCCAAGCATGCTCTCACAAATGCAAGAATGAACACACAAAAGCTCGCATCTCTATGATAGAGCACAAGTGGATGTAAAATGAGAAGAGTCCCTGTGGTGGGCGAGAGGAGCCACCATTGCTGTTTGTGACAAGGTGTGCGTTTATGAGTGCAGCTGAATGGAGAAATAAAGGGCCCAGTGGTTTGTGGGAGTTCCCATCTGTTCTCTGTGCAGCACAATAGGCTCCCTCTTGCATGACATGTTTTTGTGCCGCTTGCTGCTTCTCTGAGTGCTCAGCCCAGCTGCCCAGGCAGGGAGCCTCTCTTTCAACATAGCCCCTGCTTCTCTGACTGGAAATGGGGCTGTGTGTGTGTGTGTGTGTGTGTGTGTGCATTAGGAACTTAGGACAATATGAAGAATACAAATTGGTTTATAGCAACAAGATTTGTGGTGTGTTACATTGCACAGATTTTCCTTCTTTCTCACAAGTAAGAAAATTATTCAATATATTGTATTTACGATATTAGTTAATCAATAAACTAAATGTTATCATTTAAAAAATTTCAGTTCTTCCTCTGGCATCTGTTCTAACTCAGATTGCCAGAGTGACTGGCCATTTTTTGTATATCATTTTAGATATATGGGTTATAACTGACTTCTTTAGTCCAACTCAAAGGTCATCACACATCTGCAAAAAAAAATCTGCTTGATTTTTCTGTATGTTTTGGATTGTTGTCTTATTTCTTTTTTAAATTCTGGAATTGTTATCTTTTCATATTTGCTACGATAAATTGTAATATTTTATGTAAAATTGTAATTTGCCTTTTTCACCCATGAAGGATGCAAACTTTTGCACTCAAATGAACAAAAGGCTGTAAAGTGGTTTACATTTTTATGTTCCACGGCTGTGAACACTATAACTATTTCACCTTCTGTCTCAACACCAGTGGGACAATATGCCCAAGTCAGTGTCCATGACTTGGTGTATGTCTTTGGTAGATGTGTGAACAGCAGGCACTTCTTCTCTCTGGTCACATGATTGAGTAGTCATCCAGGTCTTTGAGGCTGAGGGAGCATCAAAAGGCCTTTTGTTTACAAGTGGAGTGTGGAAATCCTGAGCCGAGCTTTCAGCTCCTGTAGGGCTAGATATAATGCTCCCAGTGGGGCTCCCTCCCCTTCCCTGGCTTACTCTGTCTCCCTCTGTCCCTGTTTCTCTTTCTCCTCTTTCTCCTCTACTTTACCTTATTACAGCCTATCTCTATCTATGCCAATGCATACACTTTTCTTTCTGTTTCATATGTCTACTTTATTGAGTAACATGTTGTGCTTTGCAACCAAAGTAAGTAAATTACAGTTTCCCTGGGAAATAAAAGCATTCTTTAATGCAACCTTAGAGAATGCATTGCCTTGGAGACCTGTTAAGAGGCTCTTACCCCATCTCTCAAGTATAAGTTCATATGAGCATGAGACAGAGGGGCTTTAATCCTCCGGCCAAGGCCACTTTTCCGAACTTGCTTTGCCCTGGTAACAAGGACCACATAATGCTCACTCAATGATTCACATTCATACACCCTCATACTTCTCTGACCTGTGTCTGCTGAATAACACTTTAATCCTAGTGCAAGTGAAGAGAAGCTGTAGGCTTCGAAATGGATTCAGTTCCACAGTTATGTAGACGTGCTCTGGAACACAAGGCTGCCCCAGGCGCCACACAAACAAAATGTCACCAGTTGAAATAGAGGCACCTGTTCGCAACATGTCCACTTTGTCAGCATGCATCACTTTGTGAAACATCTCTTCTGAGCCTCTAATACACAACTCGACTCTGCCAAATGCTGAACAGCTTTTTCTTCTGAGCAGTCAACAGTATGCTGTCATTCATAGGGTTCATAGGGTTTTGAAATTCTCAGGCTATTCTCCAATGCTGAACACATAAGGAGCTATTTATATTTTGTCTAAACGGACTGTGAGATTTTAGTCTTTATTGCATATACTTTCAGGTCCATAAGTATTTGGACAGTGACACAATTTTTTGTAATTTTGTAATCCATTGCGGTGGTGTACAGATGCAAAATTGCACAAGCTGCGTCACTGTCCAAGTACTTATGGGCCCGACTGTATAAAAGTGAATGGTGAGTTACTACCTTTGGTGTAGGGTTCCCTTAGATCCAAATAAAAGCACTGACAACTGCAATGGGTCTATTTTCTACAATGGGTCTATCTGTGTAATAGATAGATGATACAGACACTTCTGTTAAAATCACAGATCTGGCTCTCTCGAGCAGTCAGGGCGAAAGCATATGAAGTGAAGACACATGAAAGATTTCTTTTGCCCAAGTCACTTGCTCCAGGACTCCGTTGTCTAAACGTTAGAATCCAAAGGATTTTTTTTTCTTTTTCTTTTTTTTTTGGATCGTTACATTTAGAGATATCTCTGAGAGCTGTCACATCATGTAACAGCAGAAAGCAATGATGTAGAACAGAGGTCCTTCATTTTAAAGAAATTTGTCCCCAGCTCTTTTCATGAAAGACAGCAATTTCTCAGCATTTTCACATCCTTCTCTCAGATCATTATCCATTTATATCACAGGCACTTAACAATGCTTTTCATTCAGACTGGGACAGGCTTTGTCTCTCACAGAGATTTTGAATTTGGGTGGAATATTCTATAAGATGCCATGCATTTTTGCAGGCCTAATTGACTCAAATCTGTTTCTTGAGTGTGTGTGTGCGTGTGTGTGTGTGTGTGTGTGTGTGTGTGTGTGTGTGACAGCTTTTGGCTTCTGGTCCTGCTGGAAAGATGAGAGGATTCCATCTGTGTGATGTCAAAGAGCTGTTTTTCCACTCCTTTCTTTCTTTTCTTTTCCTGTTTTTTATTTCTTTGTAATGTTTTTGACTTTGTGGCTTTGTCACAGCACTTCTCTTGTGCATATTTTTTTGCATCTGAGGCTGCCCTTTATGAGGAGTGAGGGATGGCAAGGCATGTTATTATATAGAGAGAGGACTGGACCATCTGGACCATTTCTAAGAGTGCGAATTATAAAATGGAGGAAAGGGAGAGATAATGTTTTAATTTGAACCTGTGTGTGTGTCTGTGTGTCTGTGTGTGTGAGTGAGTGTATCAGTTCCTGAACGATAAAGTTAGTTTTCCTGGCTGTCAGTCATGTGAGCAGTTAGCTAGCTTTGAATGAATCTCTCTCTCTCTCTCTCTCTCTCTCTCTCTCCCTCTAGTATTTTTCTCAGTTCAAAGTCAGTTTGATGTATGAATCTTCCTCCCCCTTTTATTTATGCTTCTTTAATTTCAGTCAGGAGATCACTTCTAGTGAAAACTAGTCACTTCTTTAAATTGCATTGACATTACAAATATATGTTTGTGTATTTTTAGTCATTTTTGTGTATGTTTTAGTCTGCTTAGTTTCTTGTTCTTTATGCTAAATTTTCAGACCGAGCACAGTGTATTCCTGTGCAGGTCTAGCGTGCACAACAACTGTAAATTGTAAAAGGATCTGAATTGGCATCAATGGCTCTTTTAAGCAATTTCCAAGAGGGATGACCCTGGATCTTTAGCACATCATTTTACATGAGTGAAAAGATAGATGAAGCAGCAAACATAGACAGTATTAAGATGAGAATTGTGCTATTTTTTCTTGAAACAGTCATGACTATAAAATCACTTTATCTTAATATTGCAGCAGCATGGAAGTAAATGAAGCAATATAAAATATATCGAGTGAGTATTAGTTTGCATATTATGTAATTTAGAGGATATGACTACAAGAATCACAATCTACATGTGTAATTTTTATGTATGAGCGGGACCAGATCACAATTAAAGCTATTAGCAGGAGAGACTTTTTGTACGTTTTTCTCACATTTAGGCCACTGTCAATGAAATATCTTTTCAGAAGGAGGTCTCTGTGGTGAATAAAGTGAATCCATCAAATCAGGATAGGGTGGCGTCTCTGCGTTTCTGTCAATCATATTGCCTGTCACTGTGGAAAGATCCTCAGACCATCTATCCTAGGCAGAATTCCTGATACACACCCAGAGGGACACATCCACCTTTTCTTCTCTCAGAGCCAATTAGCACGAATGTACTTAGTATTAAAGGCCAAGCCCTTGGAGTTTCTTCCTCAGTGGCCTGCCAGTGGGCATCTCAGACACAGACCCACACTAATTAGCTAATCAGTTAAGCACACTCTCAGTTCTTCCCATTTCTTCTCTTGCTTTTTTTTCTCTCTTTCCTATCCTGTGCTATAGTGACCCTGAGGATTGAGTCATGTTCCACACAGGCAGGAAAGTCTGTTTCCCTGTTTGCTGGTCTAATTTTATGTGTGTGTGTGTGTGTGTGTGTGTGTGTGATGAACAAAGTATAGGCATGTTCTTGTCCATGCACTTCAAGCTTTAGAAAGGTTTATGCTTTCAGCCGTCTTGTATTGTTCAGACAGACAATGCACACTCCTCCAGCTGAGTAATAAATAAACCTCGGATGGTTCTGTGGAGTTCATTTTGCATCATAATTTGATGTTTCACATAATAATAACTAAACATTGTCTCCTATCTCTCTTAAGCATTCTATTTCTCTCTTGTTCTCTTTACTACTGTAAAACATTTAAGCTTTTCAGTAACACTTTATATTTTCCTTAAGTTTCCTTTAACTGATATTAAAGGAAATTGTTAAGCACGTACTTCAGCATCAATACACCATAAATTAACAAAATAACTAACACTTGCATTATTCTTGAATTCTTCCTTTCCTTTTGGCATATTTTCCACAGGTGGACATGCTCACAAACATGAAACGAAACACCATTTTTTAGTTGATTTATATTCACCGTTACAAAATGTGAACTATATTAATATTAGTATATGTTTCATGACCAGTCTACTGTTTGTGGGATGACAGCAGCATATTCTCTGTAAACAGCTACCAGTGCAATTACATTACAGTGCTGTTAACGTAACATTCATTCATTCATTCATCTTCAGTAAGTGCTTTATTCTAGTCAGGATCATTGTGGTTCCTGAGCCAGTCCAGGACTTAGCATAGCCAGTCCAGGACTTAGCATAGCCAGTCCGCTTACCTGCATGTTTTTGGCAGGTGTGAGGAAATCAGAGAACCAAACCATCACATGGTTTTTAATTTGCTGTTAAATAACTTTGCTCCTCTAAAGAATAGTTTACAGATTTAATAATACTAGATGTAATCATAGTGGGTTTAGTAACTAGCTACTGAACTGCCCCATGCTGTAGGTTAGTGTCTGTTAGTTCTAGCATTAGTGACTGGGCTATACATGGTGCTGGCCCTATTAGTTGTTATTAAATATTTTGCTTTAACTGCAACCCAGTGGATAGGCTCAAGACACTCGTATGACCATGAGTATTGGTGGCTAATCATAACACAGACAGTAGCTAATTTTAACGTCGAATTTAATCATATTTATATTAACTGTGCTTTTGTATTATAACTACTACCTGCAATTTTCCTGCAGAAATTATATATTTAGTCCTCCTTCGCTGTTATAATAACCTTCATTCTTCAGGGAAGGCTTTGCACTAGATTTTGGAACCTGGCTGTGGGAATTTGCCCATTCAGCCACAAGAGCATTAATGAGATCGGGCACTGATGTCAGACGTGTTGGCCTGGGGCACATTCGGCGTTCTACTGCATCCAGAATGCTGATTGTCATCTAGTAAAGGTGTTCAGTGGGGTTGAGGTCAGGGCTCTGTGCAGGACACTCGAGTTCTTTCACTCCAGCACTCAAACCTTGTCTTCATGGAGCTCGGTTTGTGCACAGGGGCACTGTCATGCTGGAACAGGTTTGGGCCTCTTCCAGTAAAGGTAAAATTGTAATGCTACAGCATACAGAGACATTCTATGTAATTGTGTGCTTCCAACATTGTGGCAACAGTTTGGAGAAGACCCACATATGGGAGTGATGGTCAGGTGTCCCATACTTTTGGCCATATAGCGTGTGTTGTGTGAAATGGCATTTGCTTGAGCAGGTGTCAGAGAACAAAATTCCTGTCGACCAATATATATATGATTTACGATTTTTTCCAAGACCCACTCACCCTGAAGAAAAGGGGAAAAAGATATAGTTAAAAAAGGGAGAAAGACTAGTAAAGAGAGGGAGTGTTTATTTGCAACATCTTTTTAGAGTTGGATACTTAATATTTTTGCTTGCAGTTCTTGCAATTTTGTTTAATACTGTTGGCACTAAATTAACTCCATACTTCAGTGGTAATGGGCAATTTAAATCAGACATATATTAGAGTTGCCTCATTATCTCTGGGCATTTTCTAGACATCAGATTACTCACACTTTCTTCTCTACGTTTACGCACCAGGGATTTTAAACATCAGACAGAGTATTTGCTTCTCTTCAGTTAGCAAGTTAAACTGCCCTATTATGAGTTGTGCTGCAAGTCTGATTAACATCAAGGATGCAGTTGTTCTCAAAAGCGTAGAAACTGAATGTAACCAATGATGGACATATGTGTGTGTGTGTGTATACAGATGGGTGAGAAATTAAAGGAAACTCAAGTCTCTGGAACTGTCAACAAGGAACAAGGGATAAACTCAGTTACTTTTAAACAAAATATTCCCTCAGTTTGTGTATTGATGATGGTACAGGAGTGAGCCGTATAACATGTCACTCCACAATCTAGCGTAGTTGTTCAGCAGGGCTGGTGACTGCGAATGCCATATGATTCAGTGAGCCCTCATTCCCTGGGGAAGGGGACATTGTGAACCATGTGACCGCTCCTATCAGGATAGAAATGTTTCATCATTGGATAAAGGAGATCAGTCAGAGTAACTTTGTATTGACTTGCAGTGACCCTTCTGTTTAAAGGGGACAAGTGGACCCACTTCCCCTGTGTAAAAATCCTGTTTGTTATGCTGTAGGAGGAGCAAAATTCTTCCCACAGCATAACAAACAGCATTTTTACACACACACTCCTCTCTCTCTCTCTCTCTCTCTCTCTCTGTCTTTCTCTGTGTCTTTGTGTCTGAGAAAAAGGTAAGAGAGGGAGAGAAACTGGAAATCTGACTTTTTTTCAGTGTTTCAGTAGGATGGGTCACCTGAGTTGGGTTTGTGCAGCCACAGTGGAAACTTACTCTGCATTTCTCCTTTCCACCTGTCAGAATGCCACTGGCGCTAAACGTCACGATAGTTTCTCTAAGAGCTCCAGGCGGAGGAGATCAGGGGATAGCAGTTAAAGCTCAGGGTTACACAAGGAAAAAGCACTGTGTAGAGACAGGAAGGGCTGGAGATGGGATGAGGTGACTATATGGTTGTGTGTGTGTGTGTGTGTGTTTGTGTGTGTGTGTCCACGTACATTCAATAATAGCAGCTGTGTGCACTGGAAGTGAGAGACACTCTTGAAGCTCTGGCATTAGGTTTCCATTCACCCGAGCCCCTGTCCTGATGATTCTGACTCAGCCAATCACAGTGTCTCTCTTTATTTCAGTCTCCTCCAATCTTTGTCTGATGGGCAACCTGCATCACTGACCTTGAAAAATTATTGCATACTACTAACAAGATCACACATCTAATAGGATCAAGCTGAGAGATGTTCCAAATCTGATCATGTTTTAACCCATTTTGTATTTTCTAAGTTCTAAGTTAAGGCTTGATTTTTATTGTCCTGGGTTCATCTTAACCCCAGAGAGAGAGAGAGGGAGCAAGAGAGAGAGAGAGAGAGAGAGAGAGATGCAAAAATAACAAAAATAAGTAACAAGAATGCAAAAATGAATTATTACAAGAAAAGAGCCCTAAGTCCTCAATCTCAGAACTCCAAGCACACAGCTTAAAGGTAACAGTTTAATACAAGCACAAAACCTAAAGGGCCATACTAATCAAACCAATACGTCTTTTATAAACATGCCTACCACACTCTTACAACAGTGATGTAGTAGCAACTAGAGTGTGATTTCTCAGTTTAAATACTGGAGAAGCTCCTACTGATGATGCACCCTGGAGGTGGAAATAAAACCTTAAAGAACTGTTTTAGGATTTGCTAGTCTAGGCTTACGCTATATAACAGTTAAATTTACTCTACATGATATTAAACTGCCAGAGTATCTAGAGAAGTTTACTCTGATTATAGTGTATTTCCAGACCTGCCAACCTTGACACTACAGGGTGTCCCAAAAGTCTCCGTACATAGGGCACCATGCACGCCAGCAGCACATCGGTTGTGCCTTTGTCAGTGGATGTTCGGGGACGTCCCCTTCTCAGTTGGTCCGCAAACAATTCCAATCTTTTTGAATTTGTTAATAAGTTAGGCAAGAGTGTCGTGTGTGATGTGCTTGCCATGTTTCCTGTTGCGAAGTCCATCACAACCTTGTGACAGCTTCCCGATCCAGCCATAAGAATGATTTCAACATATTCTACTTTGGCAAAGGGATTCTTAAATGTATATATATACAGTATATATATGTATACTATATATGTATACACCAAAAGAGAAGTCATTTCCTCCCCAAAAATGAGAGATGAGCCAAACAAGATATGAATCTATGATTTGTACAGGTGTTTTGAACTCTTCGATATTAACTGACGCCGCCTGGAAAACAAATCCCCACCCCCATCTCATTCACCTTCACTTTCTGTCAAAGTAAATGGAGAATATTTTCAGTTCATTAATAAGAAATAAAATATATCAATGTACATTCCACTTAGCAGTTGACAAGTATACAGTTAACATGATTTAACTGTATTTATTAGGCATGCCACTGAAAACTTTCAGCTGAAAATGGTCAAAAACTACATTTTAAACCTCCTTAAACTTCAACCTGTGGAAATGTTTATTTTCCTGGGGTTTTTGTTTGCTTGTTTGTTTGGGGAGTTTACTATCAGTTCTGGAAGATGAAAACCATTTATCATGATTTTTTGTATATGGTTAATCACAAGAAGGGAAAAATCAGCATCGCACAAGCCTAATTGCCTTCTTAAGGTTATATTAAAAATATAGAAAGCTACTGCTAGTACGGGAAATGTCTGATTAAAAATGTCATTACTATTATAAAAACTATTGTTACAGTACATTAACTACCTCGGTTTGTTTGATTTACTTTATACGTTCTTTGATCCAGTGTGTACAGAAGAAGAACTAGGCCATTACTTACCTAATGATTGGGTCTTTGCAGTTATGTCAATAAATATATGAGATATTTTGCAGAATGTATTCTGAGTAGTTACAGAACACTGTTACTGTAAATATGACAATGATACAAATATGAATTCTGACAAAAGGCTGAGGCTGAGATAATATTAAAGAACCAGAATTGTACATTACTTTGCAAATAACGTAAATAATAGTTTAATCCCAGAATGCCCCTTTAAGTGGGTGTACAACCTGTAGAGAAAGTGGTTGAATGAGTAGAGAGAGAGAGAGACACACACACACACAAAGAAAGAAGAGAAGGAGTCAGAGTCAGCCTGACAGCTGGTGATGGAGAGTTAGGCAGGCAGGCATTGTACTCCAAAGGTCATTATGGTCCCAGCCTGAATAGCTCCAGAGTGATTCCTCTTTATGCAGACAGACATTAAAAGCATTCCACTGCAGCTGAACTACGCTGTAGCCCCACTATAAGTGCTCCAGTTTCCCTATTTTCCCCCTCGCACTCTACTTAGACCAATGCTTAGTGGCTGTATGATTACACTAATAAATCTCTGGATTTTTAATTCATTATTTGAAGGTCGTCAGCTACTTTATGTGTGCTCAGGCTGACAAATGTATGTGTCTTCGTTAGATGAAACTAATATTTATTGAAAATAAATATCCACTTGCAGCTAGCATGATCTGTGTGTACCCTAGAATTCAGAATGTTATGTCTATTCTTTCACGCGTCTACTATCTCATAGATCAGGGCACATTCATTATACTATAATATCATAATACCATACTATTTTAATAATAGCATGATGGTTGAGATAATATCGATTGTGATGCTCGGTATATGATCACTTCATTTTGCCAGCGAGTTTTCAGGAAAACCCAAGCTTGTTAGGTTGCTGTTACATCGCTTTTTTCTTTTAGCTAGTTGCTGTGAGCCGTCTGACAAATAGTTTTTGGGCAGCCGTTTTGTGTTGTCTAGTTGCTGGGAGCCTTCTGACAAAGTTTCTGCACAGCCTGAGATTTGTATTGTGCTTTTGAAAATACTTCAGCGCTCCACACAAGAAAAGACAAGCGGCTGAACCCCACGGCGCCTGGTGGAAAACCGAGAATAAGATTTAGCAGCTTTGGCATGCTGGAGCATTCTTTATATTAAACTGAGATCAACCATATTGATGTTTGCTACAAGCGTCAGGAGCCCCACACACACACACACACACACATATATACACGCGCGCACACACACACACACCCGCACACACACGCACACATACACTGGCATAATCACTTAGGCTTTGTGCAGCTTTGTCTGGCACGATTGTGCTGTGCATGCAGGAAGGCCCTGGGCTGGGCAACTTTGTCACAGAAAAAGTGAGTGAGAGAGCGAGGTTGAAGGAGACAGGATGTGGATGGAGGAGTGAAAAGGCAGAGGGAAAAGAGAACTATAGGGTGCAGCAGACAGATAGAGAGAACAGTGGGTGCATGAGTGCGAGTCAGCAGGTCTGTAATAGATTACTAAGGTGTGTGCCAAACTGACAACTGACTCACTTTCTGCTGTAAAGAGGTGAGCAGAGAGAGAGAGAGCCATAAGAGCTGAGCACCAGTGTGGAGGAAGAGTAAAAAGTGGATGGAAAGAGGAATAAATTACAGTGTGAATTAGAGGATTTACTCCACAGCTCTCTCTAACGTCTGTGCTGGATTTGGTTGGGAGCTCAGGTTCAAGTTGTGTGTGAATAAAAGACATTTAGCGAGAAAGTGTCAGAAAGTCACTTGCACGTCTGTGTGCATGCGTGTTCCGCCACTGTTCCAGCCACACAGATAAGATATGTGTAAATATAAGATATTTGCTTTAATTAGATTTGAATTGGGATTTGTTCCACTCTATTCCAAGTAGAATAGTTTAAAAGATTATTAATTGCCTAATGATTCATTAAATCACTCAGAAGTTGCATTAAATCTCTCAGAAGTGTGTGTGTGTGTGTGTGTGTGCATGTGTGCATGTGTGGGTGTATGTGTGTGTGTGTGTGTGTGTATGAGCAAGAGAAAGAGAAAGGCAGCTTGTGTGTATTCAGTGTGTTTATAAGCACTGTATTGCCAGGCTTTGACACAATGCTATAATGACAGCACAGCTCCTCTCACTGGCTCATAGCGGATACTGCATCATCATACTGGCTCTGGACAGGTACCATATCAAAAAGCTGCTTTTCTTCATTTATTATCTTTTTTGCATGGCAGGATATGTATAAATTATGGTGCAAAAATGGTCCAGCGCATTTATTATGATAATTCATATATCAGCAATTTTGTTACTTATAATTTAGTATCTAAAGCCTTAAATCCTTACCTCTGTGTAGGTCACCGTCAGCGAAGTTCCCAAACTTTCCTGCTACTTTCCTAGAACTCATAAAGCCGAGTGTGTAAGTGGCCCTCTGTAACACTGAGCAAAGCAGCCAGCAGGCCCTGGAGGCCTCTCAAGGACAGTGCCCATTAGGCTGATTACATAAAGACAGAGAGTGATTTATAACAGCTCTCTCTCTCCCCCCACGATTCATCACAAGCCTCTTGACTTAATAAAGTATTGATATTTAGACATAGCCTGAGCAGGGGAGTGTTCTGGGACCTTGGAAGATCTCCGCAGCGGCGTGCTGACAGGCCACGAAATACATCTCTCCTTCTCCGTTTCATCTGGAGAGGACTCAAACAAATAAAAGATGAAGACGGATTGAAGTCGGAATGCATTACACTTGGCGAGTTAATTGCTGTAGCGGGCCTGAGCGACATCAAACAGAGCTGTGATGTGGGATGTAGAAAGAATAAGGAAACAGAAGTTTGTTGTTTTTCTGCCACTGTTCCAGCCACACAGATTAGATATATATATAAATATCAGATATTTTGCTCTAATTAGATTTTAATTGGTATTTATTCCACTTCATTCCAAGTAAAATAGTTTAAAAGATTGATAATTGCCTGTTGATTCATCATTAAATCACTCAGAAGTGTATGTGTGTGTGTGTGTGTGTGTGTGTGTGTGGTTTACTGTATTCCCACTCAAAACCTGGGATGTTGGTATACCTTTACTGTTAATGTTGGGTTTAGCATTATCATTCCATCTTGTATCCTTTATGTTATCACACTCTGGGGATTCATTCATTAGTGATGCATTTCTGAATTGCTCCCATTTACAGACATTTCTCCTATTATTCTACTTTGTTGACTGTAGATTGTTTGTCCTGTTGTTATTTAGCTGTATTAATGAGTTGTGTGAATTGTATTAATGAGTTTGTAGAACCTGGGGTGTGCGTGTGTGAAGAAGGACTCGGGAGGCAGGTGGACTTCGACAGAGCTTCGGGGCACGTTTTATTTTTTGGACTAGCACTTTCCTGCGTGCTTTCAACAACTCAACAGCTAAATAAACCGCAGTCCTAAATTTCCTGGGCTTTCTCCTCGCTCATGTTCACCAACACATTTCAAGCTCATGAGCAGGGCATGTGTGTGTGTGTGTTTTATGTGCAATCTCTATCAGCACTGTCCCTGTCTCGCTGGTTCATGGCGTTCTCACTTGAAAGGACAGACAGAGCACACGTAAGTAATCTTACCGTGATCACACACAGGTGAGAAACATCATGCGTTACCTGCCGGTTCATCCCGCCTCCTCTCGGTCTGCAGCTGATGCTCGAGCACACTCACCATGCCACAGAGTTTTATAAAACATCCACGTCAAAATGTGCCAGAGCTCTAAGCTACAAATAACTGATTGTGAAATGTCATTCTCGAGTGTCCTGATAATTTCTTGGATAATGATCTAGCATCTCATCCGAATGAATTGAAGATGCTAGATCATTCTGGGTCATGCTTCCACTGAATTACCACTGAATTCCCATGTAAAATGCATGTAAGGAAGGTGTTTTTTTTGTGTGTGTGTATATACCTCTAATTTAATTGCCACTCCTTTGTGTTTTTGCCAGGCTGAAGGAGAGGACAGTCTGAAGAAGATGCAGTTGATGGAGCTGGCCATTCTAAACGGCACCTACAGGGATGCCAACATTAAATCACGTAAGTGCCTCCTCATCTCTCTACAGGGATTTGTTTGTAACACAGTTTTTTTTTTACCAACAGTGCTGGTACTGTGAAAGGCCTGTGTGATCCCAGCTTTTACTAATGCCCAACACCGCACTCTCTGATAACCCTGATTCTCAGATAAGAGCACTCAACACTCGATAGTTTGATTCTAAATTGCCACAGAGAGCTGTATGCCTGCAAAAGCTTGCAAACACTCAAAAAGGTATGCAGTTAAAAAAAAAACATATTTTATATTTTTAGTCACTGAGCATTGCGTTATTTGGCTCTTTGCTATGTTGCTTTTGCAAATGCTGCTGTTGAAGTGCCACCCTTGTGGAGTTTTGTAATAGCTGTGGTATAAGTACCACTGGATTGGTTTCTTCCACCCTAACTAACTAAACTGGCTGCTCATGCTGACATGCTTTATGTGCCATGTACAGCTCATGGCTAATACTAACTCTTGTTTTGTCTCTCCT